>NW_024582460.1:1322457-1349432 GCF_018398535.1 Haplochromis burtoni
CACACACACACACACACACACACACACACACACACACACACACACACAGAAACATGCATGCGCACAGCCATTTCTAATTTAAACTTAATTTCCCCCCAAGTCTTTGTTAAGTCCCCTGCTTTTGGCTTTTCATATTGGAAACAGGAATTCTGGGAGATGGAGTACAACACTGCATGGGTGTCATGGTGTATGAAGGGTGACCTGTGATATGATGTTGGGCATGTTTATGTCACAGTTTCGTCTTTGGTTGTGTACCTGAGTTACAAAAGTATTTCTCTGGTATTTTCTTTTTCAAAGTTTGACCGATTTAAAAAAAAAAAAAAAAAAAAAAATCTTTCCGGTTATACATCTAAGGTCACGCTGGCGAAAAATTTAAAAAAAAGACTTGACCCCAAATAGTATATCCAAAGTTGACAGCTCCTTTGTACAGTCAACCAAAAATGCAAATCAGTTTCTATTAGAAGCCGTTTTTCCATTAAGTTGCTTTAATGACGTGTCATTTTTCCTTTCTCTTTCTCTTTCTTTTCAAGATCTCCTTTGACTTGGCTGAGTACACAGCTAATGTGGACGGTGTAGGCACGCTGCGCCTCCTGGATGCCATAAAGACATGTGGTCTCACCAACAGTGTCAAGTTCTACCAGGCATCCACCAGTGAGCTGTATGGCAAAGTCCAGGAGATCCCTCAGAAGGAGACCACTCCCTTTTACCCCCGCTCACCTTACGGTAAGACTCATGTGCAGATGGACATCCACATTAACACACACAAGGATTTCCTTACTTTCTCTACCTCTCACCATTTGTCAGACACTTGTACTTGGCCTTGTAAGGGCATACAAACAGAGATTACTTGATGCCTCTTCTCCACTTTTTCTTGAACTCTCTCTCTCTCTCTTTCTCTAGGAGTGCGTGTATGTGTGTGCATGTGTGTGAGTGAATGAATAGAGGGGGGCTTCAGTTCTTAGACTGCGTTTGAGCTCTACACACACCCCGAGGCCAGCCGTCTGACTTGGAGTAGCTCTCGTTTTAACAAAGACACCTTTATATCCACAGCACTCAACACTGACTTTCAATGCATGCAACGTACGGACACACACACACACACACACACACACACACGCCGTACGTGTGTCTTTCATATTCTATGTTGTCTAAATGGTCTCTTCACTGACACTTTCCGCATCTGTCAGCACTCAGTCTGAAGCTGCATGGGAGGTGCATACCATCTCAAGAAGGGCTGCACCTTTATTAATTAGACTCAAGGAAGGGGAGGCGGTGGTCACCATGGTGACCTCCCTTCACCTCCAGTTGTACATCCTGACCTATGGCTTAATCAACAGGCTCCTCCCTTCATTTGCTTTGTTTTTTCTCCTCGTCGTAGGAGAAGGGAGGAGGAAAATGGGGAGAACTTTCTGTACAAGCCTGCTTTTACTCAATCAGCAGGAATCTGCACTTCAAGCTCTTGATTTCAAAATATGATCCATGCGTGTTGTATTCCATGAAATGTAGCTTGTCTTTTAGAGGAGATCAGGTCTCTGTTTATAAGATTCACTCTATATATCTTTTTATTCTGACTTGTTATGCAAATAAAGTGTAGAAAAGTATCCAAAGAATAAAAATGGCTTTATGTTTTCCTGAAGTGATATTTCCTTCCATAAATTTAATTTAAATTGATATAAAATTTATAGTGATTATTTTTCCCTCTGCCCTCAGGAGCTGCTAAACTCTATGCCTACTGGATTGTGGTGAACTTCCGAGAAGCCTACAACATGTTTGCTGTCAACGGGATCCTCTTTAACCATGAAAGTCCGCGGAGAGGTAAGTGACAAGCACCACAATCCACCACTACAGTGCAAAAGTTTTGAGCTTTCTTTGTATTTTTTCTCAAAAAGTGGGAAATGGGTCCAGCGTTTTATTAAAATGTGCAGAAATGTACATGGAATGCAATGAATAAGGTAAAAACAGTTTGTAGTCTTTTGTTCTGTTCTTGCTATAAATATATATATTAGATATTAGATTTTGACAAATTCCCCAACACCAGTTGGTGAAAAATGCAGCTCCAGACTATTACAAAGCCTCCGCCGTGTTTTACAGATGGCTCTAGGCACACACTGTTGGACGTCTCTTGACTTCCTGCTTTAGATTTCATCAGAGATTTCACATTTACCTTCTTTATATTGAAAGAGTCATCTTGAGTTTATATAGAACAGTATTGTAGTAAATGGCTGATTGATTAACAGCAATTGTCACATCAAAAACACGACGTCACTCCTCTTACCTAAGTAAGATGTTGGGCCAACAAAAAGGCAGCAGAACCGATGGTGAGCCATTGTTGGATTGTGTAAAAAGCTTGAATTACATGCTCTATATAAAGCCATATTCATTCACCGTGCAGCCAGGTTTCCTAACCACCTGACACACACTGTTGCACACATTCTGACACATAGTGAGTGGGTTGTAGTTGCATTTTTAATATGTGCTCTGAGCCCTGAGGGTCGCAGGCACTGGTTTAACGCGATTTACACGCCACTGCGACTCCAAATGAATACCACATGACTGCAGCCCCAGCACCATGCCCAGGTCAGCTGCTCAGGTGTTTATGATTTATTCCCTAATGAAGGCCCTGGCCACGACCTCAACCGAGGTCAGGGGTCATCCAGTAAACCCTAATGGGTTACCGCAGATAGATAGGTGTGGGAACTGGTGTAGGTTACAGCCAGTTCAGCAATGATGGCGTGCTCACCACTGGGGTCTTGTAATGGGGAATTAGTTGATATTGTTGAAACTGAAACGGTGTGTTGTGTGAGTAGAAGGAATTGGCTGAATGAGAGCAAGACGGATGGATAAATAGTGCTGAAGAAAAATTTTACTAATGAAGCAAAAAACAAAAAAAATTGCCTCTGGCTCAGACCTCTAAAGATAGTTATTCCATGGACATCATTTTAAAATACACTTCCGGGTGACAAACATAACCATCTGTTAAAGCCTAAAATATGGAGACTTTTGAATTGTGAATTAAAGACATTTATGTGAACATCCTGTGCCGCGTCCTTTCTTACACACATGCATAATAACCTTATAAGGACAAAACTCGGTGCTCTCCTTGTGAACACACTGTGAGCCTTTTTGTTCATGGTCAGCTTTCTCGCCTGCTTCGCTCATTCTGCCTCTATCTTCCCATTCTTTCCACACACACTCCTTTCCCCTGTCCTTCTCCGTCTTGCTTTATCCCATGCCGTTCGCCTCCCTTCCCCACAGTCAGCATTTTCTGCAGCGGGCCACTGGGTTTACTTCTGCCACTTCTATTCTAGTCAAACTTATGGCTGTTGTTGCTCATAAAGCAGGAACGCAGTGCTGTGATGTGGCCAGATGTCCCACGGCTGCCTTGCACAACCCAGTGTGGAGCATGTGTTGGCTGGATCGGCCAGTGTTTACCCAGGCCCCCGGGGCCCGCCGTGACCCCGCCGCTGCCACATCGAGGGGGCGTTTGGCTGTGCACTGTGTCACTCACAGGAGGGCTGCTGTTTGGGGGAAACTGGTGCTTTGAGCTGCAAAACACCCCCCCCGGCATATTTTATCACTGTCCAAGGGTAAGGCTGTACTGTCAGTCACTGGTGTGAAATACCTAACTGCTAAACTGATTAAATGGGAACTGAGAAAGTAAATGTGGCCAGAATGTAGGGTTCAGGGAATTAACCATAGTGCAAAAGTAACTAGTTCCATTACAGTGTTACCTTTTTGAAGTCAGCTTATCCTGAAGTTGTGCAGCCCACTATATTATTGCATTGCGAGTTCATATTGGTGGCATTCCCTCCACGACATGAGCAATAGGTTTTATGATTTACCTTCAAGCAACAGCTTTACCAAAAGAAGCCAGGCCATTAGTATCACTCCAGAAAAAATAATGCAAATATTTCTACAATCTAATAGCCGTCTTTTCTCTCATCACACTAGGTGACCTTAACATGCTCACTTAAAGTTATACTTTCCGCTGTGAAACTGGGCCAAAGAGTCAGAGGGAGACGGCAATGATGCAGATGTGGCAGGAAATTCTTTTTTCCTTTTACCACAACAAAAGGAACAGCAGAATGTGCTGACCTGTTTAACATTAATGGACTGGTTGTTTAAAAAAGTATCTAAGTACCTGATGACTTTGTTGCAGAATATCATATTACTCATCACAGAAACAATAATCTGAGCATTGTAAGGCACCGCTTTGTGTCACGCTACAGCTAACACTGCAGTGTGAGGCATTATATAGATGTTTTTACTGTATTATAGTTTCTGGATAAATATAGAAATGACCATCCAGAGAAAGATATAAGAGAAAACTTCTTGACAGTTAGGCTGACAATTAAAACATAAAACCAGCAGATGTTTCAGCTGTCAGGTCCCCCTCCTGTGAAACCAGCTCCAAGTTGAGATTTGAGAAACAGACATTCTCACTGTTTTTAAGATTAGGCTTAAAACTTTTTTGATAAAGCATATAATTTCTTGTGTTTATACTCCACTCTGCACGTAAATCATTGTTATTGTTAATCTCTCTTCCACAGTGTGTCTTTTATTCTGTCTCCTCTCCCAGAGCCTGTTTCTGCTGGAGCTTTCTTCCTGTTAAAAGGGAGTTTTTCCTTCCCGCTGTTGCCAAGTGCTTGTTCATAGGGGGCCGTGTGATTGTTTGGGCTGTCTCTGTATTATTGCAGGGTCTTTACCTTACAATGTGAAATACCTTGACACCACTGCTGTTGTGACTTGCACTATATAAATAAAATGGAACTGAATAAAATCCACTGAAATCAGTGCAGGTCAATTAGATTTCCCAGTGATTTTAAAAATTGCACCACAGATCACCAGAGGAATTTTGCATTACTCTCTTGCTTGCAGGCACACCCTTCTGAAAACGTCTGTAGAATTTTATAGAACTGTCTTAACTTGTTAATTCACTCATGGGAGAAAGGGGGAAAAAAGATTGCTCATTATTTGCATGTAGCTCCTCCTGTTCTTTACAAACATCGTGCATGTCTGAATAAATTTCTCTCTAATGAGGTCAAGGATGTCAATTTCACTGGCTCTGACATCACCACTACCCCACCTCGCCTCCCACGCACAGGAAACACGGTGAGGTCATTGTCCCGGATTACTATTGCATCTGTGTGCATTTGTGTTTGAGAAACAAATAGACGTTTGCTTTGATGAGGATTTTTTTCCTTTTAACAACCTTTACCGAGTCTCCCTTTAACTGCGTCTGACCGAACAGTGTCCTGTCTTGTTCACTAGACAGTGTGCCGCGATGTGTCACACAGGACAACGAATGCTGGGAGTGGCTGGAGAGTTTTGATCAGATGCCCTGCCTCTCTGGAGCACTCTGCAAAGGAGTTCTGTGTCTTATGACGCTCAGAATGATTTAATCCCTGCAGGAATGCATTTCTGGTTTCTCTTACCATTTCTGTAAACACCAAACTGTTCTGCCAACAAACAGACGCTTACCATTGTCCTGCAGCAAAAGGCTGGAATCGAACAGTCGGGGAAGAAAAAATAACCTGATGGAAATCCAGCGTGAAACAAAGCAAACAGAGGTCTGCATCTGCCAGGTGGTTCTCACCGCAGCTTGCCCCTTTCTGGTTATCCTAGTTATTAGCCATAACAAACAATCAGCATACTGCCTCTGAAGAGAGGGAATTAACACTCACAGGGATGCTAAATGGATTCCATAGATAGTTTGACATGTGAGACTGTGAAGTACTTCAATCTCTTGAACAGCACGATCAGCAGTGAAACCTGTGCAAACAGCCAGTCGCATGCTTATTTGTTCAGCGTATTCAACAAACACTGAATCCCTCAGAATCCAGTTTTGACAGCAGCAGGCGAAACCTTTGTTTGGTTTTTAGTTATTAATAGTGTGTTGGTGTAAGGCTGTGCAGTAAATCACTATAGTAATATTGCTTCGTGTGTGTATGTACACAGTTCATACTACTAGCCAACAACAGTTGGAGGCTGATCCTTTGGTTTATTTGGGGAAGTCCCATCCATCTCTCCTCCCTCAGTGCTCTGTGGTTCATGCTTGGCAGTATAGAATAATATACTGTTATGTTAGGCGAGAACAGCAGTTAGCATTTGGGAAGTTGAAATGGTACTGCCAAAATCAATGCTACCCCTTAAAAACATACATATACAACGGCTCAGCCCCTACATGCCTTGGATTCATCTTTCCCCCTTTCGTTGAGATTGAGCTCAAAAGGTCAGATCGCATAATAGGTTTGTAAGACGATATGTTTTCCGTTTATTGGAAAGGTTGTTTTCAAAGAAAATCTTAAGATGGGAACGACTGGGTCAGTGGACATCAAGGGGATTAGGCAGTATCTTTTGAGCCGGAGCAGCCACTTTTCAGTTTAGGGTCTTTGATTTCATTGGTAGTGTTGAGAGTGGGCTGAATGAAAGCAGCCTAAACATCAGCTGAACTATGGCCAGGTGAGGATCAGTGTTTAAATCTTCGAAGCAAAACTGATGACAGACTCGTCTCTAGCCTTCACACCTCCTACAGGCCTGTGCTATTTAGCCACAAAGGTGCTTCCCCTATTGCCTCAGTTGGTTTCAGATGTGTCACGTGGTCATGGAGGTTTCTACCTTCACTCATCCCCATCGCCGCCCTCAAATTGCTATTTGTTATCCCAGATCACCATGGTAGCCAAGAATCTTGTTGACTGAGGTGGTTGCTTTGAGTGGCATAATTGCACCACAAGTCGAGGGCACCGCCACTTCTTTCCCAACCTTTGCCAAGGCCCATCAAGGCCCTGCAGCAGGACGAGCAAACCTCAAGATGTCAGTCTGCACTATTTTAATTTAGTCAAACTACTGGATGCCGCCATCTTTATTTTAGACCCTGGGTTCAACAGTGTGGAGGCGGTGCTCTTAGTGTTAAAACTCAAGGACAACATGTATCATAAACTCCTCTCTCACTTTCTCCTTTTCTTTCTCCACACGATTTTTCACACTCCATTCATTTAGTTGCATTACACCCAGTTTTAAAAAGAAATTGTGCCTTTTTTTGCTCGTTGTCTTTGACTTCTCAATCCTCCAGCTCCATTCCTAAATCTTCTTGCACCACATTTCTTTCTCTCTGCACCCTCCCTGTCAGTTGAGTCAGCCCAGAACGAGGGCAGCAGTCTGTCAGGTGTGAATAGACGCTATGTTGGCGGAGCTGAGCTCATGACCTGTCTTGGATGTAATGCAAATATTCTCCCTCGGCTGAGGCTCCAGAGATCAGTCAGAATGTGAATTGTGCAATAACAGTGATGGCAGACACTGACAGGTCTTTGGTCTGGGTGGAATTTGGCCAACCCCCCCGACCCAGGGAAGATTCCTCCTGCGAAATCACTCAGTGCTCGTGCAAGTCAGGTATTTTGTTCATAACTCAGCAGAGATAAAGAAGATGGGTATGGAATGAGTAGGCATTCGTTTTGAAGTAAATACGGCTAGTGAGTTGATCTAAATCCGAAAATGTCTGGGAGTGGAGATAGATATTAAGGGTTACATTTTTCACTTGAAATCTACCAGAAATCCTTTGACTCCCCAAGGCCATTTCTCAAAGACGGAGTGGGATTATGGGATTTGCAGTTCTGGTTGAATTCCAAAACAGGTGTGTAAACCCTGTGTTGAGGTAACTGAAGAGTTTCTATGACAACGCTGCGGCAATCCGAATTAGGTTTCGGCTATTTTTTCTTTTTCCACCTCCGAAACGTGGCCAGTTCAGACAGGCTCATGACAGAAATGACTCACCTGTCAAACACCTAGGAAAAAGCTGGAATGAGTTTGTGCTTTAACTTTTTGAGGGGGAAATAGTATTTATTTTATTTTTTTAATCATCTCTGTCTTTTATACACTGTTACTGTGGTGGATACTCTCATTAAACATGACAAAAGTGAGTTCAGCATGTGTACTAATTACTCTGAGCCAAGCGTGCAGGCTCCAGACTACGTTTCAGACCGTTTTTCTTCCAACAATCAGATCACTTCCTATGAACAAGCACTTGGCGACAGTGAGAAGGAAAAACTCCCTTTTGACAGGAAGAAACCTCCAGCAGAACCAGACTCATGGAGGTCTGGCCATCTGCCACAACCCGTTGTGGGTGAGGGGAGGAGACAGGACAAAAGACACATTGTAGAAGAGAGCCAGAGATTAATAATAACCATTTAATAAATGCAGAGTGGATTATAAACACAGAGCGTGAAAAGAGGTGGCTGCAGAAAAAACTCTCAGTGCATCATGGGAAGCCACCAGCAAGCCTAGGCCTATTAGAATGTAACTAATAGCTCTTTTTCACTAGTCCCTGCTCTTGTCGGCTCAGCTCGACTTGACTTGGTTTTTATGGCTTTCCATTAGGTGAAAGTACCTGGTTTAAGGCATATTTAAGCACCTACTTGGCTGGAGTTCCAAGCAATGTGGCATCAACTGATGAGTCATGAGAGCATCTCCCTTACGAAAAATCAAAACCGCAATTGTTGAAACCTGGCAATAAGGGAACTGACTAACAATGGAGTCTGACAAAAAGCCATTCACTGAGCATCTGTTATACCAACTGCTAGGCGTCCTCCATTATCCACATATTTTGTGTGCGACTTTGGCCCATGTTGATATAATGAACCCACACACATTAGGGTGATTGTAATTGAAAACATCCAAAACAGAGTTCAGTGGAGCTGCATTAAGTCGAGCCTAGTAGGTACTAGTGGAAAAGTGCTATTAGAGAGGGTTCGGGGTCACAAGATCCAGCCCTAACTATACGCTTTATCAAAAAGGAAAGGTTTTTAACCTTAATCTTAAAGGGAGGGGAAGGGAGCTAAAACTGTATCTTTCAGACTAGAATAAACCCGAAAGCTGAACTAAGATCCAGTGAATCCAGTGAGGTGAATAAGGATTATTTTGGACAGTGACTCATGCAGAGCTACTCTAGTAGAGTCAAAAATTACAAATGCAGAACTGGAAATGATCATTATAGGTCACCTTTAGAGAAATATGACCTATAAACAGTACTTCTTTTGCAATGTGGTTCATTAAGAGTCTGGGTACCAAGCCATTCCACAGTTTTCATTAAGAAAATAGAGAACCCGATAACATCCTGTGAGTAATCTTGGAATATACTTAGAAGGTGATGAAAACATACACCAGGTCTGAAGGTGGAAGAGGAAACTTGGAATGAAGGAAGGAAGTAGGTGTTTTTTACCTGTGCAAATATCATCTTGATAAATGTTTGGCCTAATTCAGGACTTGAGTTTACTCAGCTTTTCAGTTTTTCCAGAGCTAATGTACCATTTTTTGCCTTCCCACAACCACACAATGTGTCTTCAGAATAAATGTTACAGAGGAGAGATTTGAATAAATTACACTGTGGTTGATTTCCGAACAGTAAATGCACATAAATACGCTCTCAGACAGTAATATAAATGAGTGTGACTCAGACATTTTGAGGTCTGGGTGTGTAAGGTCTGGACCGTCACACACTGTGAGACTTCACAATTCACCTTTCTTTAGCAGCACAATTCTAGCGACAGAATCCGTTGAGTAACCTAGGTCGAGCTAAAATTTCCTCAAACCCGCAGTCCACTCCCCGAGTTCCCCAGAACCAAGCCCCCAGCTGACAGCTCCTGCCCTATCCTGTCTGGGCCCACGTGGCCTGGCTCTGCATTGGAGACATCTCCATACATTTCTCCTCAGCCTCCTCCTCCTTTTCCTCCCCGTACTTGGTCCCAGCTGTGCCAGCGAAGCCTGTGTGTTACGTTTTTCCTGTTGCTTCTCTGGCCAAAAAATGAAAAAGAATAGTGGAAAAAAAGAAAAGCGCTTAAGTAAGACTGAGGCTGAGAGAGAGCGCGAGTGTCAGTTTCTGGCTCGGGTTTTGCTGTCTGCTCAGTTTTCACGGCCCGTGGTTTTATTAGACTTTCCGCCGGTCTAAGGTTAAACGGCCACCACTGCCCCCTTTGGGCTCAGAGCCTCCTGTTAGCCCCCCCAGTTCCCCCCTTGCTTGCCTCTACCCCTCCTCCTGGCTGCCCTGCAGTGCTGCTGCCAGTAAAGGAAACACATTAACACCCGGGCCAGTAACAGAGCAGGCTTTGTCCATGGCCAGGCAGGCCGGTCCATTAGGTCCATGCTCTGCTCCACACTGGACCAATTAGAGAAGGCAGGGAGCAGAGCCACTCCAAACAGAGGTGTGAGCTTTACAAGGAGACTACAGGTGTGCTCAGGGGGAAATAATAGACTTTATTACTGATTGGGGTACTGTGCTATACTGTATATCTCTGCCACCTTTTTAAGAGCCAGCTTGGCTCTGCAGAGTTTTGACAACCTGTGTTTAACCTGCAAACTTGAGTTTCCCTTGGATGTTGGATCAAATCAACCCCCTGCCTTCCAGTTTACTGCAGTTACCAGTCTGGGCTCTTGTTACAGTACATTCCCTTGCACATTGCCAGGTCCTAACATACACTATATACAGGGCTTCAGCTAATGAAAATTCTTGATGTAAAAAAATATCTTGCAATCTTTTGAAAGCTGTGTCCTGTCCATATCTGTGAAAATCTATCATATCATCTTTCAGCACCTTGACCAACCATGATACCTGCATTGTTATTTATTTATTTTTGTTTTTGTTTTTGCAGGCGTGTTGCCACTCTTTACATACCCGTGTCTTCATCGCCTTATTAGATAGTTTCCTTTAATCCAACAGTCTTGTTGCCTCTAGTTCAGATCCAGAGCTCGTTTGAAGAAGGCAAAGTTTCTCTTAGAAGCGATGTTTGGTTTTGAAGGGCCCCGTTTAGCTTGTGGCACCATGTTAGCATTAGCAGCTTCTGACAGATGACTGGAGCTAAAGGCTGATGACATGTCTAGTCCAGCTGAAAGCAAAAGCTGAACCAGTGTTTTTTTTTTATATGGTGGACTTCACTTGTCCAACATATATACTTGTTGTTCTTTGTAGTTTTATCGATAGCTTGTGATCAGTTGTCCTCTGTACTAACCTTCTTGTCTTTAATCAAGGCATTTGATCTGTTAGTTGCCATGAAGGAATAAGTGAACGTGGAGGCAAAAGGGGTGAGCATAAGGATTAGAGTGAGTTTTACAAGGGCCAAATCGTGATGGCTTAACGACAGGTCAAAGCCCTGTTGCTTTATCATTGAGTAAAGCTAAAATAGGACAAAAATTAAACAGTTTTCCAAAGCATTTTTTTACATAAGGGGAGAGAAACTGTTCCAAATCAAAGCAGCAGCACCTGTTTCTACAATCGAACTAAGCCCACGAGTATGGGTTGTGTAAAACATACAGTGCAACTCATACAGCAACATTGTGTATAGGCTTTGTGGTTAATACATCCACGTGGCAGTGATGGGATAAAAACCTGTCTGGCTAATACAGATGAGAGCAAAGCTGACAATCATGAATATGTCAGTGGTAGATGAATAATTGTTGGTTAATATGATTACAGAGTTGGCGGGAGCGGCGGTATCTGCCAGAACAGATGACCTGCCAGCTTTGAGAATAGCCCCTGAGGCCAGGAGAGATGATCATGCAAAGACGGGACAGGCCTGACATCGAAGGGGGTTTCCACTGACAGTTTATGCATGCTCTGTGGACACGTGCTATTTCAAAATCTGTGTGTCAATAATTTTGATTCATAGACTTGAGAACAATAGGTGGCTTTTAGCGTTGATCTCCGTTTTGTAGTGTGATCCAGAGGAAGCAGAGTGAATGTACAAATCCTCATTTGCACTTTATTAAACTCCAGCTCAACATGGCGGCTAAGCAGCACTGACACAGGGGGCCATGTGACCTGCTACCAGCACACAAGTATGCTGTATTTTCTTAAATAAGCGTGTCTAACCTTCCCTGGTCTGTTTCTGCTCAGGCCGCCCAGGGCTGTCGCTTTCCTATGAAATAATTACTACAAATTTTGTGCGTTCGCATGATTGGGTTCATGGGATTTTCCTGCGTCTAAATGGAGGCTCTGCTCCATGTCAGGGGAACAGTGATACAGTGTCGAGACAGAGCTGTGCTATTACAGCCAGGGACGGGCGCTGACCTAAAAGGCAACATTCATCTTAAGCATGATGAGTTCAAAAACAGCATGGAGGGGCTTTTAAGAGGGCTCCGAGGGGTCCACCAGGGTTGTGGGAGATTTATGTACAGCAGAAATGTTGAATGAGCTAAAAATAACCAACACTTTGATGCAAGTTTGAAGCTTTTCTTTGAAATTGTTTTCACAGATTCTACATGTCTTCCATTTTAAACATTAGATAGGAAAGACTAGCCAGAGTGAAACTCCTTAAGGGCTAATGTGCTGCTTCAACAAAGATGGTGGTATTATTAGACATGACACCCTAATATTTAGTGTTGATTTCTATTGATATAATACTGTATTTGGGTTGGAGGGCTGGCTCCCTGCAGCATCTTTTTCCCCACAGCGTGAGCAGAGAACATGACACCGGCCCACGGTGTGCCGCCAGAACACCCAAAAGTGCTTCTAACCATTCGAGCCGCACAGAAACAGTCATTAGAAGCTCATTTGTTTTGCCACAGATCATATCGCCATGTGTGTCAGCTCAGATGAGGAGCATCGCCAGGTGATCTGGCATATGAATCAGCTGCCAGTGTGGTGTTCCTTTACTGGACACTGCAACCAGCAGAGCCAGGGTGGTCCTGTTTGGTTGTCAATTTCTCTGGAACTTCCCTGTTGTGTGTGCGTGTGTGCGATTTGTCTTGGATTTCAGCCCAGATTTGTCACCAAAAGTGAATTCGCGAGAAAAATCAATGGAGGCTCTAATGGCTGTCATGTGAGTTGGTAAAGACCTGATTTGACTCTGGGTTACTTTTTAACTTTCTCTTTTTTTTCTTGTTTTGGCTATAAGGGGTTTGGAAGAAAAGCGGAGGTTTGGAAGGCTGTTGCCGCGTGTGCTTTTCTGTGTGTGGGGTCGACTGTTTTGAAGAAGTTTGTCTAGGATCTCTAAATTCTATTTTCATTTAGGAGGCCCTGACTTCACTTATCTGCTCCATATTTTTTCTATTTGTATTTCTTTCTTTTCTATTTGTATTTTGTGTGCACTGGGCCAAACTGAACCTCTCTTACATTTATATCCTTCGCGGAGCATAATTGAATTCAAAAGATGCTAACAAAGCATTATTAACGTGTGTGTTTTAGGTGCAAACTTTGTGACGCGTAAGATCAGCCGTTCTGTGGCAAAGATTCACCTTGGCCAACTGGAATTCTTCAGCCTGGGCAACCTGGACTCCAAGAGGGACTGGGGCCATGCCAACGACTACGTGGAGGTAAAACAAACACCGCCATTACCACACACAAGCTTAGAGGAATATATACACACACACACACAAACATACACGCACCATCACACGCATACGATCTCTGCCTCGGAGTTGAACCGGGTTCAGATGTGCACATAGTATTAACGGAGCATGTTTTCCCAGCTCATTCGAGGCCCCAATATGCGATCTGCATGAAGCCTCCTGTGATTGTCTGCCAAAAGAGAAACAGAGATAGAGAAAGAGAAGGGCAGCGGGAGGAGAGGGAGAGTGCCGCATGCTGTGAGGCCACAGAATGCACTCTGGTTTCCCACAACTCACCCATGTCCCAGATCCCTTCAGGCCCTCGTTTGCCATTCCCTGAACGCCTGCAAAAGAAAGAGAGATATTAAGGGAACGCTGCGTCCTGGGGACGATGACAGAAATACTGTGTTTGTGTTAATGTAACGGTGCCAGCAGCAAGCAGAGAAGGAGGGGTGGGGAGGTGAAACGAACAGTGGGGTCGCCACGTTGAGAAGGAGACGGAGCTGAAATTGTGTGTATGTGGGGTTTTTTTTGTTTCTCTCCAGTACGTACGTGTGTGTGTGTGTGTGTGTGTGTGTGTGTGTGTGTGTGTGTGTGTGTGTGTGTGAGGAAGCACACATTCCTGCGTGTGTGAAAGTGTGTGATAGGTTAAGGTTGAAGAACGTGTGTGTGTATGTTCAGATGAAAGACTCGACGGGTTGCCATGTCTGACAGCAGACCTCTTGCAGCAGGCTGTGTTATTATTAAGAGGTGATGGTGGTGGTGGTGGTGGGGGGTGCTCTTTGAGATGGGTGTGGAGGTGAGGAGGTTACAGCGGGGAACCTCAGTTTAACAGGAGAGCGCAGTGAGGGGGTCAAGGCATCAGAGCAGAGTGTTGCGGCTGTGGTTCGTGCTGTTAAGGCGGGGCAGGGAGCCCTCGGTGGCGTCAGCGAAGCATCAGTCACTGCGTGGTTACGGGAAGACTGCTCATCAGTCATGTCCAACGTAAGCACATTGTCATTTTTGGCTCCTGTCACAGGAAGTCTGACTTGGTTTGCGAATGATAAAATGAAAGCATATCTTGTTAGCTTTTCAAAAAGAAACTGTGATTGTATTCTGATGTCATGCACATGGTTCACAGTGGATGAAATAAAGGATGGTGCACCCAACTATTCAACGACCCCTTTGAGTGAGCACTTGGAGACAGTGGGAAGGAAAAACTCCCTTTTAACAAGAAGAACCAGACTGGAGGAGGGGCAGCTCCGTCACAGATTAATAATAACTCATTTTTTAATTAAAAGTGGTGTATAAAAAAACAAACAAGAGGTGCCTGAAGAAGAAACACTCAGTGCATCATGGGAAGTCCCCAGCAAGCCTCGGACCATTGTAGCATTACTAAGAGAGGGTTCAGTGTCACCTGATCCAGCATGCGTGTTCCAGCTCTCATGTGAGAAAACAGTATCTGTGACTGACTGGCTTGAGACTTTTGATGAATTAGCAGTGTTAGCTATTGGAGTTTGAAGATCCTAGACATTAAAATTAGTCTGTTTTCCACTCTGTGGCAATTTAGAGTGGATTTCGAGAGTGCAGTGCAGGTTTTTTATTCCTTGATTGCGGCTGACATGTAAAGTTTTCACGTATGACTGATCCCATTAATACTCTGATTTGTACAGTACCAGATAATAATACTATATTAGTACATGATCTCAGTTAATAAATATATAATATAATATAATGTAATATAATATATGAAACAAGGCTAACTTTTATTCTTGCGCTAGAAAAATGCTGGTTGTTGGTCTCACTGAGCGCATTTCTTGATCTTGTTATGTTAGTCTGACTGACCATTTCTGTGCTTAATGCCAATACGTGCAGCCGTGTTTATGTGTGCGTGCGCTTGCCTGTCCAGGGCACCCTGGCATGAGACGCTCCAGGTTTCCTGTGGGAACTGTCGACATTCCAGCTCTGGTGAATCAGGCACCTCCTCGCTCTGCTTCTCCTGTTTCGGAAAGGCGGATTTCGGGAAGCCAAACAGAAGCTGGAGGTGCTGAGGGGAACTGAGGTGGAGGCGAAGAAGGGAAAGGGTGAGGGGGATGAGATTTGAAAGAAGAGGTGAAACAGACGCGTGTTTGTGGGACGTTTGTGCATTAAGCGAACCATCCCTTCTGCTGAAAGTTCACCCCACCCAGAAGACCATCAAACGCTGCGACTGTCACCACACCGCCTCCCCCTCCGTCTGCCTCCCTCGATTTTACTTTGAAATATCCATCCAGTCAGCATCAGCACTATGTTACCATGGCAAAGCCAAACAACTGGCAACCTGTAAACAGAACCATGTGTGTCTGCTTTAGGCTGACAACTGCTTTTCCTCCTGGACTCTCTTTCCCTCTCTTCACCCCACCCAGGACAGGGAAATTGCTTGTAATTGGCTGTGGATGGATTGCGGGTGGCAGGAGGGGTGTGCTGTGTGTCTGCTCTAACGACGTCTGAAGGCGTGCAGCTGGCTGGGCATCGTCTCAGCCTGGTATCGGGTGTCCATCCCAGGCAGGCAGACAGACAGGCCTAGAGCTTCCCAGCTACCCTCACTGGAGGCCTTTATTATCATTAAAGTATTAAGAAGCTTCAGCATAAAATCGACAGATAAAATAATTTAAATCCTCTTGATCTCATTTTCATGAAAGAGGTTAAGCTTTGGACTTTTTCACTTTTGTGACTGTGTTTGAAACATTTGGCTGGCCTTTTTTTTTCTCTTTTTCTTTCTCTCTCTTTTTTTTTTTGATTGCGGTTCTCTGCGATTTGGCGATGCAGAACAAATTTCTGACTCTGAGCCTGCCCGAGTGAAAAGCAAACCCACAGCAATCAGTCACTGCGCTATCTGAGAAGATAAAGATGTAATAGTCAGCCACCTTTCGCCAGGACTGCCCTCCTCCCTACTCTCCCCCTCTCCTCTCACCCTATGCCGACATCCTGAGTAGGCTCATGGTGGGTACAGCTGTTTGGAGCCCCTACCACCTCCTCACCCCCTCTGTCACCCTCCCCTTCTGGCTGCAGAGAGCCATTTCCTGTGTGGAGAAGCAGGCTGATGGGGAGGGAGTGGGAGCAGGAGTCAGCCTAGTGGTTTTGGCCTTTTCTCCCCCTCGGGCTCCATCCTGCTTTAGTTTCTCGCTGTCTTTTTGTCCGTTTCCTCTCCCTCTTGTGTTTTATTCTTTATGTCCTTCCTACCTCTTAACCTTTTATTATTTCATCTTTGTACTGTCACAACTCCACCAAACTCTTGCTCCCTCTTGGTGAGCAGCTACCACCCAGTTACTAGATATTTCCCTCTGACATCTAATAAGCAGCTCCTATTTTTCTCCTGCCTTGAGCTGGCTTTCCTCTTCTCCCTGCTGTATGTCTCGGCCTACAAACTGTTGCCAGATGAGATGTGGTTGACCCGATGGCACACCCCGCTTTCCCGCTCTTGTCTTCTTTGAGTATTTATTTTCAAAATATAATTACTTGTGAAACTCCCGTCGTTGGAAGGCATTTCATTGCTGTCCTAAATGTGTGTGGTTGCACCTGTATGGCAGTAGCTCTCTGATTCCTGGCATTGTGTGAAGGCAGCAGGGTGGCAGGACAGCCTCGAGGGTGTCATTTTTCACCTCGTTTATTTTTCTTATCCGTTTTTTTTCTGCTGCAGCTGCCTCTCTGTGCAATAATGGTTACAGATGAGGCTAATTAACCAATCACAAAGCAGATCAGGGCCAATCAAAGATGATTGATGAGAGCAGCAGGCCATCCATCACATGTTTTTGGCCTGGAAGGTGACAGTGAGGGCAGGCTAGGAGTGTTCGTACAGTAAGACAGACATTTACATCAACATTTTGAACTTTTAGTTATCCGGAGTGACTCAGTACCTCGTCATCATCTGTTTTGTCAAGACCGTAGGCTTGATGTAAACGTGGATGTCTGGCTCTGAGCATGGAAGAAAGTCGGGAAAAAACCAACTTTGCATTTAAATGCATGGGTGCTGGATAAAGAAACAGCAGATATAACAGTGACATATTCAGCAGCCACTCTTCTTCAAACTTCTGACTAATACAGCATAACCATGAGAAATGATTCAATTCAATTTAATTTAAATAGCACCAAATCACATAAAACCGTCACCTTAAGGCACTTTATACTGACTGAAAGACCCTACAACAATGCAGAAAAAACAAAGAACACCCCAACATACAGATGACCCCCTATGAGCAAGCACTTGGCAACAGTGGGAAGGAAAAACTCTCTTTTAAGAGGAAGAAACCTCCAACAGAATCAGGCTCACGGAGGGGCGGCCATCTACTGCAACTTGTTGGAGGTGAAGGGAGGAAGATGGAAGAAAGACATTTTGTGGAAGAGACCCAGAGATGATAACTAATGATTAAACACAAAGTGAAGAGTGAAGAAACACTCATCAAAGCCCACGGCAGCCTAGGCCTATTAGGGAAACCTGACCTTAAGCTTTATCAAAAAGGAAAGATTTAGGTCTAATCTTAATGTAGAGACATTGTTCAGTGGAAGAGGGGCCCAAAGGCTCTGTCTCCCATTCTAATTTTAAATATCCTAAGAACCACAAGTAGCCCAGCAGTCTGCGAGTGAAGTCTCTCAGCTGTGATTTGCCATCAATCATGTGGAAATATGAAACGGTGCACACGGCATTTTTCTGTATCCACAACACTTCACTTTTTAAGAGCATAAAGAATTGATGTTTAAGTACATGTAGGATTCAGTAATTCATTTCAGCACACATACCCAAAAGTCTAAATGTTATCTTATGCATCAGAACGGCACACAGTGACAGGACAAGAGGTTTATTTCTGGTGGTGTTGACCTATGATGATTTGGCAAAGAATGTTTTCACATGTCTACATGCAGTCCCGTGAAAGTACCAAGTACTCCTTTACTATTTCCACAGGAATTAAGAGGATAAGCAGCAATCGCATGCTTCTAATCAAATGAACTTAAATAACTGATGATCAGCAAGTTCGAACACTTCTGTAGAAGCAGATGTTTTGACGGTTTGCTGGTTTGGAGCATTCCTGCGAGCGGATGTGCCAGCAAATTCAACCCAACGTCAGACTGCGCAATGTTCAGTGAAACTTTAAAAACCCAGAGAGCCGTGCATAAATGAACACCCGCAGAGCACAGCGGTTATTCAGAGAGCTGATAAATGTCTTTGCCTGCTCAAAACACACACAACATAGCTAGAGTAATAAAGACCCACAATGGGAGCTAATAAGGGAGAGGAGAAGGAGCATTTGATTTCACCACCAAGACCTTCTGACTACAACAGCAGCTTCCTGAAACCTCTACGCCTACTTGTTGAAAACACCCACCTACTCATGCCTAAGTGCAGAGCAATACAGTGAGAAAGGGACTTTGACTGAAGCTACTGTCCCACACAGCGGCTGTGCACACACTGATGTACATGTGATTGCGTATGTGCACGCTCTCTTGTGTTCATTGCAGGTGAAATGTGAACCGCAGCTTTAGTAGTAGCTCAGTAAACAGGAGTTTGCCCCCCTCTGGGGAAAAGCAGTGAAACCTCACCAATCCTCCAGCCACCTCTCCATGCATGAATGCATACATACACACTAACCCATGGGGCTTATTTCACCTACAAGTACATTCACACAGCATGATGACTGAAACAAATACAGCTCTTTATCCCTTATAAAGGACTGGTAAGGATATGTGAGCCCCAGGTTGCCCCCAAAGAGCCTTTAAAATCTTTTTTTTTTTTGGGGGGGGGGGATAATGGGCCTAACTCCAGACTTTCTATCTAGAGAGGCTCTTGAGGGTGTTTTTATTTCATTGCAGTTTAAATACTCATCTTGTCGGAGTTGTAGTTTTATATATGCACCCTAAAGTTACCTGAAATAACACCAACCTTTCTAGTTCAGTTCGCCTAAAAGAAATCCTCTAGCAACAGGTCTAGCAATTTGTATAAAAAGAAAGAACAACAGCGCGTGCACGCACTTGCTCCTGTGCTGTTGCTGAACCATGCTGCACAAAGAAGTTACTTATCACTTGCTCTGCCTACTATGAGGCATGAGAGAACATCCAGTAAACAGCGATGTTCATCTTTCTGTTCATCTTGCTTAAACTGTGCATTTCAGATTATTTTGATCGCAAACAAAATACTCCCCGTGCTGTTTACCAGTTTATGTTATTATGACTGTTGATGAGTTTTGACAAATGTGGCCATGTGAAAAAGAAAGTTTCCACAGGACTGTAGTATATGCAGGCCTGTAAAACACCCTTACTGCCTCCACAGGAATTAAGAGGTCTCAGCAAATTCATCCCAAGATCAGATGTTGCAGTGCTTAGAGAAACTGCAAAAACCCAAGAGCCACATGTCTCACACTACAGACTTCATTTAACACGTTCAATGTTAAAGTTCTTGACAGAAAAATTGGAAAAAGACTGAACCTATATGGCATGTTTGGAAAAGTCGCCAGGAGAAAGCTTCTTCTCCTTAAAAGAACATAACCACATGGTTTAGGTTTTCAAAGATGCGTCTGAACAAACCACAAGACTTTTGAAACAATGTTAGACAAGATCAAAACGGAGACGTTTGGTCGTGATACATGCTGCCATGTTTGGTGAAAACCAACACAGCATACCAGCACGGTGGTAGAAGGCTTGTGATTTTGGTTTGTTTTGCTCGTGTGTATCCCACAGTATGCTAGTCAAACGTGAGTTCATTAGTCCAATAGCTAAAGCTAGGTCAAAATTAGGTTATTTAACAGGACAATGATCCTAAGCATAATAAGAACCACGAATGGTTGAAAAAGGATCAAAGAGTTGCAAAAAAATCTAGAAGTCTAGACCTCAGTCTTTGAACACTAATCGACCTTTAACAGGCATTTGCTCATGCAACCTCAATGAAGTTGTAAAGAAGAGTGGAGGCAAAAGTCTTCTACAAGACTGAGCCACTGATAAAGTCATAGAGAAAACAATTACTTCAGGTTTTTGGTGCATAAAGTGGTTCTACAAACCACTGGATCTCGCGGTGTACATAGTTCTTTAGAGGATTGAGTCCTTTAAAAATGTAGAAGAAGCCAAAATGACATCAAAAATTCAAAATGCTGAAATTCCTCTTAGACTGAGAGAAACTTGGAGTTCCAAGGAGATTTTTGTGTGTACCAGATATCATACATGTATGATATGTCTAGGGGTCCACTTCCACTATCCGTGTGGAAAACAGCTTTTGACGTGTTCATTTTAAGCTGGTTTAAAGCCCCAAAAGCAGTTTATTTGTGTGAACAACAAGAGAAAGAGCAGTTTCATAGCACGTTCACACCTTTCAGTGCTTGCACCCTAATCTGAGAAAAAGAAAGCTGCAAAAAAAAGCAGTTCAGAATAAAAACTATTGGGTGATAATATCTTTGTTTTCTTACTGATGACGTGCTGTTTTAACATGTATGTTTTGAAATTTTACTGCGACACAAATTTCACGTTTGCCAATATAATTACCATAAGTTGCAAATATTTTTTTCTATTGTTTCTTTTGACCATCATACCTAAACTTACTTGGCCATACTCAGGTAGGAAGACGAGAGCTGGCTCTGCATAATCACCGAGTGAAACGGTGTAGGAGTTGAGCTTTGATAGAAATAATGAATTGGGTGAGATTCTTGAGACAGATGTCCAGGGAGGCACTCTTGCCCCATCTGTCCAGATCCTAAATCACTGAACATGTTTACTGTGGCATTGCACCAGAGGGACAGAGAGAGCGAGGGGCAGTGGGAGTCTTAGAAAGGCGAAATGTTGAATATGTTCACAGCATAGATAATTCAGCGGGATGATTCATTGAGGAACGATTGGGTAAAATCTACTCCCCCTGATGCTCTAACAATAGAAGAACAGATAACAGATCCATGATAGAAGTGAGGAGACCTTGTTAGGGTCGCTTTCAGTGCGTGAAGGTTGTATGTGTTTCTACATGTGATATGTATTTCAGCTGGGAACACTGCCACGAAACCCCAGTAAGGGGTTTAGGGAGATTTTTGGGGTTTTCAGAGAATTACTTCCTTTTCTTGCCCGTTCTCCTGTAGTGTTCACTTCTTTTTGACCTGTTCTGCTCGTTGTAAAAAAGTCAGACCTTGGAAGTGAATATAAAGCAGGTAATCAGTTTGACTGTTAGATTTATGCAGGTAAAGAGTAATAAATAATGACTGCACTTTTAGAAGTTATATTACATGTACCTGGAAGTAAAGTGCTTTGTGTCATTAAAATAAAAAGAAACAAAGCTATGAAAATGTTAGGTAAATGAGGCCAAACCTGAAAATCACGTTTTATACATAAAGAAAACGTACCAGCCTTTTTAACTTCAAAAGGCAAACCTGCTGCCTTCCATGTTTAACAGCTAAAGAGGCCATACTCTGTGTTCAGACAGTAAGGAGAGGGTGATGGGATGATATCATTTTTCCTCAATGAACCATAGAATAGAAAAATTTACTCTAATCAACTCAAATGTTGTTAAAGTGAGTAGTTTTGCAAAGTTTTGTTGTGCCGTTTTCATCAAAACCCACAAACTCCATCTTCTGACATGCAGAAACAAGATGAACCGTCTGACTGATTTGCTGAAAAGGAAATGTATGTGGAAAATAAAGCAGCACATAGACTTGCATAGTGAAATCTCTTCAGTCACATCAGTTTTAACTGTAACTTTTGGACCAACATAGATTGGAAACACTTGAGCTGGAAAAGTAAATGGAAATATGAACAATTACAAGACGGTGCAAACTTGATCTAGTAAAGACTGATAGGATGAAAAGCTCCAGGACAGCTGCTGCAGTGTGTGGTTAGATGTGCTATGTTTTTTGATGTGCAGTTGCTCTGTGTTTGGGTCCTTAAATATCGTTAAACTCCTCAGATCTTGTGTCTCGAACTAAATTAGCTTTGTTTTTCTTGCTTATTAGTCAGCGTTTCTGATCTTTTTGGGCTTACCATCTCTTAAAAATAAGGCGAAAAGCACTCATTATCCCCTGCTGTGGGAGTAGGCAATGAAAATAATTAACTCTGACACAAGTAACGACTTTATTTTCCTGTTTCAAGGCCGTTTCACTCAATAAAAGTCGGGAAATGTAGAGTCTACAGGAATACAGTACCAAAACCATCTACCATCACCATCTTTGTAAGAACAGCTTTTGGAAGTTGTAATGTTAGATTTACTGAGGGGTTTTTTGCAGTATTGATTGTTAGAGCAAATCACTTTTACATCAAAGGTAAATGATACATTTACAGTAGGACTGCCAACACTTTTTTTCCCTGACTGGAGGATTCAAAAACAGCCAGTTGTTGTTGAGTTTGCCTTTTTAGAAGAAACCACTGCCTGTCCAGCTGGATGGCGGGAAGACTCTGGTATGAAGACTGTCTTGCTGTAGGTCATTTTTAAAATAGAGAAGAAATGTTTCAGGAAACGAATCTTTGCTTACCAGCATGGAACATGCACTTGTGTTTTTGTAGCCTGGACCTTAGGAATAAGTCTTTGTAATAAGAAGAAAAGAGAAATGGCTGTACTGTTACTGCTGAGCTCCAGCGGTACTTCAGAAAAGTCTCATGTCTGTGTGCGCAGGCCGCAGCAGCTGGCCATCTCTCTCAGACTGACAGGCCTAAGCTCACCCCTGCTGGGCTGAGGATGAAAGCAGATGCTCTCCTCCTTCCTTTCCCGCTCTGTTTTTCTCTCCTTTCTCTTTGCGGCCTTGTGTAACCAGAATCCTCAGCTTTCATATGGAGCCTGCAGGATAGTTTGCACCCTGGAGTCCTGCAGAAAGCAGAGACACACAATACACCAAGTGACTGACATATTTGATGCTTTACTTTGAAAAATCTAAGCAGATTTTTTCTGCAATTGCAAAGTAAGCCAAACTGCTGATATGGATCAGTGTTTATTGCTGTCTTAACACAACGCCATTGTGTGAGAACCCAAGTGCATACCAGTAGAAATGAGCACAAATTATCATGTGAAGAAAGAAAAGAAGCGATAAACGGCATAGTTTGCCTAAACATTCAACGACAGTGTTCAGTATTTATGTTTTCCATAGTCTGCACTTAAAAATTGCTACACAACTTAATATACCAAGAAATTAAAGTAGATCAGCACTTCTCTTAATTAAAAATGGAAAACAAAGGCCACAGAGTGTGCTTCTTTCAGTGTGTCCTCACCTGTTTGTTCTTGGGGTCAGTGCAAGATTTCAGCAGGTTTGGTTGAAGACAAATTTGTGGGTGAGGTGGCACCTAAACACATGCAAAAGAGAAATATACCTCCCACCTTGAAAGCAGGGAGCAGGACAGGAAATAACGGATGGACTGACGTCTCTAGAGGGGGGTTGCCGGTGGTCATGCAGGGCACCCCGCTGGGGATTTAACAGATCAGCACAGGAGGGAGGGAGTCAGCTGGTGATGACGAGAAAGAGTGTGTGAGAGAAGGCTGAAGCCTAATGACTCTTTTCTACTAGCAGCTACTCAGCTTGGCTGACTCTGCTCAAATTTGGTGGTTTCCCATTACAACTAACTACGAGCTCAGTGTGGGTGGAGTCATTATGTTCCATGACGTCGTTTGTATGTGACACAAACAAAACAATGGAGGATGTCTGCACCTCGTCGGTGGACCATGGTGTTGGTTTGTGTGTAACTATTTCCCTTGTTGCCGTGTTTTAAAAAATGGAGGGTTTGTTTTAAGTGTAGGCATTGTGCTCGTGTCTATTCCAGTGACATCACTCCCTGGCCAATCAGAGGCATGCAGTCTGTTGAGGTCACATTTCTGGGGTCAAGTTAGCATTTGCATGCTTCCTGTGTGTGAGTATACGATGATTGTCGGTGAGAAATGTGCAGAATTTGCAAATCTATTGCCAGCTTAATACACAGATACTCAGATCAAACAGAAAGTCATATGAACTACTAGATTCGGTCTTGCCAGAATCTCATTTTGAAACAAAAAATTCAGAAATTACTCCACAAATAGTAACGTAGTCGCTGCAGAACGGCAACTGCTAAGCGGCATAAGGGCTCAATATGCTTTTTTTAGAGGAATATACCAAAATGCAAGCAGTTGGCAACCGTTTTGTTGAGTCCCTGATTGCAAAGAGACCCGTTGCAGGCAAGTTGCACTCCGTGGTGCAGACTGGCTTACACTGAGTGAAAGTTATTTGCAAACGTTCACCAATCTGTCTGAGAACGATGGCAGTCAGTCCGAGTCAGACAATGATTGTCTGGAGACGAGTTGCTTCACACCAGGTGACCTGTGCAGGTGGCTCGCAGTCAGAAATGGTCCCTCGGAGGTTGACGGGTGTTTGCACGTTCAGCTGCGTCGACTTCCAGTAAGTCACCAAATGCAACCAATGACTCTTCCTAGTCGCAAGGGAGTTACTATCCTATTTTTGTTGTGTGTGTGTCTGTGTTTAATTTCACTGTATGTGACTGTAGTGTGACGCTCTTTAACACCGTCATCAGAATCAGTCGCATGCAGTCTGTTGATGTCCCAGCTGAGGGTAATGTCTTATGGAAAAATTATGTCTTTAATAGAAAACATAATATCTGTCACATATTTTCCACAAGAAAGATTAAATATTTAGCAATTTTTCATTTAAAGGAGCTGTTCACGAAGCAGAAAAAAAGTACTTGTTTAAACAAGGAATCATGTTTCAGGACTGTTTTTATTTACTTATTACTTTGAACTGACTTTTTTCTTGTTTACTAATCAGTAAACTTTGGTTAGATTCACTTTAAACCCTTTTTGAAATCCACTTCACAGAGAGGGAGAGAGAGAGAAGCAGTAGTTAGGGAGTCCACAGCTGGCCTGTGAAACTGAGACACTCCCTGATTGGGACGGACAAGTGTGAGAGGCACTTTAATGCAATAATCCCTCCCAGGCCTGTGTGTGTCTGTGTGCGTTTAAATGTTGTCATACAGAAAAGACCAAGTCTCTGTAGTGACATTTTAGGGAGTATCAGTGTAGCGTGGGGAGTGAATTGAAGCTGTCACTCGTCCAGCAGACAGGCCTGATGGAGTAGAGGGATGTTTAGAGGGCTGGGAGTGGGGGTGGGAGGGTCATCTTGTTTTAATTGTCTGAGGAGTCTGGCCAACTCTTTGGGGCTGGAATGTGTGTGACCTCTTCTCTCTCTCCTTCACACTCCCGCGCTCGCGCTCTGTGCGCGTCGCCCTCAGTCGAGCAGCTCGTGGGAAGATTCTCGCTCCGGATTTTTCGAAACCGGGCCAAATATTGCGAGAGCTCGGTCACAGTCTCGGCGCTTCTCTTTATCTCACAGCTCTCCCACTCTGTGTCCCACTCTTTCCGTGGTGTTTTTTTGTGACTGACTGACCCCTTTGATTCTCAGCTTTCTGTGTGATGACGTGTTTCTTTGCGCATGGATTTAAAAGAGTGTAAACTGTCAAAGTTCAACAGTTTGTATGTACTCTGTGTTAAATTTCAGTTTAATATTCTTATGTTTTTTTCCAGGATATCAGTACATATTAATTTAGATATTAAAGCCAATGCTGGGAGACCATTAGCTCAAATTCTCCAGTGTTACAAAATGCTCTTCAGTTGCCACGTTACACCTACCCATGAAAGCTAAAGCTTTTCCCTTTTTTGGGTGGTTTAAACAAAAGTGCTAAGAGTGGAGCTCCAGAGTTTTGTATGTGGAACTTTATATCTGGCAAGGCTGATTTTTTTCTGATTCCTCTCTTCGAACGCCGAATAGTAACAGCCTGAAATGACCGTATTAGGGATATCCCCACTCATCAATGGCACACAGAGCCAAGAATAGAAGAAACTCTGTGAAACACAGTGTCTAAAGCCTGAGTTTTGCATCACAGCGCTCATATCCGGTATAACAGTATACATGTGTGTATATATGTATGAAGGAAAATAAATTAACCAAACTTTTACTGTGGGTGTGTATGTCTGTCTGAGCTTTCAACACAGGTACTGAAGCTGGAGGGGAATTTAGATGCAAGCCCGCTGAGAGTTGGCTGTAGTGTATCGAGCGTGGCAGAGACAGCATCCCAGTCATTCCACTTCAAACGGGCCTGGTGGCTGGAATGAAATGGAAACATTTGTTGGGTCACAGCACTGAAAGCTTGTCTTCCCTCCTCACACAATGCCAGATGGCCTCCCGATGTTGTCTGTTTTTTATTAGACCTAAAGTAGATCAGCGTTCACACGAGCCTATGATATTAAACCAGTGTACGTCCCCGTACGCCACGCAGACCCACACACAGATATTTTACACTTAAAATCATGCAGGAATGCGCAAGCATGTATATAAAATGTTCCATGGTGGGAATTTGACTACCAGGGCCGTGCCACTAAAAAATATACTGTAATTATGTTAATATTGCACTACACATATGCAAACACATGCATGCTATGTGTAAATGACCACATACGTTGTATAAAGAAACGTGTGTCCGAGTACAACAGGTTTCCAGACCAGCACATAATTGGTGAAGAAATGCTGTGCAGAGGTGTTGGTCTGATGGATGAGGAGAGAACTGACATGGCATTCAGAGCCTCTCTCTGTGTACCACAATGAGGCTTTCACTCGACGCTGCTCATATTGAACTTTATCCTTATTAAAACAGCCACGATGGAGAGCTGTGTATTTGCTTTTAGAAGGTGGGACTTTCTAAGGGGGTGCCAACGATCT
>NW_024582460.1:1349535-1375428 GCF_018398535.1 Haplochromis burtoni
GAGACCTGAGGGGAGGCCCTGTCTGTGACCTCCAGTGATAGTGGTGGTTTGTTTTCATTCTAAACTTGCCCTAGAGTTACTGGTTTTGCACCTTATTTGACCTGGGCTTGAACTGGCTTCACCTCTCATTGAACCTTTGCTCCGCACCTTTTTTAAAAAATGTGATTTTATGGTGACACCTGTCTGATTTCTTTTTTTACTTGTCCTATTCCTGTTATTCGTATCTTTAAACTTTCCCTCCCATCAGCTGGTTTCTCCCTACGACTGGGGGATGTCATCCCAGGTTAGCAGGTTAGCAGCCAGTGCCATCAAAGTATCTTTTAACCAGCAACATCCATCCATCACTTGCCAAGAATCTGAGCAGAGAAGCCTCAACTTCTCTCACTCAGGCCTCCTCTTCAAGCTGTTCCGGGGGTAGACTGACTGGTAAATTAAACTGCTGGTGTGTATTAATGAAATAAGAATAACACAGACTAGCATTTCTGGTGCCAACTAGCACAGCCACATTTAAACAGCTAGTTAATTGGCCTCATCCCTAGGTCTGATTTGTTGATTGGAGTGAGAGTGTTGCCTCTAAAATACAGTCGAGGAATCCGCTTCCTCAACGGCTGTATTTCACTTTCTTAGGCAGCTCCTTGTCAGACGCGCTCACATGTACGTGCGTGCGCGTGCACTCAATCAGACTGAATGATTGCACATTTGTCTTGACAGTCACTATAAAAAGAGCCGCCCACTAAACACTGCAGTCCTCTCATTATACCGTCACAGACCCACAGCAGGCAGACATGCTGTGCTCTGTCTTCTGCCTTCCTCTTTATTTCTGTGATTTCAGCTCTTTCTCGCCTCTTTTTGCTTATCTCTCATTTTTAAAAACAGAGCAAAGAAGAAAGAAAAGAGCAGCAGTTGAGGAAAAATAAAATGGTGTGGGTGGCGTACGGAGCGAGCGGTAGAGACATGCGTCACTGCAAAGGGGAATCCCTAGCGCTTCACCGTGGAGCAGAGGCTCCATGGCTCCAGGGGAATGGCCAGCTCAAGTGTTTGTTTATGTCTGTGGGCCAGAGGGGAGAGACGGTGGCCATGTTCAGCAGCTACATGAAAGGCCCCGAGTGCTCTAATGAGCTGTAATTACCATGCGCGTGTGTTTACAAGATTGCGAGGGAGCGAGGAGGAAAGAGAATGAATAAGCACGTTTCTCCCCGCCTGTGTTTACTCCCCGTCTTCACAAATACGTTCGTTTTTCACAGCGCAATAGCTTGCCTCGTTGCCCTCTAAACCAGCGCAACCTCAAAGTATAGACTTCACAGATTGGTGACTGTCACGGCCTGTCATGCTTGTTTTATTCCTCGAGATTTTAAGCTTCAGGCTGGTGTGACATACTGTGAGGTGGGGAGCTTGGTTTCCCATGTGCAGGCCACGTGGCCCGGAGCATTCGAAAATACACAGCATACGGATTTAGAAGTTCTGAGAAGAATAGATGCTAAGAAAGGTGTGTGATTATCTGCTGAGGAGCCCGGCACAAGTCATTTAGAGAACTGAGACCTGACCAAAATAGTCAAACCAAAGGAGTTATCAAAAATAGCCAGAAGGCTTTGAAGAGCTGCAAACCTCAACTTCTTCTCTGCTGGTGCAAAGTCACAGGAGACCTTTTCACTTTCACGTCACACAGTTGATCATTTAGTAAATACAAATTGGGTGACATGGCCTTCTGTAGCGTGGAGCCACGAGTAATGCCCAACTGTGACTATTTACACCACTGCATTTCAAAATAATAGGTAAAATAATGCCAGCCTTATCCAGTATTATGTGAGATGCGACAGACTTTTATTAACATCTTAGCTGAGCTAATATCCTTGAAATCCTCCCGGCCTGCTGTCCGTCATGTCATAAAGGCTTGCGTGGGCAGACCATGATGGGTATTTTAATGGCCTGGAACTGGAAATATGACTGTTTTTATTTACAGGCCATTTAGAGCTTTCCACTGGCATTCACACTCCAACCAGTGAAAACACGAGCCGCTGCACAGCAAACAGCAGCCTACGTTTACTGTATGCCTCCGCCACTGAGAGCGCTCTCTGTGTTCTTCACGGCGTGTGTGTGTGTGTGTGTGTGTGTGTGTGTGTGTGTGTGTGAGAGAGAGAGCGCATGGACTCCTGCCGCCCCAAAATAGCATGTGCCCCTAATTACTGCTGCAAACACAGGTGTGGAAAGCAAGGCCTCCCTCCACCCATCCCAAACCAGCCATCTAGCACACAACACCCTGTGTGTTCCAGTGTGAGAGGACAGGAAGTCCAGACTCTGCGTGTGTGTGTGTGTGTGTGTGAGAGAGAGAGAGAGAGAGTGTATTTGCATGTGCAAGTGTGTAAATGTGTGTGAAAAGAGAGCGTGCATATTCATGGTTCATCTGTGCATGTGTGTGTTTAAAAGCAAAAGTGTGTGTCTGTGAGTGACTGAATGAGAGAGAGTTTGTGTTTGTATATGAGCGAGTCCAGACCACACCTTTTGAAGTCGGCTGCACAGTGCGTTGGGGTTTGGGCACGGACACACAGCCCCTCCGTTGGCTGGCTGGAAACCTTATACCCCACATCAATCAGACCTGCCACTTATACATTATTCATAACCCAGACACACAAACTTAAACACACACTCTCATCTTTAAGCTCTGGAGTTTTTGCTCCTTGTATCTCCCATTGGCAGCAGAAGTAAAACAGGGCGGGTTCGTGCTGCCGTTGGGGGGTCTGACTTGATTTAGCCTCAGTAGGTTAGAAACAAAGGTGGAGTTGTGGAGATGTATGGGATTTTCTGTCTATTGCAAGTACACACACAGTCATGACGTAGCTAATGAGATTTGAAGTTCTTGGGGAGAAGACGTTAATTAAGATGTATTCACAATCAAGAGACTTGAAGAACACGAGACTGTTAGTAAAGCTGTCACGAGAATTCATTAACAGCAAAATGCAAAAACGAATTTTGACCGTAAAAGACAAACAATACCCTATAATAAATAATACATTTCCCTTTCAAGGTTTTCTCCCCGTGCAGGTCTGGACCACGTCAGGTGTTTCTGCTATTTTTAGATAGGCTGGACTGGCATTTGTACAGTTTTTATCTGCTCTCACTTGCTTCTCAAACTTCTTAGTCTACAAACCAGCTTAAGTCCAGAGGTGCACAAGAAAGAAAGAAAGCACAGATGGGCCATATTTAATTCAAGAGTAGGAGTGGAACTTGGACACCCATGTGAACCAAAGAAAGAGGGGACACACCACTGGGGCATCCACAAGGTCAAAGGTCAGAGGTTACAGTCAAGTTTCCTGGAAATCTTGTGGAGGCAAGGGAAGTGACCTAGTAATTTCACATTTATACCACTGCTGTATCTACAAGGATGCTGAGGGGTAGCACTGATGGCCATCAGTATGTTTATTGTCTGCCATCACTTGCCAGCATGACTGAATTGCTGTGTAGTTGCAGAGATGGCTCAGATACACTATAAGTACAAAAACATCTAATGTGTAACCTCTTGGTTATATGAAGTAAGTCACTACCTGCATTAGGTCCCAGTGTTACCATCATCAGTTTGAAGGTAATGTTTCTGCTTTAACTTGGTTTGTCTTATTTTTAATTTAGTTATTACTGTCATTACAGGTGCGTGCAGTTCCATTTTTCTGCTACATAAAGTGGCTCTTTTTGCCATGTTGCCTAATAATTCTTAAAACTGAGATGTGTTATGCTGTAATTACCTGATGTATTTACTGCTGTGTCCGGCTTTAGGGCTTAGCACACATTCAACTCAGATATTTGAAAGCAAGTCCGATTCACTGCCATGTCTGTTTATAGCCTGCGGAAAATGTACGCGCCGTGTATGGAAAGCTATTTATCATTCTTTAGCCCTGTCAGCCTCTCACTCTCTCCCTCTCCTTCAGTCTAAGCTGGTATTGTCTCACTCTCTACGGAGCCTAAAATGAGCAGTTTCCAGTCCGCTGTTTTCTTCTGACGTCCTCATCGCATGTCCTGACATTCTCAGACCACAGAGCAGAGTCTCTGTCCCCTCTGGTTTCATTCACAGACGTCAGTCCAAAGCTGAAGCAACTGAAATCGGGCCTCAGTGAACAAGTTGTTATTGATGTCCTGCTGTGCTCAAAACAACTAGCACTGCCAGTGGAAGACAGAGGCAGTAAAGCAGACGGGAGCTGTGTGAACAAGCTCTGTTTGACATGAGAATTAGCTTTTGTAAACAGTCGTAGCAGTTAGTGTCTGGCTACTGACAACCTGGACTGCTCCATTGTCGTATCTTCTTTGAATTAACGGCGCAGCGTTTATAATAGGATTTGAAAACGTTGTGTACAAACTGTTGATGTGTGACATCTGTTTGGCAGAGCTTGACAAAGTTGGGCTTATTAAATTTTCAGAGCTTGTATATATTCATATGAGGTCACTGATGAATTATTGATTAGGGGAAAAGTGTGAGGCGTTCGTGTGTTTGTCAAAGAGGAAGGGTGTTTCCCGCTTAAACGGCAGCAGATGCCTGTACGGCCGCTTTGTCTGCCTGCATCTCCTCTCTGTTTCACTCTCTCCACGTCTTTCTCAGTTTAAGGCTCAGGGCACTGAAGCCAAATGGAAAGTGACCCCTGGCAGGCTGCGGCATGTTTAACACAGTGGGTCACTGTCGGAGAAACATGCTGGCAGCATTTAACAAAAACGCGCTGGCGAGTTACTCAGACTGCATTTTGGAACGTACGAGCTTTGGCAAAGTCACGCTGAGGTACGCCCAGAGTTTTTAGTGAGGAGGGAAAGCTGGGGGCTTATGGTGCCACCAAAATACAGATTTTTTTTTTTTTTTTTTTTTGAACAAACAAGCCTCGACGCCATTTTTAAAAATACTCCCTGGACACAGAAACAAAAGGCATTGTTAATGGAGGGATTTGACTGGCTCTCACAACGGCTACAGGAATGGTTTTACACAGCGTTACAGTAGCCATGGGGCCCCTTCTTGGGGTGGGGAATATTGTGTATGTATGTGTGTGTGTGGGCTAGGGCAGGATATGAGGAAACCTCTGGGCAGCTCAGTAGATATTTGTTCGCATTAGCTTGGAACGTTTGGTTTAAACAGACACTGAGCTGGGTTCAGGTTCAGTTCGGACTGTGTGCACAAGTCTGTACATTTTGTTTATCCAAACTTTGGGTCGTTTTATCTTGAATTTAAGTCAAAACAGATTAAACGGTAGTTCTAAGTGTGTGTACACGGTTGTCTGTAATGAACTTTCTGTGAGACCACCAGTGGTTTCAGACTGAACCAGAACCTCTTGACGCTGTTTTATTCCCAACCCGCCCACTCCACTCCTTCCTCTGGGCAGGGCATGGCTGAAGATTACTGCGGCTAACACACACACTCACAGGAAGCCAATAAGGCATCCAAAGATCCACAGATGGTTCCATGTTTGACTGTTAGTGTGTTCAGATGGGTCGAGTATGAGAACCAGGTTGTTGTATATTTACTCACAGGGGAGAGACTTCAAGACTTGCCCATTGTTCATATTACTAGGCATTACTCTGAGATATAAAGAGATTATGTCTGATTAAATAGAGATTATGGATACATTTCTGGAATATTGTGTTTCATGTTGCTCACCATGAGCAGGCTAAAGTACATGAACATGTTATCCATCTTGTTCTCGTCTATTTTCCTACTTTCCTCAGTTGTGAAAAGGGTTTTGGCTTGGTTTATAGTCAGGGATGATTAGGTAGTGCAATGCCCCTCTCATGTGGCTAAACAAACGTAATGTGGCTGCTTGCAGTTGGCAGAGCTGTGACTCTGACAAAGCAGCAAAATACGAGTCTGAATGTTAGCCATTGACAGACTGGCGACCTGTCCAAGGTGTATCCTACTTTTTGCACTGTGGCTTGGATAGGCTCCAGCCTCATTAAGGATAAGTGGAAGAGGATGGAGGGATGGATGTTTATACACCACTCTGCATTTAATTCCACAGCGTGTCTTTGTCTTTCACCTTCCCCTTACCTCCAAGAAATCGCAACAGTGGCAATGGCTGCCCCTCCCCGAGCCTGGTTATGCCGTAGACACTCGTCTACACCTGCTTATCTTTAGATTGACTTGTTATTTAGACAGTCACAATGACATTAGATTAGAGGCACAGTTCTACTTTGATAGGACACAGACAGTAACGATTCTTATACTTATGGTCAGTTTAAACTGTAAAAGCACCAGGAGAAAATACATAATCCACTTAGAACGACCCCAACTAAGCTGGTTTGAACAGAGATCTTGTTGGCAGTTGAGTTTGCTACACTAATTGCTGCCATTCATTTATTTTAAAATAAACGACTATGTATATGTTCTCAATATTAAACTTTGAGGGAAAAAATTCTGTGAAGGAAAAGTTTTTATCTGTAATAATTGGGCTAAAATGCTCCCATCTAAAGCCATTCACTAAAAACACAAAAGAGAGAAATACATTTTTGGGGGGTTATTTTTTCCTGTTTTGGCAAGAGAAAAGAGAAGCTAATTAGGATCATTAGGCTGAAATTCATGATTCATTTTCAAGTGCAATATATATGATTCTTTTTGGACTTTTTAGTCCATCTTTATTTCCTTCCAACTCACCCTTCTTGATTGGCTCCATTGCCACATGTTGGAAATTAAAATTTTATTTTTTTAGAAGTTATACAACAGTGAGTTTTAAAAAGTACTGCCAGTTCTAGTGAGGTCTATGTCTGAATAACACTTTGACGTCCATTGTTAAGGATTTTCAAACCATCATCAGTCCAAAGATCTTCCACAACCACTGAAAGTAACTTAAAGGGACGGAGGGTCGGGGCTGCTCAGCAAAGAGCCAGTTGGGAATCAAACCAAGACAGAACTGTTATTTTGTGAAGTACTGAGTGTTTGCTCTTGCCATCTTGGTGTGTCAAAAAAGGATATCATGGGTGAGGTAGCGATCTGCCTGTGAAGCACAGGGACGCTGCAAACTCAAATGGTGCAGAAATCACAAAGTTGGGCCACTTTAAAGCATGTGCTGTTTGATCGTCCTATCTGACTCTAACTGGGACCATAAATTACAAAATGAACTTTGTTAGATTCAGTAAGACTTGAAACTAACAACTCAGCCCATAAAGCCACCAAGAAAGTGTTTATTGATATCATAAATTATGTGAGCAGAACATTTCCCCACAGACTTGGGTTCTCTTTTTATTACCAGAGGAGTCACCCCCTGCTGGCTATTCTAAACAATGCAGGCCTAAAATAATTCCAAGTTGGCTTCAGTTTTCAAACCCATAGCCATAGTTTATACTGCCCTAATCTACTCTATGTACCTTATCACGGCACTGCAGTAGAAGACATACAGAGGTAATCAAGATGGGTGAGTTGGAAGGAAATAAAGATGGACTAAAGAGTCCAAATCACATATATTGCACTAGAAAATGAATCATTAATTGCAGCCTAATGATCCTAATTAGCTTCTCTTTTCCCTCGCCATCTGTGAAAAATGTGTAAACGCTGTGTTTTTGCTCCACATATTCTTTGATGGCACTTGCTGACTGCTGCACAGATGCAGGATGGGCTTCCTCTATTTAGTCCTATTCACCTGCTCTCGCTCAACTATTAGCATGCTATGCTCTGAAATAAATGTTGAGAATTTGCTCAATGATGTGACCTCGCCGCATTCTCCGCTGACCCCATCCATCTTCATTAGACTTCAATTATTGGCTATAATTGTAATTGCCATGCTTCTCAGTCTGCATGAGAAATCTTGGCATGTTGACCACATCCCGGCTAGGACCATAACTCATCACCGTGGCCTCCTCGCCCGGGTCCTGCCAGCCCATCCTGAAACCACCAAGGCCAGAGTGGAAAGGTTAAAGGGTGGCGGGCAGTGAGGGATGGAAGGAGAGGTCGCGGCTCCGGTGAGAAGCACTGCCAGAGTCATCTCCCAAAATGCCTAACTGGAGTCAGCCACGCTGAGAATCATGGGAAAGCAATGGTAGACAATAAATCACAGCCAATGAGGTGGAACTAGCCTGCTTGAGACCGAGTTGACAGAGATTATTGATGTGTGTATGAGCGGGAGTGTGGATGCTTGCGGTGAAGCTATGTGATTCTGTCTGTGTGCAAGCTGTTTTTGTCACTGACATCACGCTGACTGAAACGTGTGCTGCCATTTAGCCTTTCACTTTTTGAATTGCTCACTTTACCATGTGACAAACAGTGACACTATTCATAATCCCGCTGTCTGTTAGCATTCCTCTGCTCGGCTCATTTTACAGTACAGACAGTGGGAGCAAAATATCAAATGTTTTGCAGCATGGTGCATGGTTATAATAGTCTTTCTACTGTAAGGGTTTCAGTACATGTGAAGACTTTTATGCTTAAAATAAATGAAAACTTATCAAACAAAAGTAAAATCTTGAGTCACCCTTTTTTTCTTCATATTTTAACAGCCGACACTGGGCATTTCCAAAGAGCTTTAAATAAGGTCTCTACAGTACAGCAGGTGTTACCAAATGTGAAAAAGCCCAACTCTGATCAACACGCAGAACTAAGATTATGTAGTTCCCTTTTGTGGTTTCATTGCCCTGTTGATTGTCTATAGACTGCTTTTCGGACAACCACCTCTTCACCTCAAACAGATTTTTTTTTTTTTTTATTTATTCAAAGTTAGTCTTTCTGCTCAACTGCAGTACCTTCAGGTCTCACCAGGAGGGTGAGACACACATTTCACTCAACTTCTCTATTTATTAGAAACATCTAAGTAAAATGCGTCCAGTGAAGTGTAAAAGCCCAGTAGTAAATCCTACAGTATGTGTATGACAGTTTTCAGCTTTTGTTGGAACTGTATTAAAACGTTGTTGATTCAGCCGTGGCAGTGCTGTGTAACTGTACTGTATTATAGTGTTATTATCGCCTTCATTTTTATAAGTGATGGTTTTAGAGTCGCGTCACAGTATAAGACTGCATTAGCTTCATTTGTGTTTCCTTTACTGTTGACCTATTGATGAAATAAGCTGATTTCTAATGAATCCACCAGGCACTCACAGTTAAATTCCATTCTCCTACATTACACATTTTATTCATCTTTGTATAGTTTTGTATGAAATGTTGGAGATTCATTCATGAATGCTGATGGTCACTTTTTCTTTTTCTGTCTCCTGCTGTCCGTCCTCCCTACATCTCCCGTCCATCATCAGGTAAGATGTGACTTTCCATTATTTAAGTGCGATGTGGGCGTTGAGAGTTGACCTTCTGACCTCCGCCCTACACTCTATCCAACCTGTTGCTTCTTTTTTGTTTGTGAAACACGAGTATCTTCTATTTAAATACAGACTCGGAAGGACCTCTTCACACTGAACTGCAATAGTCTTTTACTGACACACAGGCTGTTTAGGTGAAGACAGGTGTGTATGCGTGTGTGAGGAAAAGAGGGAGGCACACGCAGCCTTTGTCACTGACCTCGTGCACAATAAAAATACTCGTCACTGCATTTGTGCCTGTTGCAGTGTAGAGCAGCGATGAGTGGCGTGTTAGAAGCCTCCAGCAGATCCTAGAGTGCTGAAAGCAGAGCAGTGAATTGTGACGGGTTTGCACCCTATCTTTTACTAGGAGTCTTGTGTCTGTCTGTCCAAGTATTAGCACCTCTCTGTCTACTCTGCTACACTCCACTTTGCTGATGACAAGCTGCCTGCAGCAGAACATGTCGACACACACATTCAACAATTACCTGAAAGCGCACAAACAGCCCTGATGGTCCTTTTTTAGGACTTCACATACCCAGCAGACACTTATCTACTTGTTTTCTGTATTCAGGCCACTCCTCAGGAAAGTGGAAAGAAATTCTGTAATACTAACAATAGTAATAATAGCCTACCTAATGTTGACAAATCATTATTAAATTAATGTAACATACTGTAAAAAAGCCTTCAGCCACACCCTATTTTATATTTTGCTAGGAAAATGTGAATATTAAAGACCTTGAAAGTCTATAATTCATACAACCAGCTTTATTCTTCAACGCAGCCTGATCTCTCCTAGGAAAGCTTTCTTGGAATTTCTTTAAGCAGTCTTCAGGAGTAGTTCTCCAGGTTCTTGAAGGATATTCAAGCCTCTTCTTTGGATGCTGGCTGCTTTTTGATCTGTTCTCTGTCAGGATGATCCCACACTTGAATTTGGATTCATCACTTCACAAAGACCTGCTGCCATTGATTTTCAGCCCAGTTCTTTTTGCTATTTGGCATACCTCAGCTTTTTTCCCCATTTCCTTCTTTAACCCCTTAACACCTAGTGTATCATACTTGATTATTGAGTTTTTGAGACTTCTGCGTCATCGCTGTGAATTTTTTGTCCCTGACAAACCTAAAGAAATTGCGTAATATATGTTTAGGCATTAAACTGAAGAAAAATGTGGGATTAGTCAAATTAAAACTCATGTCTATGCAAATTAATATTTAGTTGTTGTTTTTTAAATTGTCAGAAGGTTCAGTAAACACTCCATTTACAAAAATAAAAATAAATCTTGCAATTATATCATGGTTAAGAATGTCTCAACACCCACTGACACCATTTCGGACAAATCATCAGTCAACAGTAGGTGGATCAACTGAAGGCCCAAATGCATTTCTGAGGACTTGTTTCAGGTCTTTGCTGGAATTTTTTCTTATTTCTTAAGGACATGACTTTCAGATACTGTTCATCTCCTGTAATTTCTTTTAGGCTTGCTGCTTCGCTTGGTCCAGTTTCCTCAAACTTTTTATGGGTCACTGCACATTATGCTGAGATATGGCAAATTTGGGGTTAATGTCTATTTGGAAATCACTATGCAAATACATTCAACTAAAGGAATAGAAAGAAATGATATGCTTTTTTGTAACAGGCTTCCAAAATCCAAAATGCCCGAAAATACAACATAAAATGCATTCATTGTCTTTCACATGTAGACAAGTCCTCCCTTCAGTTAGCTGCCTTTTTTATGCTTTAATGATTTTTTTTCTTTTTTCTCTTTTCTTTTTTTTGTCTTCTGTTATGATTTGTTTGAGGTTGACCAATAGAAACACAGACTGATCCACCATTCATTGAAAGTAGATTGAGTAGATAGTGTGATGCTGAGATTGCTTCTTTCCAATGACTTTGTACATGTGAAAGATGCCAAGTAAGCCTGTCATTGGTCTCAATCACAGACAAGCGAGATTTCATTAGTTAATATTTGCTTAATCTACAATGATGAATATAACAGACAAAAATGCAGTTATAGTGATTACGCCCTATCTGTGATATCTGTCATGTGGCACGTTTTCATTCTCTTGTTATTTGTTGAAGACTATGAGGACTAACTATATAGACATTGTATTTTACAGTGAATTTTACTGCGTAACCAGATCTTTGTGGTTTTTGGTCTCATGTATGACACACTCATGAAGTGTGTCCGATGTGTTTGTTGCTCCCATGTAAATTCACAGATCCAGATCCGTGCTAGCGTGCACGTGTAGCAGAAGCCACCATTTGTCATCTCTGTTATTCGTTGTAAAAGCATTTGATGATGGTGGACACATAACCTCTCCTCCTCCCCCTCTTGTCTTTACTGTCTCTTCAACTGCTCTGCAGTCTTCTGTCCGTCCTCCTGTCTGAGGTGAAGACGTGTCGATGCCTGAAAGGCCACCGTGGCTACCATTTGTTGTTGCATGTGCTGACTTTATCCTCAGCGTGAAATCCTGGCTCCAACAGGAGCGTTAGTTGCTGTGACACCCCACCCCATCAAACTCCAAGGTTAAAGGTCACACTCACATTTTTAAAGGGACAGCGGTCTGTTTGGGTGACTCCTCGTTTCACAGAGGAGGGCGGCTAAGCGTGAGTTTATGTTATAAAAGATTTAAAAAAAGATAATTCACATTAGTCAGTATCTCAAATATGTTTGTACTTTATACAGTTGTATGTCCAAAATAGTGATCATAGTGTTGTCACTGCTAACTGTTTACAAAATGAAACTTGCAGTTTAACACACTAGGTTCCCTGTATCATCATTTGTAGGTACAACTGGTTGCAAAAAGGCATACAGTGATGCGCTGCACTGAGATTGCTTCAGGTGCTAGCAAACTATTGAGGTCACCCACAGATTGTTTGAAAATCTAACACAAAGCAAGAAATGGAAACATTTCCCATTTGCCTTCAAAGTAAAAGTTATGCTTTGTAAAATGTATTGTTTAACTGGTAAGGCAAAACTAAAAAGCAATGGAGAGGTTTTTGGTGCACCGCTCTCTGTGCGATTGAGAGCTTTGGACAACCAGTCAGGTAATGCACATTTTTTTCCCTTGTAATTGGTGGTTGTCAGGTGTGTGGCTCTGTGTTAACCTTGAACTAGACTATTGACGTATACTCTGCCCTATGACAGCCATGACATGATCTGGAGGGCTAAAGCCTATGCATCTTTCTTCTTCTCCAAAGTGCAAGAGGATCGATGGATGGATGGAAAGTTGTAAGGGTAATGCACTGAGATACTGACCAAACATCGGTATGAGTTGATAGCCAGGTCTCCCTTGAAAAAGAGGTTTTTAATCTCAATGGGTTCTTCCTGGTTAAATAAAGGTTAATAAAAATAAATAAAATGAGTTGATAGCAGCCTTTTTGCCTGATATCAGTATTTCTGAAAATGGTCTCGTTGAGATTAAAAATCTCATTTCCAAGCGAGACCTGGCATCATGGCAGCAAAAGTCAAAAACACATCCAAAGAAGAGTTTCTTTAATGTCTGACATTCTCTGCTTACTTTTAATTTTTTATGAGTAGTGACTCAGTGTAGGTAAATTCATTCATTCCTGGTTTATGTGTTTTGCTTGTGTTTTAGAGTGACACAGAATTCATTCCTTGATGTTTAACAAAAACCCTACATTCAAAATGTAATAACTTGCAACTCCACCATGTCTTTACAATGTGCTTCAAAAGCTTGTGTCAGGCTTTAAAAAAGTCATTCATCTTCCAGCTAATATACCTTATCCTCCCACTAACTGATCAGCTGCCAGCATACTATAAATTCCCATAGTCAGTCTCCCATATCAAATGGTTAGACCGGTTTCATTAACTTTGCATATGAAGTACTGCTTGGCAACTCCCTGTGAAAGGGCCAGATGGAAAGAGGAATTCCACACGCATCTAAGAGTGGCTGTGAGAGAATGAGACCATTTGTAAAAGTAATTTTTTCACAGCCGGAGAGGGACAGGTGTGCGTGTGTCTGTCGGTGTGTGTGAGTGATGTTACCAGCAAGACTTCTGGCTCGGGGTTGAAGTCATAAATCAGTGCTGGTAATCAGCATAGCAGTGAAGTTTGTGCCAGGGTCGTGGAGCTGGTATCCACCTTTTAAGAATAATGTTTCTCAGGACTGTCCACTGACTAACCTTTCTACATTCCCACACACTAAACACACTCAGCAGGAGATGTAGGGTCATGGAATCTGGTGCCACATGTTAAAAGAGATCGGGTCGAAGAAGAGTTTCTTCAACAGGTGGGAGAAAAAAGAGATCCTAGTCATCTTAAAGCCACTTGCTAACAAGTAAAATGAATTAGGTTGAAGACCCAGAAAGGGAAATTGGATGGAATGAACTTTAACTAATTGTAGAATATCAGCTTCAGTACACTTTATGGATCTGACAGCGGAGGTGTAATTCATTGCGGTGATGGCAGTAGCCCACTGTGCACTGATTTGTGCTCGTCTGGGCAGATCAAGTTTCGAGGGATGCTAACAGCTCCTCTAAATCATCTGCTGCCCTCCTCCTTAAATAAAACAACATACCATTCTCTCTTTTCCCAATTTGTCTCTGGCTTATTCTCTGATCTTTCTTCTTCAGCCTGTCCTTTTTATTGTCTGCATATCCATATGGACTGTTTTGCCTGCTGCTTTCTCTCTATCCCGTCTGTCAGTGCACCCTCCTCTCCAACCTTTCTGTCAGTGTTGGGACCCCACACTTACTGACAGACAGAGAGCCCATGACAGCAGCTCTGTCACAGGGCCCAGTGGCTCACAGTGGCCCCTTCTCCCACACCGATGAGCTGATAAACAACTTAATGAGATTCCTTGCACACTCATCCACTGAGTTCTCAGGGACTTCTTCAAGGTCCTCCTCCTTCAGCATGCTCAAGTAGTCCTTGGTGATGCGTAGGTTTTTATTTATTTATATTTTGCCTGTTAAGTTCATGTTTATTTACTTATTATTTACTTTGAGTTAGTTTTCTCTTTTGGTTTGTTCCAGCACAGCAGAAACTCTAACACAAAGATAACTTGTAACAACATGTCAAGTACTATTGTTGCCTCAGATAACCTAGCATTTTGCTAGGGCTAAGGCTACCAAACAAGTAAGCCAAGGTTAGCTAATGAGCTAAGTTGTATATAAAGCAATTTGCTGATTAGCTTAGTAAAGCTAGTGTAAACTAACATTAGCCAGAGAAAAGAAGGTTTATCTAACGAGCTTGTGTGGCCAAGGAAGGATCATCTGGCTGTAAGTTTTAAACTCTGATACAGAACTGTCTTTCTTAACGCTAATATTAGCTAATGCTAGCATGCCTGCTAGCACAACTTTATTATTGTTATACTGATGTGCAGGTATACAGTAAATATTTTGTTGTCTCAGTTGTGTAACATACATGACATACATTTTATGGAATAGTGCAACATAACTGTGCAGGATAGCCTCATTTGTGTCTCATCAACCTTTTTTTAGTTCAATGCACGCTATACTCTTAAGCACCAGCTAACATCTGTTATTAGTAAAAATGTTTTTCTGAGATCACTAACCACACAATGTTAACTTGTCTGACATTTTGGATGTATGACAATTATGTTGCCCATGTAGGATTCAGTCGAGCCCCAGTGGCAACCGCTGGTCGTGAGTGGGAAATGTGTATTCTCCAACTGACTGGCATAACCTCCTTGTGATTTCTTTATCACTAGCATATTACTGCGGCCGAATATAAGTAACTGAGTAAGTAGCTAATGACTCTCCAAAATGTAGTGAAGCTGTGAAAAGTGTGACACAAACAAGAAAAGGAGACGATTTGCTTTCAAAGTAAAAGTTGCACATCTTGGCTTCAAAAGAAACAACCCATATGGAAAAGAAATAGTAAAAACTTTCTCATTACTTTCATACATTGTTTTAGTAAGGATCCAAAACATACAGGTTTCATTATATAATTTTTCAAGGGATCTTATATCTGTTTTCACTCTTATATGCTTTTCATACAAGTTTCACACAAGACAGATACAAACTTTATAAGATTTATATATATCTTTTCCATATGGGAAGGTAGCGGCCTAAAGGCTAAAATTGAGACTATAAACTGTACTTAAGTCCAAATTCTGAAAGAGAAACACGCCAGGAATTGCTGTAAAAGTCACTTCTAAATCCTAAAATCCTAAATAAAATAAATCCTTCTTCTCGCACCCCATTTTTACCTTCTACCTGTTTTTTTTTTTTTTTTTTTGAAAAACTTTGTTTATCAACATTTCCTATTCACAGTCATGGATTTAGTGCTGCGATGCTCAATTTGACCAATAGCTGCGTCCCCATCGGCTCAGAAACCTTCACTTATGTCACAGCTACACCGGTGTAGTGCACTGGTGAATTGGCTTCTCCTGAAACATGGGCCTGGGAAAAGAAAGGGCCTGCTGTGTGAGCAGGAAGCTCCAAGGACGTGGAACAGAGGAAAGGGGAGGGAAGAAGAGAGCGACCTGGGTGTTCCATGATAGTGGACCTCTTGGCTGTTATGCTTTCTAATTCCCTTCAGCTCAGAACAGCAGGGAGACTGAGAGAAAAGAAGGAGGGGAAGGGGGTGGAGGATGATGAGAGTGAAGGAATCATGTTTTCACACCAAAGGGGAGCAGGCGGGTGGGCTGAAGGAGAGTGGATATCAGTGTAGGCCAAAGGTTTTACTTCTGTTCCAAGCCTGAGGGCCCTGAAGTAAGTGGTGTCCAAAGTTAAGGCCAACATATTGTAGGAAGTTAATCCTCAGTAATTTTAGTTTATAGTGACTTTCCTCTTAATTTCATTGACTGAGTGTTCATCAAGTCAAGAACAATCGGTGGTTTCCCTCATTGCAGACCCCACGTATGTCCGTGTCACATAAACTGTATCATTTGTTTAACAAGAGTCTGTTGAGAGACTAAACGCTGTTAAATATATCTGTCAGCTGTTATTCACATTATGACATCAGTGCGTTTTGTTTTGAAGATAACATTGTGAAGAATAAGATGCTTGAAAAACTGTAATATAGTCGTATTCAGTACAAAAGATGGATGTATTTTCCTAGTTGGAAAAAAGGAAGCTAATGCGGAAGTTCCTTAAACCCGCCTTGTATCTGAAGGCCACCAGATGGTGATAGTTGTGGTTGCAAACAGATTTCTGTTCTCATAGAAATTATTGGGGATGTCTTTCTGAACTAACCTGATTAGTTTCCTACTCATTTCGGGTCGTGTTTAGTAAAAACTTGAATCTGTTTTGTAAATCTTGCTCATCTCGGTTTCAAAGAGGAGTATTTGCTGCTCATTCATTGGCTAAGGACTTGACAAGTTCTTAGCCAATGAGCAAGCTGTTTCACTGTCTGACTCACTCTTCTTCATCACATTTTGATTTTTTTGCAACTAAGATGGCGGTGCAAATGCTTAACAGCTAACTTCAGTAACCCTACGAATGTCACTGCTGTTTAGTTTCATGTCTTCATTTATGTTGGAAGTGATAGCAGAGCTGTACATCTTAATTTGTTTCAGAAATCTCCCAGTCAGAACATGGTATATTATATTTAAATGGAATATAGCGAGCTAACTCCCTGCTAACTTCTAACTGTTAAATTTCATAAATTCTGTTTTCATGGATGCCTGGATGTTAAACTTAATTGTTACACCTGGTAGAGCAGCCACACTGATCATTTTATTACAGATGAAAGAATTTAGAGAGTTTTTCAATTCTCAGTAATGCTACAGTGATCGTTTGACTTAGCGACCTGCAGCGGAGTTTGGGCCCAGACACGGCTAATGACGTCAGACTTAAAGACCGGATAGCCATTGTAAATACATGGTAACCTGAAGATTAAACGTAGGTTAGTGTTATTTATTGATGCATGATGCACTGATGCATGCACCCACCATAAACCTCATCAAATTGTTATCTGAAAGTTGCATCAAATGTTTATAACAAACACTATGCACTGTATCAAATTTCTGAACATTAAGTGGCTGTGGTACAGTGATGTTCAAATCAACATTTTTAATGCACATAAAAATGAGCAGGTGAAGAAGAAATGGCGTGGAGACTGCAGTTTGTCCGATTTCTCTCACTGTTTATTTTTACTGTCACTCAGTGTAAACTTTTGCTTTCACCGGCTCTTTGGTTAGGTTTGGGCACTAAAAAATACTTTTAGAAAAAGAAAATACTTTCAGGATTTAGGAAAAGTGTGCCTCTTCACAACGTTGACCCTGCACATTCAAAATATACTTTCAAGGGTACTTAGTTCATTATAATATGACTAGTTTGGGAATAGTTTGGAGTGGGGGCCAGTATCACCGCTGTGTGCACGAGGCACCTTGTGACTGTCTCTGAAATGCCAACATGCTATATAAAATGTTATGTATGAAAATTAAAACTTGTAGTAAATGATATAGAATAAAATCCATTCATGGCATGTTGGTTTACATAAGCTAACAGAATAAAAAAGATGAATAATAATAGGACATTAATATTAATTTAGCATTTACTTTGAATTTATAGTTTATGGATGACTTTTTGTTTGTTTTTATAAAGAGTTATCTCTGTGTCTTTGGTCTCAAGAATGCAGCCCGATCTCAGAGTGCTCGGCCTGTCTGCGCATTAATCATACCTCCTGCATGCTGGCTTGAATAGAAAACTGGACACTAATTGTATGCATGTATGTATTTCTGGTATCCTGCAAGTTTGGAATATTCCGTAGAAGAGGTTGCTTGCATTGTTTGTTTTTCAGCCTTGTTGTTAAGCAAATGAGCCGCACATGTGTGGAATGTGTCCACATGCGTAGAGTATCCATAGAAGCGTGTGCAAGTCCACAGCTGTTCATGGATGTGGAAACCATGAATTGGCCTTTAGTTTCAAAGCCCTGGGAAAATGTTGGCGTTGCTAAGCAAAAGTCACAAGCAACACATAGAGAGTTGCTATACTCAGTAGAAAGTGCTGGGATGAATTCTCAGGTTTAGTAAATGCAAAGTACAAGTTATGATAATTCAGAGTTGCATTGCCAGTAAACCTTCAAATCCTGCAGGATTACAAATTCTTTGTCTTTATTGCAGAAAATTGATGAATGTCAATACAAAAAAACAGTTTGCCTTGCTAATTTGAGTTGTAATTTGTGCCGGAAAAAGTAAATAAATTGAGGAAAAATGCTTCATTCGAATCTGATGATGGATGGTGTTGGCATAACGAATTCTAAACTTTGGACATTTCGAGCTCAAACGTAAGAGCTGTGTGAACTTTCGCTGGCTTCCTAGTGAAACGGGATTAATCATCCCGTTGCATAATAAAATAATACCCTCTCAGTCATGGCGCGATTTGTTTGCTATTTCCCAACAGCTTTTGAATGACTGTTTCTGATGTTGAAACGTGATGATGACAGCTGCATTTCCAAATGTTTAAAATCGTGCTAATGAGAAAAATGGGCAGAAACTGGATCAGAGGGCAAACAGTTTGAATCTTTTTAATTCCATACTGCATAATTCTGTCATCAAACGTTCAGCACCCACTGGCAGCAGCTTGCTCTGATCATTGCCGAGACCAGAATGACAGCTATAATCACAGAAAATTAATGAGGCTGTGAGGTCCATAATTTAATACATATACAGTGAAAGATACATTCTCTCACAGCTCCTCGTGTCTGGATTTAATATACTGTCATTTAACTGTGGGTCTGGAACAGATTCACATGAAGGGTTCAGGTCCTCCCCTCCACTCCCCCTTCCCAGCCTTCTCTTGTCCTACTGGGTGTGGCGCTGCACCCTCACCCTGACCTTTACCCCCCTCCCCGACTCTATCGCCCCAATGGCCACTGAAACCCAGTGACACAACCTCCAAACAGGCCATCATCTGGTTCTGCTTGCCCATCCCGCAACCTCCCTAAGGCCACAGGAAATAGCTGGAGCGATTCGGGCCCGCCTCCCCAGGGGTGGAATTAACAGGTGCACCAGTGTTTGTTTCAACTTCTCCCCATTACCACTGGATAATGGTAATAATAAACATGCCAAGGCCAGGTGGGGTGTTGGCTGTGGCTGAGGCTGTCTCTTTATTCCCGGGGGTTTCTGCTCTTCTTCAGTGTGTTTCTGTCATGTCTTTAAACACAAAGAGAGACTCTTGTCAACTAAACAGTACTAAATACTCTATAGTTCTGATTATTTGGACTTTCTCATGAAAAGAATGGGCCCTATGGAGCTCTAATCCCAACATGTAATTTATTTAATTTAATGGCTGAACATTATTATTTGTTTCATTTGGAAATGTTCTTTATGTTTTGATTGATGGGAAAGTAGATATCTATTTGTTTAAATGGATAAAAATGAATCTGACTTTACCTAGGCTACGTATTGGTTTTTGCGTTTAAGGGATCTTTTTCATAAAACATGTTGCATGAGGTTCCACTGGGTGGCAAACTTCAGTGATGTAAAATGATACCTGCGTTGGCACCCAAGACCTGTTGATGTTCTCCGACCCCTCTCTCTTTACTAATTGGTGGCTATTTTCCCCAGCTGCGATTATAGCAGGTAGATCTGCCATCTTGTTCTCATATTACCCTGGATCCCCCCTCTTAAGTGAGCCATCAGATTGGGTAATAGGAGGAGAGAGGCAGTTTAATGGCATACAAGGTCGTATTGGAGGGTCGAAGGTGGAGGAGGGGGTCAAATGTTGCCATAATCCCAGGCTCCAGGTTCAGCCTATAAATAAAGCTCAACAGCTGAGAAGGAGGAGGGGATAATTGATTCAGTGGGAGGGGGGCATATTTCACCTGAGAAGGAAGCCGAGCTGACAGCCATCCTGGTTTGTAACCATCGTTGGATTAGCACCTGTGGCGTGGGAGCCGGTGGGCTGGATATAATATAGAAAATTTTCAGAGATTAATGAAGTTGGGCGGTAAAAAATGATTCCCGCAAGAGTTGCAACAGAGGATTCTGTCTCTCTGTCTTAACTGTGTAATTTTTGGTTTAATGCAGACCTTCAAACTCGAGCCCCAGGTGCTGATTGTTTGCAGAAGGCAGAAGTAGACTTTATTGGTAACGCTCCATTTCTTTTTACGTCAGCTAATATCTTTTCTGCTCCTGGTAACATGAGACTCTGTCTCGCTGGAGTCTTGCTGGGAAAAATGGACAGATGATTTTTTTTTTAAGCAATACAAAAAGAAGGTTTAGGTCTACTGAAGACCACAGTATGAAAGGAGGAAAGGCAGGCTACAGAGCCAAACAGAAACTGTAGAAAAGGAAAAAGATATTTGATTTGAACTTTGTGCACGCCCAGTCCGGCCATGTTTTGCAACCAGCCCAGCCCTTATGGACTGACATGTGTGTAACTGGACAGTTTATGTATCATTGGTTTTATTGCCTTGCACAACATTCATCGCAAAACACGATGCAATCTCAGCACTCGCTCTCAGACAACAAATGACGTACTGATAAGACCTACATTCTTTTCATTGATAAACATGTTTTGATTGGCAGAACAATTTCACAGACAGACTGAAACCTGCAGGATATCAGGAGCAAGCAAGTGAGTGACTGTTTCCTGTATAGACAGGAAGTGAGGGCTTTTATGAGGGCAGTGCATTGATTTCCTTGCATACCAGGTCTGGGAGTGCAGAGAAAAGAGCCACTTCCTCTTGAGAAGAATGCAATGCCAGCTATCTAACTCTGAACAATCTTACTCTGTTAGTGTGAGAGGTTATAAAAAAATAATCTCTGGACGGTTGCCTTCTGAGCTGCTTTTATTTTTTATCGACCTGCACCTTGAGATAGCAGACAGGCCATTGGGTGAATTGAGTATGAGGTGCTGTGGCTACACTTTGTTTTTATGTCATCTGTTTTACTACGTTTACGATAATCAATTGAATGCTTTATTGAAAAAAAGTGTGAAACTGCAGCTAGTAGATGATCAAAGTGGCCTATTATAGTCTAAATTGTACAGGGAGATGTGACTTGAGACCTTCTTTTGCATTAATTTTGACCCACATGTATTGTTTATCATATTTCTTGCGGTTAAATCAAACTTTAGGGAAATACAGGCTTTTCTCAGCCCATCTTTGCTCATTTGCTCATCCATATAGTGCTTAAGTGCATTAACCTGTTCATAATTGAAAACCTTGAAACCATGAAAACTCCTCTCTTATATAATAAATGAAACTTACTTATTCCCAACTGAGGAGGCAGTGTCCATCGGTCAGATCTGCTCCACATTTCAAAATCATCTTCAAAAACTTTCTAAGCCAACATTCAATATCACACTAACTAAATATACAAGATCTGCTCCAAAAGTTTCATGAATGGGCCTTTAAAAATTAAAAGCATTACCTAATAAAAAGTTGAACCTTCCTTAATGTCTTCTTGTACTTTTGACTCTGTGATGTGTGATGGATCTCCTCCACTGTCAAAATGGTGATCCTTTGTGTTATTTTTCATTTGGCAGTGGATGAAATAACAGCAAGCCAAATATGGAAAGCAGTTTAAAATTGAGTGTTCAGAACAGGACTCCAGTGGAACGATCTAAAAGTAACGCATTCGCCCCCCAAATCCCATTAACGCTCCTCATGTTGATCCATTCGGTTTCAGCCAAAAATAGCAGCAGTTTTTCTTGTCTGTGCGTTTTAAATCTTTTTTTTTAATTATATTTTGTTCTGTTGTCTCTGTTCCCAGAACATTTTAATTAACACTTTTTACAGTCCAGAGCTCTTAAATAGTAAAAGCCATGTCAGCCATGTCAGCAGGGGTTCAGCATGCATGATTGTTACAAAGTACTTTTAGATTTTGAACAATTCCCAGAAGTGCATTACATTAGCAACTGCTGGCTGGCTGTGATCATACTTCAGAATTTCTACTAGTCATGTGAACACAAAAATGGGAACCAAGACTTGAAAGGTATGCAATCTCCTGTCCTGTAATGTCCTCACAAGTCCCCTTGTTTTAGAATGTGCTAGATGCTTGAAACTGTTGAGTTCATAGCCTGAAAAAGCCCGAGTGCACTTAGTTACAGTTGGAGATAAAGAAATCAGAGTAGCATTCCACTACATCAGTACATTGTGTACTAAGTTTGTTCCCTTAGGGCCTCTTCCATTCGTCCTTTCCTCCTTTTTGCCCCTCCCTGCTCTCTTTACCTCATAGCCTTCTCTCAACTCCCCTTGTACCCTTGTATCTCCAGCATTTCTTAACACCTCACATTTTCTCCTCCCTCCTTTCTTCCTTTCCATCCTACTCTCTCTCACCACCTTATCTGCCTACATCTTTGTCTCTCCACCCATGGTTCAGGGCTCGAACCCATGTCCTCCTCCTACTCCTGTTCCCTGACAGCTTCTCTGTGTTAGCCGGTGGTCTCTTGGAAGGTCCCCGAAGAATTGATACAACTCCTCCTTAACATTCAGCGTGCTGGAATAGATGTCTGACGCAGTTCTCTCAATTACCTCGGGGAATGAACAAAGCCAAAAAAAGAAGAAAGGGTGGTCACCCCAAAAAGCACACACATGACATATGTATTCATACTGTCTGTGTAAATCACATTTAACTAAATTAAGCTCTATCTCCATCAGTCACTATGTTATTTTTTTCTCAGCATGCTCTAAAAAAATCAATCCTGAAAATCAGTCAGTATGTGGCGATTGGCTGTTTACATTTTGTATGTTTTTCACAGTTCCCCCTCCCTGCATCCCCGCAGGTCAGGGGTGAGGAGTCAGAGGTGAAAGGCGAGGTTGTCGGCAGCTTCTCCTGGAGGAGATGAGCTGGTGTTCAAGCTCCCCTCCCAGCTTTTCAGTTTAGTCTGAGAAGAGACAATCCTCCTCCTCCCCCTCCTGTCCTGCACATCTGGCTGCCCCCAGAGCACTCATTTGGAGGGAAAACAAGAATGTTTTTATTTCCCAAGAGAGTAGAAGAACCTCCGAGTTAAAACACAGAGAGGCATCCTGGGCCCTCACACAGCCTGTTGCTGGGATGTGATGGTGAAGAGTTTCTTCTCTCTGCCTCTTACTCTCCCTGTTATCTTTCATTAGCTTCTCATTGTTTCTTTCTTTGTATTCATGCATTTTCTTTTCTCATATTTCATATGAAAGTCAACCAAATTCTTTAAGTGCTTCCTTTTTAGATATTTTAATCTTATAATAATCTATATAATGTCTGATCAGAAAGTTAATTAAGAGTTAATTACAGTTGCCATATGTTTTATTATTTCATTAAGGGAACATGATGGGCCTTATCTAGGAGCTTTCCTTAACCCTAACCGTATGTAAACTTTTAGGTCAAAGGTACATTGTTATGTCTTGCTTCTGTACTGCATTTTAGGACTTGGAAGGAAAGGGTGCGTGTCATATAAAGTGATGTAAAAATGGCAGCAGCAGCTCTCATTGTTTAGTACAGCTTTGCAAGTACCCACCCATTCGCCTGCAAGTACCTGCAACTAGGTTTTGTTTTGTTTTTTAATTTCAAATACTTTCAAACTAAAAAAAAAAATCATAAAACACAGAACCCAGTGTCTACAAAAAAACCCTCTTTTATTTCAGACTGTGTTTGTTTTTTAGACTGTGTTAATTTTTTATTGAAAAGCAGGTATCGTTTCTATTTGCAGTGTGCAGCATGGTGGTGCAGTGGTTAAGACTGTTAGATCACAGCAAGATAGTTCTGTGTTTAAATCCGTCAGCTGGACAGAGCCTTTCTGTGTGAAGTTTGTATGTTCTCATCATGTTTACATGGGTTTTCTGCAGGTACTCTGACTTCCTCCCACAGTCCAAAGACATGCATGTTAAGTTAATTTGTGAGTGTAAATTGGGTGTAGGTGTGAAAGGTTCACTGTGATGGATTGGATGTGATTGGATTGGATTGCATGTCAGCATCTTTGCTCATACTAGCGAAGCGATTGCAAGATTCTGGTTGGCTATTATGTTCCCCAGTTTAGCTGTTGATTGGCTCTTTGGCACCTGTCATCTTTCCAGAATTCTCTTGTACCTTTTGTAGTGAACTTTCTTTGAGCACCATGTCTTTCTTATCTGTTTCTTTATTGAGGCAAATGTGAAGGTTAAAAATTCTATTTGATTTAGAAGTTTTATAAAAGAATTCACAATTTTTGCGCATTATTTTATGCGCGCTTTTCTTTTGGGATGTCTTACCAGTAGATCACATATTTGTAAGAAAGTAGGTGGAGAAAGTTAAAAGCCTAGAGGAGCAACAGGGGGCCTTTTTCAAGCACATAAATGAAGGTGTAATGTCTGCTTGTGTTAGAATAATCACAACAAATCACAACAAAACTCTAACAGTTTGTAGCCACTGAAGAAATTGAGGCGTTAGTAGACTGAGCCTCTGTATCAAATAAAGACAGAAAGACAGTAAGAAGTCTTTAGTTGTTTTAGTTTTCCATCAAAAATAGAGCTGCAACTGCAGCCAAATGCAATCAGACCCCAATTACTTACATTTACAAGGAGCCCAAACCTGTTTCCTCCCATAGAAACATGTTAGTCTGCACTACCTCTCTGACGAGCTTAACACACATGCATGCACACACACGCGCTTGCAAACGCATGCATGCACAGCTGTGCTCTATTACAACAATGTACAGTAGCCATCTCTCCACCCCTCGCCTCCAGCCTTCTCTGTAACTGTTATTGGAAATGTAGCACAGCAATGGGAGCAAGCTCATGGCGGATTTATTTGACACAGGTGCACAATTCTGTACGCGTGCACAAACACACACACATATTAGGAGGCACGCGAGTGGACCAGCCAGCAAAGACTGGATCTAATGTCAGCCACTTAATGTCTACACCACTCACGAGTCACAACACACTTCAAGCTTACACACACACACTCACACACACTCATGCATATCTCTGAAATGCTTAGCTTTGTGTGGTTGCTGCTCTATCACCAAGAGCCACATCGTTCTGCTGCCTGAATAACCTCATCTGATTCTGATTTTTGACTTTGGAGATTGAGTATGACAGAAATGTCTTTAATTTTAAGTTAATATATTTTCCTCTTTGCCCCCAATGTCCAGATCGCTTCTTTTATTCTGGGAATATGCCAGGCATTTCCTCCTTATGCTATCCCAGTTTTCCAATAAGAGCCAAACCGAAGGTATGCACAGGCTGGGCTGGCCTCTTTCTCTGGAGTTCTGTGATGGCCTGACGGAGGCAGGGATACCAGGGATACGGTTTCCCTCTGGAAAACACACAAAGACATTCCAAGGAGAAACGGCTCAAGTGCCTACACAGCAGTGATGTCTGCTTAAAACTCTGGCCACGTAGACCAAACTACAGCACCTGTAGATCTTGCTGGTCTAAGGAGCAAATCATTTAAGATACAGTGGTATTTAGTCTTTCGCCTTTATTTTTCATAAATATAACCTGAAATATTACATTTTCATGCAAGCGCAGCCCTGCTCAGTTTCCAACAATGGCGGCAGCTAGTTAGTTTTAATATTACTCTTATTATTCTTTCTGGGTCACAAAATAAACGTTTAACATATTTTCAGGCAAGAATGTAGCTGTGTAAACCTCAAATATCTGCTCAGTTTATCAGGACACCACATATTTTCAAAAGCGCTCCGACATTTTCGGAGACGTCTGTTACCCACCAGCTCGATAGCTAGCCGGGGTTCAAGGCTCACTAGAGCCGGTGAGAACACCGGACTCCCTGCAAATCGTTTTCAAACCCACCGCC
>NW_024582460.1:1376547-1386111 GCF_018398535.1 Haplochromis burtoni
ATATATCTATATACACATATAGATATATACACAAATACAATGTGAAAAAGTAAAAAAGTGCTCCAACCTCTGTATCCTGCTAGTATCTGGTGTGATGTCCTTGTTGGGCATTAACAAAAACTGAACATATTCAACAAATGTCAAGCGGGTCTCCACACCGGCCTTGGGAGGATTTTAATCCGTTCTGTGGCTTTTTTCCTCTTTGAGAAAAGAGCAACTTGTGTTTTCCTTCTCTAAGACCCACCATCTCTTTGGCATTGGAAAACTTTGAATAAGCCATGATACTACAACTACTGTGTTTCACAGATTGGGTACGGTTCTTATGCTGGAATGCAGTTGTGCCCTGTCTCAAAACGTAATGACAGCACAAACATCCTCATCCACCTCTGTCAAGGTGAATACACGTTGGTTTCATCAGGGCGGCCTTTGCAAACATTTCGTGCCCAGAAGTCTTTTATAACTTTTAGTATAGCTCTGTTGGACCAATCCAGCTGTCATATGATACGATATGGTATGATATTGGGAGGGTACCAATGCTTTTGAATTTTCTTTATTTGAGCAGTCTTTACAAATGTTGTGTATGTGCTTATCTAACCCTTTCAAGTCTTCAAATATCACCTTTGTTTTTGCTATAATGCATTTTTACAAAGATGTTTTGTTCAGACAGGGCACCCACTCACAGCTCAACACTGTTGATTGATTGAATGAATGTAAAACATACTGAACCAGTTGCATGAATGTGAGTTTGAGGATGACTGTGACTGCATTCTTTGGGAGTATTTCCCAGCATGCACTTTGCCTTCAGATCCCACTCAGCCACCCCGAAAGAGGAGGCTGGGAAAAGCGCAGAACACAGACTATCTCAAATCTCAGGACAAGGGGTACCAAGAGACCATTGACCAAACTGACCTGGAACTGGCCACAGATAAGAGTAAAAAATTTACAAGCATTGTGATAGTCTATAAATTTCTACATAAAAAAGTCAGATTATTAATTTCATATAATAGTTCTTCTTCTAGGTTGCCCTGCTTATGGCGGAAGAATCTTACATATTTTGCGTTTCCTGATTTCAGGGTATCAGACATCATTTGGATCTTAGCCTGAAATCTTATAGACCAGTGACCCAAAGAGGTTGCAGTGAACTGACATGTGGTAATGTAGTGTTGGACATATGTGTCTCGTCAGCTCATCCTTTCTGATGTTCATCCCATTATATTGAAAGAGCAGAGGGCAGGAGGCTCCCTGTGTGCCACATGGTACTGATTTAGCTGTTAGTGTCAGGCTCTTCTTTAATGAACAGACAGGTTGTAGTGTTTCTTCTTGTGTATCTTGTTTTGTGTGTCTCAGAGGTTTTATCCCTTGAGGTTGTTTGAGAATCTGCATGTGGATTTGAGGGCAAGGGTTGTGGACAGGAGTGTATATTTTTACATTTCCAATAAAGCAGCAGCAGAGAGTTGTGCAAATTTAGAGATGAGCAGCATCTGTACAGCAGGCAAACATGCTTAAGCTCCTGTCTATGGATGTTGTTTTATGACCAAAATTTGATTAGATGGTCATGGCCTTTAAAAAAGAACCCCCTTTAATTTGGTTATAATATAAGTAATCTAAAATGTAATCATTTCAGGCTATTAAAAAGACTTGAATTGAACCTATATTAAGTTCATGTAGACCCATTGAATAATTTTGTGTAGATTAAAGGTGCATAAAAAATAAAACATTTCACTTATACTTTATGTGTTTGTGGAATAGTTGTGATCAGAAAACCGCAAAATGCCCAGTTAAGCTAGAAGTATTAGTATTACCAGACGGCAGTTACTTTAAATATAAATCGAGAAAAACTATTAAAAAAGGAGTCCATTCATTTTTGAGCCAAGTTTCTTCAAACTTTCAAGCTCATTAAAACAGTACAAATATGTATACTGCATTTCCATGTGTTTTCTGATGTTTCATTAAATTCCTGCACCTATTTCACATTTGCCTGGTAAAATCTAAAGATTGATTTATAAAATTCCTTTACCTGTCATAAGCACTTCATTAGCACCCTCCCCTTTCCAGTAACTTAAGAGATAGAGCCGGTTGTCCTTTTGTCTCAGAATTCCATGTGCACCCACTACCTGGCATGGCCTCTCTCTTCCACAGGAATGCGAATGTGTGCCACAGTGCCACTAGCGTTAAAAGGTGCAATGTGCACACTATTTACTTTTTACAGTACACTTAAACAATCGAATCATTTTCCTCACTTAAATAACATTTGAATTCTGGATGTAGCTAAAAGACTGAAGTAGTGTTAGAAGTCGATTAAACTTTGTTGAATGAATAAAAAAGGCGCGAGTGCAACAGAAGAACAGAGTAATAGGAAAAACGGTAACGATATGAATATGAAGAATATGAATTGTTCAGCAGTCAAAAATTTAATTAGCAGTATATTGTTACACAGATTTGTCTTTTAAAAGTACACAAAGACTATCAAGCACATATGATCACCCATTAATTAAAGGATAAGCATTTGGAGGTTTTTTCGGTATGTAAGGTATTGCTCAGGCTTTGCTGTGTGCCAAGTTTAAACTGTGGTTATGGAAACAGTGAACCTGTTTGTCTTGTTTTGCTTTTAGAGCCAGGATAATAGCAAAAGATAAGATGTTAATACTTCTGCTTTTGCTTTGCTAAATTTTGAGGTTGAAAGAAATAACTGTGACTTTCTGAAGATGCAATGCACCATGTCATTATCTTACTACTGGCTTACAGGGACATGATCTGTATTGTTTGTTTTTACCCATCAGTAAAAACCGGGGACACACACACACACACACACACACACCCAGAAAACAGTCCCAGTCTGTCCGAATGAAAACTGTGGAATACTGCATATGGTTCCATAGTTTCCACTGCAGCACCAGTATCAGCTCCAGACATTAAGTTGTTGTAACATGTGATTTTATCATTCTGGAGCTGTCTAAACTGTCATGAGGATCTGCTGCCAAGGACAAGCCCTCAAATCAACTGTAAAGTCAACAACAGAGAATTATTAAATTGTTTTTCAATAATTTGTTGCTGACATTGTCAATCAAGCCATACAATAGTTTCGCCCGTAGGGTCTTTCTGTGGTTGCATTCACAATTGTTTAGTCCAACGACCAAACTCCCAAGCATCGAGCTTTTAGTTGTAACCACACCTGTATGATGTCATGCCCACAGGTCTTTCTCAGTTCTTTTCATAATATATGCTTATTAGATTGCTATCTGTAGATGCAAGTTTTGCATCATTTTTTCCAAACAGCACTGTGAGTGTGCACTCAAGTAAGAGAAAGAGAGCAACTTACAGTAGATGCTTATCAGCAGGTCTAATCACTACCATGTGCTTTCTGACCACTTGCCTTTTTTATTGGGGCTGTTGGAATCCCAGCAATTAGTCTCCCTTAAATTTCACACATGGCCAGTGTGTTCGTCATATAAACTGTCCCACTGAAGGAAGACCTGGTCTAGTTCTGGGCTCTCAGCTTGTCTCTTTTACAGTGTCTAGAGGCTTTTACTACCCCTGAGCTCAATTCACTCACTCTGGTGGTCCACGAGCCTGGGAAACAGTTTCTCCATTCAGACATACACGCTGACGGGGGGAAAAATTTAGTTGAGATCATATTTCCTTTGTTCAAAAAGGTCCCCTTTCATTTTTATTTTGGTAGAAGGCAGAGCGGCAGATTTTGAGTTTCTGTTTAATTTGGCGTGGATTATTATTTTGTCTAATTGGCTTTTAACGAGATTTTGACAGAAGTATGTGAAGAAGCTGGTCTGGTTCTGTACCACCCACCCACAAGGTCCACTCAAGGTTAACCCCATACAGATCTGCATCTTTGCTTTTCTGTTCTCCTTCCATTTCGCTCCCTTTTAAGCTTGCTTAAGATTGCCTATATAGCCTGTAATAGAATCATATTTTGTCTGAGTACATTTACACTGTTAACTTACGTATTCTCATTTTTTTACTACATTATTGATAGGGTTTTTTTTCAAATATAAGATTAAACTTCTTAATTGCAAATGAAGTATATTTAAATTGCAGTTCACATGTAGCAATGAAATACTGTAACGGGGCCAATGTAATATTAGCTTATGCTGACAATACTGTAGTGTGCTTGTATTTAAATGTTTTTGGCTACTACAAAAGTGCATCTACTTATAAACACAGCTCTATTATATTTACCAACTTAGCAACTATTGTGCATATTTTAGTGTCTTTGTTCCTATACAGTGATTAGCTGGAACTTGTAAGAGTTTCACGGGGTACTTTTACTTTGAAGGTGAACACTCTTTACAGATATGCTACCACTTAGTGAGCAGTTGGTGAGTGTTTACAGACAACGGGTAACCTATAAGCAATCTGCTAGGAGTTTTTGTTTTTGTTTTTTTAGTGCAGCACCATTTACCTCTTTATGACCAATTTCACCTAGAGACAGCCAGCAACTTCCTGCAACCATTTGCCAAGCAGTTGCCAACTGGTCTCTAGGCCTTTGTGACTGTGGCCTTAAATATAATTTAAAGTGGTATTAAGATCTTAAAAGTGCTATGAACACTTTTCTATGTTAGACTGAGTAAAACAAATTAAGAAAAAGGGCATACTCTCTTTAAGGATTAACTGGGGGATATCGTTTTCAGCAGTGAATCATATTGTCAGTCAGAAACAATGACACTAATTATTGTAGTGTGCACATTATGCTTTAAATGGCACGCAGACCTTGAGTTATTATAAATATACCAGACATTATTTGGTTATACAAGGATTAGCAGAAATGTTCACAGTTTTAAGACGGATGCATCCCAACATCTTTGGTGTTTTCCACAGATTATTTGAGGTTTTGAGTTTACTTTACATGACAGCGAGATCCTGATTGTGAAGGTAATGCAGGCAAGTGCCAATCAAAGGTTGTAATGGAAAAGTTTAGGATGATTTACTGAAGGAAAGAGAGTAATGATTGTAACACTGGCTTTCTCACGTCTCTGTGTATAATAGACTCGATACAACACATACAGATGATGAGCGATTCATTTGTCAGAGGTTTCTAAGAATTATTATTGTTGTTGTTGTATTAGTGCCTCTCTTAAGCTGCCACTTTCCTCTGAGTCTAAACTGTTATCTAATCAAAACAAGGGATTCTTTGAATATTTAGATTCAGGGAAACACCCTCAAGCAATTGTGTGTGTGATAGGAAGGCAAATATTTCCCACTAAGTCTGAGCGAGTGTGCCTGGGGGAAATTCAAAACACTCCTGCCGTTTGGTCTGCATTGTGCTCCCTGCCAACTATCACTATCATACAGAAACTGCTTTTGTTTCTTGTGCATTTTGGTTATATTTGCATGCACAAATAGGTGGATTTCAATTTGTGTGTGGATGTCAGTTTTGGGTTTTTTCTTTTTACGTTTTGAGGTTTTGGTACGATAATGTGCAGTGTCGAGACACAAGGATTGTGTTTTCCGTTAAGGAAGAGAAAGTGAATGAGAATGACAGATTTTTTTTTCACTACATCATACATACTTCTGATCACACTGGCTCCATTGTTCAAAGGCTTGTTGTAGAGAGGAATTGTTTAACCCTGTCCTGCTACACAGTTGGATTGACTTTGTAGTTTGGTCTACTGTAATTTTTAATGCATGTCCATGTTTATAAGCTGCGTGTGTGTGCAGGTGCACATTTTCATTACTTGGAATGTTTATGCATGCTCATACAACTAAAAATGTGGAAAGCCATGCCTGTGAATGCCAAGGCCAGCAGCTTTGCAGATGAAGTATTAAGTGGTTCCACTGATTTATGCTGCATTACAAAGAATTTGACAGAATTTCTGCTTGACCGTGACGAGGAAACAATGAGGTTTCTATAAAATTTGCTGTGTACACATGCCCTCGTGCACTGAAGACATGACCACCCACATTTACCGCCCAGCAGCTCACCTTTCTTTTGAGTGTGTAACACTGAATTTAAAATCAAACCTTTTAATACTTTGATCCTGTTCCCTAACCTAAACCACTGCCCTCATCAGGAGTTTCCCTTAGAACAGTCCCGACTGTCCTTTGGCTCCAAAATTCTGCTCACTCATTAAAATATCAGCTCTAGTATTTTCCATGTAAGTGTATAGTGGAAATAAATTGTAAAACACTTTGAAGGACCAGCGAGTGTTGGTGTTGTGTGTGATGAGAGGGATGTAAAACATATAGCAATTTAACACCAATTCTTATTTTCACAAAATCTACATAAATATGAAATGTTTGAGTAGGAACAGGCCCAGTTTTTAAGTAGTTTTTTTTCTTTTAGGCGCTCTTTGGAAGACTTTAAAAATTGGAAAACTCCAAGGTACTCTCTCAGGTCATGGTCATGCTTTGTTTTTTATTGTTTTTTGTTGTTGTTGTTTTTTTAAACCTAAGACACATTTCAGCAAAAGCATGCAACACATTTCATATATGCACATTACTGTGTTGTAACAACACAGTGGGAATTTTCCAGTTGTAGGGTTTCACCAACTTTCACCTCGGATGAAATTGGAATCTTCCAGTAGTGACGTTCTCCCGGTAGGAATCTTTAAAAAGGGTGTAAACATATAAAGGCAGCAAAAGCGATGTCAAACAGAACATAATAAGATCAAGCAATAGCGTTAGTTACAAAGCTTATGAGTGCACCTCAAATACACAAATATATAAAACATGCAATTTGTTAAAAAAGTGGTTGAATCTAGGTTTGATTATGGAATCTGTAAATCCAAAAAGCTTTGGTTGAGGTTTTTTTTTTAGCTTGTTACTGTTTTGCTTTGCATGAAAAGTGCATTTTGGTCAATGCCAAAAGCTTGAATGGCTTTATGCCACGGCGACCATGACAACTCGACCAAAATTATTGAAAACATAAGCAATAAACTTGTGATCTTTTTGCCTTTGATATTGTTGCTTTGAAAATGGGGACCAGGTTTCACAGTCATTTGCTGTCTTCAAAGCAACGTTGGTCAAGTCAGCGATAAAACGGCAATAAGACTGAGCCAGTCTGCTTTCAGTTTGCAATTGAGTGGGGTGGAGCTAGCAATTCCATGGAACCTGACAATGTGACTATTAACTGTGATGAATTGACAGAAATTGCATTTTTATCCTATTTACATATAAAGGAATTCACTTTAACTGCTTTTTTACTTTTAGGGCCCAACCACAACCTCATAGACTGATGAAGAAATTCAGAAATCACTCCACATATAAGTTGTTGCAGGACTGCAAAATAATGTAGGCACTCGACAAGATTTATTTTTATGTAGGAGTATAACCAGAACAGTGGAAAAACGTTGAGTCGCATCGCCAACAAGTTATCGGCGCAGCAACATGTTGGCAATCTGTCTGATTTTATAAAATTAAGCCTTGATTATACTTTCTGGGTCAATACGAGCAGGGAACTTCAAGCAGGCTTCAAAGAAGCATAACAGGAATGACTGCTTGGTCGTGATATCTCCACCTGTCCATGTCCACTTCCACTCTTTCTTTTTTTTAACATCCATCCATCAGTATGTGGGGATTGAATTGTTGCTTTCTATTTTACAAATCTATTCTCATTTTAAGCTTGTTACACTGATTTTCTTTCTTTTTTTTAACAATAAAAATTTAATACTTTCCAGTCTGCAGTGTAAATCCTTTACTTTCAGCCCTCAACTTAATTCCCCTTTCTTTGTGGAGGAAGTGGGCTGTCCTCTGAGATGAAGTCTTCCTGTAGTGACTCCCACTGCAGCTCCACAGGAAGGGTTGGAGCAGGAGTGTAAGAGCAGAATGAGTCCACCCTCAGGCAACGGCACTGGGATGGACCCATTCAGTTTGGCTGAGGTAGAATAGAAACGTTGATTTCCAATTAAAATACAAAATTTACTTTTACCTGAGAAGGTTCACTGAGCAACAGTCCAGTTCTTGTTCTCTTTAGCCTAAATGAGATGCTTCTGATGTTTGATGGCTTCAGTGTGATATTGTAGCTCCTGTTACAGAAAAAGTGTGTACCTGGTGGTTCTCATTGATAGTTCGTTAATAAACGTTTTTGGCAGTCCTCTCAAGGCTGCAGTCATCCCTGTTGCGTCTGCACCTTTTTGTGCTACGCCTTCCATGTAGCTTTTTACTATTATACAATGACCATCAATAGCTTATCCTCCATGTGGAGTACAGTGAGTTGACGATCGTAACATCTGTCAAGTCAGTAGTGTTTACTGAACTAAGTTGAGAGACAAGTGGTAAATGAGCTGGTTCTTGCATAGCACTTTTCTAGTCTGAGCATTCAAACCGCTTTATACAGCTTGCCTCATTCACCCATTAACACCCCTTCATACCTTTGCATGTTTGTCCTTTTTCTACGTAAGTGCTTTCTATCTAATATTCACACTCATTCATACATAAGAACAACTTTGGGTTAATCTTGCTCAACGATGGCTTGAGCAAACCGATATCTAACCACTAACCTTCCGACTAGTTGGCATCCTCCTGAGCCACAGCTACCTCAGGTATACAGTATTTTAAACAGTTTTATATTGGAGTTCTTTCTTTCATTAGATGTCAGCCATGATTATTAAAATTGTAAAAAAAATACTTGAAATATTTCATTTTGATTTGATTAGATTTTCATTGGGATTATAGGTTTCTTATATTTAAGGCAGGAATTTTGGTTTTGGCTTTATCAGTTGAATTTTTCCTGCACATAAAATTAAAGATTTATGTTTTGCAGTTGCATGCAACACAGTTATTCAGCACTGGTTTCAACCTTTAGTAAAATGCCACGTTTTATGTTAAATCTGTATTAGAGCATAGGGCAGTTAACATTTTACAGTAGTAGGCTCTCTTTGTCAGCTGTAATTGTGCTGTACATTTTAAACTTTAATTTCATAGCAAGAAAATGCAAGGGTATAAGGAGCTCTCTTGAGAACCTTTCACACACACATATTACCATATGTAAGGAATTTGCAAAGGTCAGCATGAACCACTGAATCTGACCAAACTTAGCCGCTGCTTTATTATCCGTGTACCCCTCTGGGTGTCTGACTGTGGAACAATGTGGAACAACAACCACAAGACTGTGCAGTCCCTGCTGACATGCTCCAATACAAACACAGCCTCTCTTGCTCTCCCTCGCTCTCTTCTTTTCAATCTCTCTTTCTCCCTCTCCCATAGCCAGGGGTGAGGCATCTGTTTCCTATGCTCAACATGTGGAGGCACTGCATATAATACAAACACACACACTACTGTTTACACTACTCTTGTCTTATCTTACTCAGTGGACACATTAGAGGAACATTTCAAAGCACACACCTCTAGTAGGTTCAAAGCTTGTGTGTGTATGTCAGTATATGGTTCGTATGTGTGTAACTGTGGAGTGACCGTGCGGTTTGTTTTGATGACACTGACTGTTAATCGCTTGTCCTTTTCAGTGTCGTTTGGCTTTGGGTTTGTGTTAATGTCCTGATGTTATCACCTTAGTATCAACAGGGACGCCGCTCTCATCTGATCTGCTCTCCCTGCTGATAACTGGTGCGTGTGTGTGTGTGTGTGTGTGTGTGTGTGTGTGTGTGTGTGTGT
>NW_024582460.1:1386131-1430917 GCF_018398535.1 Haplochromis burtoni
TGCGATACTGTAGGAAGCACTGGAGTTACTGTGCTTTGTGGTTGTGGGAATAGTGCAGTGTCTGATGGCCATATGTGTGTGATTGCTTCAACAAATTATAATGAAATTCAGTTTACAAGCAAGGATTGCAGTCGTGTGAAAAAGAGTTTTCACAGGACTCTGTGCAGCACTGTGAAAAACTAAGTACACGATTCAGTAGCTTATAGAAATATGTTTAGCTGCACTAATCTAAATGAATCATTTTCTACATGAACATTTTATTTGTCTTTCACATCGTCATGGAGGAATTTTTGCCCACTCTGCTTTACGGCATTGCTCCAGATATTTGAGGTTTACTGGCATTCATTTATGCACAGCTCTCTTAACGTCCTGCCACAGAATTTCAATCCTGTTGTGGTTTGCACTTTGATACTTTGACTATTTTCTTTTATAGATTTGCTGGTGTGCTTCTTCTTTGCACAATAGATCTTTAACCTGCATTTGTGGAAAGCATATAGAACTGTTCACAGCTAATGGTTTCTGGAAGTTTCTGAGGGAGTGATTTCAAAGACAGAATCAAGTCTGTTTTTAATTTAGTGTCGCCTGAGGGCCTGATGATCACGGGCAATATTGACTTTCTGCCTTATTCCCTGCACACAGAGATTTCTCCATATTCCCTGAATCCTTTAAGGATGTTATGTACTATTAATGATGAGATAATTAAAGTTTTAAAATTTAATTTTGAGGAACATTATTCTGAAATTGTTCCATAATTTATAGATGCAGTTTTTCGCACATTGTGGAACCTCTGCCTGTCTTTACTTCTGACAAAAACTCTTTAAGATCATCTTTTTATCTCCAATCCTGTTATTGTCCTGCTGCCAGTTCACCTAGTTACTTGCAGTGTCCCTCCAGCTATCTCCTTTATGTTCCACTTACTTTACAGCCTTTTATTGTCTTGTGTTCGAAGTTAGAATAATCAAAAATTCTAAATCATCTAATAGTTTTCAGCAAATATTAAAATGTCTCAGCAAACAGTTGAATAAGCTATGCGTCTATGAGATTTGCTGATCATTGCATTGCTGTTTTAGTTACACTGTACAGAGCATCCAATTTTTTTGGGAACAGTCTCTTTCGTTAGCATGTTAAGCATCAAGCATGTGAGTTCACGTTGAAAACCCAAACAAGCTAGCGAGCGCAGCACCAAGCTGTTGTGCTGCTGTTCAAAGCTAAAATGTAAAAAGTGCCAGATACAACAGTTGTGATTAGTCTCTCAGCAAGTGCTTGAGACACCAGTTCAGATGTGGTGTCAGAATGTAACTGATCAACTTTAACTGTGTGTCAGTTTTTTTGTGTTACATATTTCTATGTGAAATACTCATGTTCTGATGACGTTAGCCGGACGATGAGTCTGTCAGTAGCAGCAGGTGAAAGTAGATAGCCGATTTGAAAAATTCCCACAGGAAACTGCGGTGTGTGCCACTGTGCTTCAGGAAATAGTGAATGTGTTTTTGTGTGTGCGTTTCGGGCCGCCCTCCCTCCCTTCACCCCTGCTGTGGCGGTCAGATAACATTAATGAATCAACAGGCACTTAAAAGAGAGATAAAGAGCGTGGAGGATGGAGGGGATTTTATCTGTTTTTAAAATATTATGTTGTGCCCATTTTGTGTTTTGCAAAAATGATGAATGTGCAGTTTCCCAGCTGTCCCCGAAGACCCCCACCCCCCACCCCCCAATGATCTTTCGCTGAATTTCTCTGTCACCCACTCCCTTATCAGTGTTGTCTCAGTTCATGCAGATAAGACAAACTACTCATTTGACAGAACACAGATTTTTTTTTTTTCCAAAACCACAGATTAGCTTCAGCGATATTCTTTAATTATTATTCTTTCATTTGGCACATTCTCTATTTTGCAGGATAACTATGGCGTCATTATTTGGAAGCTCTAAAAACTACTTGCTCAGTTTTACATAAAGTGTGTGGTAACTCACCATGTAGCCAGAGCCCTTGTTAACCCTTCTCCGTAACCTTCCATGCCAATCAGACTCATTGCATAACATGATGTGCACTTCTCGAGAAATGCAACTAAAGCTTCAGCCCACAATGAGTCTGACTGACGTGGAAGGTTAGGGAGTAGGATTAGGGAAAGTTTCTGGTTACAAAGTAAGTTACAACATAGATTTCCTGCTGAAGCATAATTCAGGGATTAGGCCTCACTGACATGGGCCTAGAGACCAGTCAGCAACTGCCTGGCAATCTCCTGTCACTAGGGAAAAATGTGTATTCCCCTTCAGTTCACAGGAATTCACTGTAGGTTCCTGAGTGAAGCTGGTCACACAAAGGGTGGTAAACCAAAAACATCCTTGCGATTGTATTGGTCACCTGGACATAACCACGGTCAACCCATAGTTTCTACACAAACGTGACTGGTGAATTTTTTGTTGGGTATGGCAGAACTGCTCAAAAATTCCAAAATGACAAGTGGACATAGCTGACAAATGGACATGGGTCCTGCATTGCTTCCATCCAAAATGTTTGTTACTTCTACATTTTTTGTTATTTTTACAGCAATCATTATAATCAATACTGCTGCTGATGCTGATGGAAAATGTCAGTGTCTGTCAATACACAATAACCCACTGCACAGATTATTAGGCAGACGCTTCAGTGTGACTGCACAGGTTGCTGCAGTGCAGAAAGAAGGCATGAAACACGATAATGTATGGGTGGTGTGCGTCACTATTTTCTACTGTTGACACTAAAATAAAAAAGTAAAACTGTTAAGTGATGTTCACTTAACATTACAAAAAATGTTTCTGTATAAGAACTGCCTTTAAAAATGCTTGATGCCTAATCCAACATGACGGTTGGCCTCTGCCCTTCTTTAAATATACTAACAACATTTTTAAACATGTGACAAAACACCATTAAAATTGTTCAGTCTGTATTTCTGTCTGTTGCCTGCTTTTCAGCAGGAGAGTTGCTCTTCCACCTGCAGTAGGGATTTTACAATAATCACCGACCTTTGTCTCAGACACACAGTTTGGTATCTCATGCACACACCTGCTCTTCATTGTCCAATTTGTGCAAGTGTAAAGTGTAGTAGCCACAGAGGAGCGTAGAAACGGTAAACAGGCTGATAGTATCTCCGATGAGATCACTGTAGCTTGAAATGCATTTTAGGCACAGAGACGTGGTCCAGCATTGACACATGCATACACACACATAACAGCTTTGAAGGGGAAAGTGACCATTGTTCCGAGTGACAGATTAAAAGCAGGGCAGCATGTAGGAGCACAATCTGTGTTCAGGCCTGTTTACACTGTAAACAGTCTCTTTCTTGCAGTTCAGCTTCTGTTTTCAGCCCCCCAAGGTCGGGGGTCATGAGTTCAAATTCAAACAGTCGAGGAAGTCTGGCAATTCAATCCGCAAACACCCGTACAGTTTCCTCACCGCCCACTTACTAACCTCTTGTCTTCTGATTTCTGCCTTAAACATTGCAGGAAGGTTAAAGGATATCTCCTCATGCTTGTTAATAACTTTAATTACATTTCTGCCTCACTCTTTCCTTCTTGTCATTTAGGTTGACAAACGTCTTTCATTTTTAACTGATCCGTCTGAGTCCAAATTCCCATGGAATTATCTCTTTTCAGATTTCATGGAAAGACTAAAAATATTCCAACTACCATAAATTGCATCTACCGCCTACGATCAGACTGTTGCAGCCAGTGACATCCCACAATTCCTGATAACATGAAATACACAAAATTAGCTTCCTGTGTCACGTTTATCTCCACTTCACATACTCTCAGGCCCTTACCCCCCTTTTTTAAAATAGGTCTCAAAAACTAAAAACAATGCAGTTCTTAGAATTTATGGATGGAACTAAACGTTTTTTGGTATTATCATGCTCTCATTTCTTTTTCCTGTTCTTCTTAACAGATACTGAAAAATTAGTCATGTGATGTTTAGAAATTGTGTTTTCTTCACATATATAAAAGAGACAAAGCCTCACATTTTAGAAACTCAATGGGAATATTTGACATTTAAATGCTGAAAAACAAGAATTTGTTAACTTTGCAGCATCATAAGCCACCGTGCGTCCACTTTATTCCGTCACTGTAGATTTTACCCTCGCTCCCAAGAATCTGCTGTGACATTCTGCTTGGATATTGCGGTGTATGGTGAGAGATATAGAAATAAATATAATCAATAAGCTTGTTTGTTACGCTGTGAGGCAGCGGTCATCCTACCCATGCTTATGTTTGTTTTTCTTCCTGCCTCGTCAGAGGGAGCTGAATAAAGAGAGAACTTTTCTGGCCTAACATCACTCCGCCTCTAGCTGCTGATGCCTTCTCTCTGACAGGATGCACATTCACATGTATCTTTTTTACTGTGTGCAATTCTGAGTTAAAGTCAGTTAAATAAAGAGCAGAAAATCTCAAGCAACTATTTTAAACCTTTTAACTATTTTAAACGCGGTTCACATCCTCCGTAGCCTCTGCACACTGCCTATTCATAACCCAGCTATAACAGATTAGCATTCAGCTGCTATATTTAACATTACTTAACTCATGTCTGTGTGGATATGTGTGTCTGTGTTGCTATCCTCCTTTTTCTCCCCAAAAATGGTAACACACCCACATCGAATGAGAGGGCTCCTTTGAGAAATGTGTTTCTCGGGTTCTCACGGTGTAAAAGTGACGCTATCGCTAAACTCCGAGAATCAGCAGCTCTGTCTGCATTACATGGTGCTTTGCCCAACCTGTGTGTGTGTGTGTGTGTGTGTGTGTGTGTGTGTGTGTATGTGTGTGCTTGTTGTGTGTGTGTGTAGGTGTGTGTGTGTGTGTGTTTGCTTGAATGGTCAGTTTAGTTTACTATGCATATGTGTGTGAATTTGAGACTTAAATAGTGAATGACACTCTTTATGAGACCCCTGTCCATTCCTGTGGTGAAAACATGGAAAGACTGTTTAACTGCTCATACAGCCAGAGGTCATAGCCAAGTTCAAGTGTGTGTGTGGACTTCCCCATGCTTGTGTCTATGTTTAGATATACAAACCCACTGATAATTTCAAAGGAATGGGTGCCGGTTTGATTGATGGATTGGTTTATCAATATGAGATGGCTGAAGGAATTTCATTTTCCTAGAAGGCAGCCTCACTGTTTGACTACAATAAAATATAATTTTGATAGATTTGCAGCATACAACGTCTTTTCACACAGAAGAGTAAATCACACACAAACGCGCACACACACACACAAATGTCCATTGTCACTGTTAGCATCATCAGTGATTCAGGTTTTTATCTAAATAAAGTCATATGTCACCATATGGAGAAAGCGTTAATGCCACATGTGAATGAATACAAGTTTTTATTGGTGCCGGTGGATTAAATCTACTATTTATAGGCTAAAAACACATTTAGAGTCCTCAGTAACAATTGAGTGCACTAAAAAGTTTTTAGAGACTTCAGATGTTCAGCTTGTTTTATTTCGTAAGGATTTTGTTACAGTCAAAAGCTCACAGAATAAGAGTAAATGCACATGTTTAAGTGAATGTGATTAACTTATTATAGTGGTGAAAAAAGAGTTAAAAAGTCAAGTGAAAAGCAAAAGGAGCATTATTGTCTGTACAACACAATGATGCGACCCCCAGCAGCCCCAGTGTGATGACAGGAATCTGGAAAATTACATCTTGTATCATTTTCCAAGAATAAGGGACACATCCTTCAACCATGAATGGAATTTTTGAGTTTTTATGTCTTTAATTGTAACGTATGGACATGTGGCACAGTGAGGAGATTTGTATTTCCTCACTTTTTTCTTCATTTTCCATCAAGTGAAGGATATTTGGGCAATGCCACTCATCTTTTTACAAATTCAAGTTACAGCAGCTTTTGAATGCAGGGGGGACATAGAGTTAAACGCATTCCCTACGAGTTCTGTTAATCTTAGACGTGGGCTCGAGCACTTGTGGAGCTTCCAGAAGCAACACCCAGGAATCAACAAAATAAAATGTTTTCAACTTTTTTTTGATCAACTGAAATTTTGTGGCCTCTGGGTTAACAGGATGTTGTCTGTGAAAGAGCATCCACTGAGGCTGACCACTGATGCGAGGCCCGTCCAGCAGCAAAATGGTCAGAATGAAACTGACAACGCAGAGGTGCGGTTGTCCCTGCGTCATCCCTGACCATGTTAAAACTCTGTGTGTGTGTGTGTGTGGGTGTCTGTGTGTGGGTGTCTGTGTGCTTGCGTTCAGAGTGAGGTCAGACTGCAAATATAGCCTCTTCTGTCTTCAACTTAATGTCCAGACAGCCTGTGTCTGACAGGGAAAAACATTAAAGTCTCTGACTTTTTTGGTCAAAATACAACAGGAGAGACAAGCGGGAAGGAGGGGGGAGAAAGGGGGAGGAGAATGAAGGATGAGTGTGTGTGTAAAGGGGGTAGGAGGGTTAATAATTTCAGCCATGCCTAAAAATAGGAATCTTGGATTTAAAAAATAAAATAAAATAGAACAATTTTGAAAAAAATAAAAGAAGCTGCTCTGCTAAAAATCACAGCTCCATAGCAGCCATTTGGACGATGTGATGGTGGAGCCTGGGAAAGTTGTGTGTACTAGCATGTCTGTGTGTGTATCAGTGTATGTGTGAAAATGTAGCCCTAAATTGAATGATTGAAGTTCTTACTTGCATTTAGGCACAAAACGGTTGGAAAGCAGTTATGTTGAGGCTGCTAATGCCTGGTCTGTCCCTGCGTTTACCTCATTTGGCCTGTCCGGGTCTAACCTAAATTCGTTTGGTTCAGCCAAGTATGGTCTGGACTGGTTCACGGTTCTGTCAAATCCTCCCCTGCCCTTTACTGACTCACGAGAAGACATTTGGGGATTTTCAGATAAAGACAGATTGAGAGAGAAAAGTGAAACATATCTAAGTTAAGTCACATAAAATATGTTGGAAATGAAAACACGTTAGATGAAACTTCGATGCTCAGGAACGTGAGGAATGTTAGCCCACCAGTCTCCATTTCAGTGCATTTAGTCTGCATTCCAATTTGATATCTGGTCCATGGCTGTCTGAAAGAGCACGTCTAATGTGCTAAAAAGACATTCATTTAAATGTTATTTTTACCAGCTGGTTTATCTGTACTTGTTCTACAGCGTGCGGCAGGACTTAGTCACAGAGTCGCAGACTGAATGTCTCTTCATGTCCAGCTTCAGAGCCTTATGAGTTTTTTGTGTTATGTTGTTAAGGATGATTACCAGTTGCCAGTGTGCAAAGTAATTCTGTTATGAGTAGTGCTGTAACTAAGTGGTGGCAAAGGAAACACTGTTTCATTCAACATAATTGCATGAAATAATCCTGACTTTCACAGTCATCAAAAGGACATAACTTTTATATATAGTTTGTTAGCTACTGTTAAGGTTTCCTTATTTATATACACTTCACTTCATATTTAGAGCAGATTTGAACCAAATTCTGCCACGTATAGAAAAAACATGAAGCTACACATGTTGAACATTACATGATATGAAACAAGTGCAAATGGAGAATACCCAGGATTCTTAGTCTGCTATCTTTCAAAAATGAAAGATTTATTTCCCACTGATCTGGGCTTAGTGCCCTGACAGAAGCCCTTCCTGAAGAAATGTGGCATTGGCAGAATCATGCTTTGGATTTGTTTTTCTGTGACTGGGAAAGAGAGAATAGTCAGGTACAGAGATGTTTTAATACAAAATTGCTGCATAGTCCTCAGAACCTCAGACATTGCCACAGACAAGGGTCCAAAACACAAGGCCAAGACAGCAGTGAAATTTACTGGGGACGACTCTGTCAAGTCCTTCAAGTGACCCAGTGAAAGTCATGAGTTAAACCTGAACCTATTTAGACCCCCAACAATGGTCGTCCAGTGACAGTTGCAGGATAACCTGAGAGTAGGGATGGGTATTGATAAGATTTTCACGATTCCGATTCCATTTTCGATTCTGTTTAACGATTCGATTCTTTATCGATTCTCTTATCGATTCTTTTTTTTTTTTTAAAAAGGAGAACACTAAGGTTGATTAGCTTACAACTGTTTTATATCTTCTCTTTGAACAAGAGTAACATGGCCTTACAAACCCAACAGTGAGATAAGAGATCCACAGCCTACGGCTCTTCAATGGGGTGTCACAGGGTCCCCAGGAAAAAAAATTGTAAATGTAAAATAATAAAATAAATATTCTTCTGTAGCAATAACAAAGTGTAACATAAATTATTCTGTAGCAATTACACAAGAATATCCAGTAATGTCCCTGCCTACAATTAAACACATTCACTTACCGAAAATCGGGGCATCTGCTGTGGCAAATGGGTTCAAGCCTTTGACCACAAACTTAGTCACTGCTCGGTGACATTCGTCTATCCTGGCCTGAAAGGAGACGCTACCGGTAGACTGCAGCGAGAACTGCCAGCATCTGAGCCAGCCAGACTCTGTCTGTCTCTCTCATCATGGTCACCTAAATGCACAGTAATGGCAGGTTTTGTAATAAGGCAGATCGCGCTAACATAATATGCACTGTTAGTTGATTATTTACCTGCCGCATTAACGGGAGAGGACGTGCAAACGTTACCGCTGCTGCTGGGTTGAGATTCACGAGTCCGGAGCGGAATTAAAAACACGACATTCATTTAAGGTCATCGCGTGTTTTGTGAGCAAATGCTTTTGCATATTCGTAGTGTTTCCTCCCTTAAATGAAATATCTACTTTGCAAGTATTGCAAGTTGCCCTGTTGTCATCCGTTCTCGTAAAGTATAACCAAACTTTTGAGCATTTGAGCCGCTTAGGCGCCGTGTTTCCTGCCAGGTAAATGACGCTCCGCAATGTGGTGACGTGATTTGGGGCGACTGGAATCGATAACGGAATCGTTTGCAAAAATGGCAAACAACTCCAAGGAATTGAAACAGTGGGAACCGGTTCTCAACAAGAACCGGTTTTCGATACCCATCCCTACCTGAGAGAACTCAATGCTTTATCTAATTTCAGTTATGTATATAATTGATTCATTTTCAATATTCCGTTGTTAAGTTGTTAATTTAAAAACGGTTTAAAATTTTTCATAAACCTCTCTGTCCCTTTTCAAAAGCAGAGCTAGGTGTTATTCGAATTTATCATGGTAGAGATTGGTTTATGAGTGCAAGTTTTTAACAAAGGTGTTAAACAAATAAATAAATAAAACTACTTCCCAATATTGATCATGAAATTTATCTGATTTATAAGTCAGTGAGTCTGACCTGCTTTCAACAGATTTAGAAGGAAAAGTGTCAAATGCTACCTGTAGTTAATGCTGCAGACGACACATAATCCTGCAGAGTTGTATCTGCTTCTCTTCCTTGCATTGCTTATTTGGCTTTTAAAATGTTTGTACAGGCATGGATTGTGTGTCATTGCTGTGTCGTCAGGAATTGTTATGTGACACGCCGTTTAGAGAAGCAAGGAGAACTCTTGGTTTATGAGTCACTTGCATATTGACAGCTCTAAACACTTTGTCGGGGCCGTTGGGGAGGGTGTAAACATGCAAGGTAATGTGTTTTACAGCAATGATGCACAAAGAATAAAAGGGTGATTTCGGGTGTATCTTTCAGAGGAAGTCACAGTTCTTTGGACTCATCTACACCGTTATGGAATGCTGTAGAACACATTCACAGGAATGTTTTATTTAATAGACAAACATATACACACTTGTCAAGTGGTTGCGAGTTAGTGGTTGTGGTTTAGTTACAAATATACATATAAGACGTGAATACAAAAAACAGCATCGGCTGTATGTTCTTGAGCATTACGAAATATATTTGAATCATCAAAATGCTTACATGTAACATCAGTTTGGATTAAATTAGGCCTCAGTCACCCGGGCCTAGAGACCGGTCAGGGACCTCCTGACATGTCTGGATTCTAGAAAAATGTGGATTCCCCAACCAATTGGCAGCTAGTTGCTGGAGGCTTCTGGCTGTATTTGGGTGAAGTTGGTCTTAAAAAGATTACTGCCCAAAAAACCTCCCAGTGATTGCTTTGATTACTTGTAGCTTGCATTAAAGACGTCGATTTGTGGGCAAAGACTTTGTAACTAACCACCAAACAGCAATGAATCTTTAAAAAAAAAGTGCAATGCAAACCAGAAACAGAATATTCACTTTTAATATAAAAGTTGTGCCTTACCACTAAAACCAATGTTTCAAAAGTTGCAACTTTTACTTTAAATGCAAATGATGCAAACCTCTCACCAACTAGTTGGGGAATACGCATTTGTCTTAGTGACCTGGGATTACTTGGGGTCAGTGACTAGTTTCTAATCCTCCATGCCTGTTTCACAGTTTTCACCGCACCTCCAGCAACCAACCACTCACTAGCCAGATGGGCAATACAAATTTTTCCCTTGCAACCAGTGGTTGCCAGGTAGTTGCCAACTGGTCTCTAGGCCTATGTGACTGATGTCTTGGAGCACAAGACTATTTGCAATTGTTGTTGGTGGAACAAAAGAATGTAAAAAGTAACTGTAGGCTGTGAAAGCAATAAGCACTAATACACTCTAACTTCTTGGCTAAGTAAGCCTGGCCGGAGTGCATCATTGTGCTGCAATTCTGAAGCCACCGGACAATTCTGAACACAAACTGATGGAAAAACACTTCAATAAACTATTGTTCACAGACTTCCCTCTAGTTATTTTCTGACATGTGTAATGTCTTAGAAAAATGATGTTAAATCCCTTCTGGGGTCAGAGAAGAGTGGAAAAAAATCAGAGTGAAATCAAAACGTTTTACTATTGACAACTGAACCACTCTAGACTATTCTGGATTTTAGGCAGAAGTGAACGAGCCAACATTGCAACATTCACACCTCAGTGGGGGTGGGGGCTGACGAATGGCAAACAAAAATCTGTTTTTCTATTCACTTTCTGAAATGCTGGCAGAAAAACTGCATTGGCTATGAACATTTCTGGTTTATTGAGGATAGAAGGCAGAAACTGGGAAAAAGGTCTTATCATTTGCAGCATCTTTTAATGACAGCTTTATGAAAAAGTATATGAAAACCATGAACATAGGAAGTACAAGCACCAGTGGACTCATTTGAAAAGTCATGAAGACTTAAATTGTACTGATGAAGAATTTTGTAGAAACTTTAACGAACGTAACCCCTGGTATTTGTCTTACTCTGAATTGTTGTGAAGTAAAGAAGGTTCTTAACACAAAATAAGATTATTTTTTGAATTGTTTTGAAAAATATGATGAATTGGATGTTAAATATAGTCATATATAAACATCCACAGTAGTAAGAGGTTAACTGCCCTCAGTCTGGTATCAGCAGTGGCCCCTAGGTCATTCTGAAGTCGTCATTTCAATACTATTTGCCTAATCTCAGTACAAGATGGCTGTAGATGATTGCCACTGTATCCGGGAAGTACTGGCCCTTGATGGATGTGGGTCCGAAAAGACCAGCCGATAACACACACTTATGACGTACGTGGCCATGTTTGAGCTCAAATGTGACGTATCATAGTATCATAACATAGTAGTAAGTGCAGGTCATTAATCTCACTATCAGTGGAGAGCGGTGGGCCTGGCAGACTGGAGCTGTGTCTGCTCGAATTCAAGGCTTGACTTTGGTCCACGCCAGAAAAGAGAGCATTTCTTTTAACTTTTCAGGCTTTAACATTCTTGTCTGGCAGCTGTGCAAGCATGTTGTGGAACAGGGCTGAGAACCTCTTAAGCTCCAAATGAACTGGAAAAGCCAGCTCTGGTCGAGCTCTATAGCTGAGAAGACATGAAGTCGCAGCTTCTCAAAACTCTCTGCAGCACAGCAGAGTGCGCAACATGTTATATTCTAACTGAAATTGGTGTGACCAGTCCGTTTATAAAGCTCTGTATGTGTTTCTGGAATAATTTGAATAAGTGCCCTCATGAATGCATTTATGCTTTTCATGTAAAAAGTGGCTTTGCTTTACATTTGCATGTTTGAATGAGGAGGAAAGTGTGTGCTGGGGCCGATGGCTTTGTGCAGGCATAATCGCAGCTCTATTAAGTGTTCACTGTGAGCCATGCCACATGTCAGCTGGAGTCAAGCAGCTAGAGAGGGAAGATGGAGTGGCTATAACAGCCTGGGAGAGAGGCGAGACGCAGAGTGGGAGAAGGGAGGATGGAGGGGTCAGCAGAGGAGGGAGGTCCAGATAAGTCATCACTTAAGTTGTGGTTTGGGTGCTCTGTTTGTTGTAAGATGCTTTTTAGGCACTTTTGGAAAACAAGGAATCGAGTATAAGATCTGTTTTCTGCTTGAGGATTTAACACTTGTTTAGCAAAACAAAACAAAAGGTTTTACCTTTTATTCTCTGCCAGCTTGGAGATGATATTCTCTATCGGAGAATATTTTATCGACAGAGACTGTGACGCTATTGCAAATTACTACGTATATATTATTGAAAGGCAGTCAGCAGTAGCAGAGAGTTGGTGTCATAGTGGTGAGATTGCACTTTGTGACCTGTGCTCAGTACTCTGAGTCAGCAGGCTGCCTTTGGTTTAAACCAGGGATTTTCCCGCAGCTCAGTCCCTTTGGTTGTGCTCTATCTGTGTTCTATCTCACAGGAGCATATGGAAAAGATTAAATATAACACACTGTAAGAAGAAAAAAAGAAAGAAAGTCGCAGCCACGGCAGTTGAATGCTGAAGCCACGAAACTTCTACCGTATTAAGGGGATGCTGCCCTGCTGAGGTCACTGCTGAGTCGGTTAATATTGAATCAGTTATGTTTGTCTGAAGTTGCCTGAATCTGCACAAAGATATTTTACATACATTGATATTTTACTTGTTAACTTTTTTTATTGGTGTAAGATTTTTCATCAGATTTTAATTTGGCATTCATGGCCATTTCCAAATCAAAGTGTTTTAAGCAGGCTTTAAGTTTCAGTGATTCCCTGTCAGCTACAGAAGGATGGCATTTTATTATAAGATGTAATATTAAACTTTGAATTCAGCTTTAAAGCATTGCATGTATAATTTTTAGTACATCTTTTACTGTAGGCCTCCAGCATGTTGGGACTATGTTGGAAAAACGTCTCAGTCATCTTGAACACTGAGTACTGGTTTGGTTTTAAGGCTTTAATAAAAATAAAAATAAAAAAATAAAATAAAATTATAAATAAAATTCAATAGATTTACTGATTCCTGAATCATATGTATACAGAACCCTGTTTTACAAGATAAAGAATCAAAGCAAATAAAATACAACAACAGCAGATAAAAAAGGAAATAATTTGTGTTGATTTTTTTTTTTTAAATAAAATGATTATAAAATTTTGCTTTAACATGCATTATAACTCAATATGGTCACGTGATCTACATAATTAAAAGAAGTAAACAACGTAAATCAAAACAGGAACATGTAATTTTGGATTGCAGTGTCAGTAGTTATGCCATTACATTTAGTTCACTAATTACATTAGTAAACTATGCATAATATAGAAGCAAAGTTACTCTCCAGAACTCTTTATATTATCCAGTTTGTTTGAAAATTTGTATTGTAGAGTATTTTAATAACTCGAAAAGCAGATCTGGCTTGTATTTTAATAATTACAGATGTCAAATTGAGTAACAATAACAACAAGAGCTGTACTGAAATCCACATTTCATATCACTTCCAACAGAAATTTAGAACTCCGAGACAATAGAAAAAAAACATTTAAACGTTGGTCAGCTCGGTTTCCCCTCGTGTGTGTCAGAATATGTTTCAGGTAAAGGGGTCCGCAGTGGTCGCTGGCTGTTTCTGAGCTGCAGTCAAGTGTGGAGTGTGTGATGGGGGGTCATCCTGTGGCCATGTGAACAGGAAGGTGCGGGTTCAGTGTGAAGGGCTGAACCTCTGAGCTGTTTATCAGATAGCTAATGAAGCAGAGCGATCCTGAGGGAGGAGGAGTGGGAGAAGGGGAAAAAAGAGGGTAAAAGGTAAAAGAAGGAAAGCGGGTGTAAAGAGGCCGAGAACGAGAAGTTATCGCTGAACGGGCTGAGATGAATAAACCAATCTTCCATTTCATTCTTCTTTATTCCCACTACAATACGTAGAAAAATACACACCCGAATATTTATTACATGTCCTTGTTAAAAAAAAATCAGCAGAGGCCATATCACTCAGCTCCTGCCGTAAACATTTTCTCTGGCTGCAAGAGAAGCAGACCTACGTTTCCAATTCCCATCATCACAGCCATCCAGTTTACTGCAGGCTACACATCCATCAGTGGGGTTTTTCAGGAAAAGGGAATGAGCCTGCTTCATTACAAGTTCAAATAATCAGCCAGTCAGATGATCAAAACAGTATTACAGTGTAGATGTCAGTGTTTGATATTCCACTGTTTCCAGTGATGCTTATTCCTGCTCACGTCGAAAAGGAAAGCGCTGACATATTTTGGAAATGGCAGACTGGGAACTCACCTCTGATTAAATTCTCAGGATTGATGTCATGTCTGTATTGTTGATATAAATTTAAAATATTGTAGTGTAATATGCTGGCTACTTTTGTGGTAACACTCAATTATTTTGTATAAACTGTTTAATGTAGCAAAAACAACAAGAAAAGAAAGATCTGAATGAAATTGACATCTAAGTTTGCCTTTGCTGTCTAAAGATCTTCAACATACACTGATATAACGGATGAAAGCAAACTCTTCACTCGTCTTCACTCAAGACTCGTGTGCTTCGTGTTTATGAACATGCCGTCGAGCACTTTGGAGCTGGAACTAAAAGAAGACTGCAGGAATATTGCACAAAAATGTCATAGCTCAATTTATATCCATGATCAATATTTATGCCATTATCCATGGAACAGTTTAGTTTTAACTCAAAACGATTTAAAAAATGGAATTGAAACTTTTTATTGTTTGATGATTGAATATAAATGCGCCTGTATAGACAGTGAAAGTTTAGAAAACTACAGTTTTGATCTTTATGGACTCCTGTTAAAACATCGGGGTCCTCTGCATCTGCAGTTGTTGCTGTAGTAATAAAACGTTAAAGTGGTTTACACCATTTGACCCACGGGGCTTTCTGCTTTCAAATAATGCATAATCGTGGTCAAAGCCATGGAAAAACATAGCAGTTCACAACATAAAAGGTTTAAACTGTCGGACTGCTAATGAAATATTCTGTTATCTCTTCTGCTTGTTTGTTACTTATGATTTGTCAGAAGCAGCCGTTTGTAAGAGAATTACATTTTCCTGTAAACTTCACAGGCCCAAAATGTGGCAGCAGACTGAATAACATATTCTGATGACGCCCTGGATGCTTTGTTTTGCTGTCAGTTACACGCCGAGTTGCAATTTTTGTCTTGTGTAGCCGTGTGAGAGTCTGGTTTGTTCATCAGAGGCCAGAGGGTGAGAGGTCAGAGGTCAGGCTCAGGGGAGTCATCATTGTTGAGCGCTCAGGTGACCCTGAACGATCCTGAGGTAGAATGGCCCTCGCCTCCCTGAGGAAGTTCATTCCATCACTGCTGGTGTGTTTGCGAGAAGGCATGTGCTTAAACAATGCCACAACAGTGCACAGAAATGTGTGCATACAGTAGTTCAGCATGCAAGCTCACAGCATTACACAACATTTAGAGTAAGAGAAACGGGACTGTTTTTGGTTTTTTTCACTACTGGTGACATTATCATAGAATTGTAAACAAATTAGCAGTCGCTGTTACTTTGATTACTATGAAAATCTGATGCAAAGATTACTATTCCGTATCACAACTGACTTTCTTTTGACTGTGTCAGTTTTTAAACTGTTGTGTGGAAAAAAGTACCACGAACTGGTTTTCGGGGTACTTCTGGGGTTGTATCAGTGCATGTTGGAATCAATCGGGTACTGAACACTGAAGCTTAAACCTTTTCACAGATGCACTAAAAGGTTTTACCTTCACGAGATGTCAGGGGTTTTAGTGATCACCCAAATGTCTAGAGGCACGTTTCATTTGTTGTTTCATCAAAGCATCGTATCGAGCAGTTTAACCTTTGTCTTTGTACTGTTTGCAATCTTTTAAACTTCAATGCACAGAAATGTTTGCATCTTTCTGCGCAAGTTTTACTGCAAAACAAAAACGTTGCCAACAAACTGCTGACAGGAAGTTGTAAGTGTTAAATGTGACCCTTTACCCATAGAACTGAGAAAAAAATGATGAGATGTCAGAGATTTTAATCTGCTGATATATTTTATATTTACAAGCCCAGTTGTTGAGCTATTGAAGGGGAAATAATGAGTCGGAGAATACATGACATTCATGACTGTTTATAGCAACTTAATATAACAGCTGGGTTTAATTTCACAGTATTTTTTTCTTCTTCAAATAGTTCAGAATCTGAAGCAAATAAATAAATAAACTGAAATGAGTTAGCACAATTTGAAACAATAGAGTCTCAATTACACACTGATTTTAGTCTTGTTTATATAGAAATTGCATTTAACATGAAAAAATTACGACTAGGCCTTCTGTGTCACTCTCATTCTGTCTTCTTCTGTGATTTTAAAGAGTGGAGACATGAGCGTCTGTTGGTCTGTCTTTGTGTCCCTGGCGAGTTTCTTCTAATCATGCTGGATGTGCCAGGGGTCAGCAGCTCTGACCTGCTGGCTCCAGTTCACCATAAATATTATGGAACCACGCCTTCGCTAGTTGTTTAATATAGCACCGTGTCCGTTAAGGGACCTAAAGTAATAGGTTACGCTGGGGTATCTAAGCTAATAATAACGTTGCCTGCACAGTGTAATTAGGAATAGTAAACACGAGTCAGGATATAAGGTTTTGGAAAATTCATTTGTATTTGAGGAATTTCATCAGCTTCTTTACTTTCACTTTATTTGTCTTAAAATATCTTTGAGTTGTTAGAGTATGTCAGTTGTGCAACGCTGTTGGCCTGAATGCACGTGTATTCATGGCCACGTGTGCATTTTTGTGTGCCAGCAACACAGTGGGCCTGTGGGAGTGCTCTGTCCTCCTTTCCCACAGTATGTGTCCCCTGAGCCCTTGTAGTGACGTCAGGGCAGAGGTATGGGCGAATGCCCCGCTCAGAGGTCGCAGGTTCACTTCCTGTCTGTCAGGGCTGAGTTTGGCACGGTCCAGTGTGGATCACCGAACTGTCTTTATGATCTCTCAGTAGTTTGACCTCTCTGTCTTTGTCTCTGTGTCTGTCTCTTTCAGGCTATGTGGCTGATGCTGCAACAGGAGGAGCCCGAGGATTTCATCATAGCAACAGGGGAGGTGCACAGTGTAAGGGAGTTTGTGGAGAGGGCCTTTGGACGTGTGGGAAAGACCATTGTGTAAGTCAACATGTCAGTATTCTTTTTGCAGTCAAAATCACAGATTTGCCTGAGAGGCCTCAATATAAGACACCCCAACCCTATGTCTCTTGTCTTGGAAAGATTCCTCCCATGTTTAACCTGTCATTCACCTCCCCTCTTATGTGCTGTGAGATACTGACATGTGGTGAAGGATGTGTTCGTTTGTGGGGGGGGGAAAAAGGCAGGTGACATGTTTTGTCTGGATGAGACTATAAGGAAACAAACTACACAAGAAGTAATCACGGCGCTTGAATCTTGGAGCAGGTGTGGGAAACTCTTAGTTCCTGCTAAGATTTCTTTCTTTCCAGGTGGGAGGGAAAGGATGAGAAGGAGGTTGGCCGTTGCCAGGAGACAGGGGTGGTACATGTGAAGGTGGACCCAAAATACTTCCGTCCCACCGAAGTGGTAAGTCAAGTTTCTCCTACCATTTGTGTCTATATGTATAATGCACGTGTATTCATGCACCCAGTTCTTACACCTTTGGTCTGTTTGCCCCTCCCTCTGTGTTCTGGGAACCTGGAGATGCTTGCTATACTGGCCTATATAAAGTCTATAATACACATTTGTACATTTGATCCCAGAAACCTTTGGTGATTTTTCTCTCTAACTGCACAATACTGTGGACCACACCAACCAAAGGAGGCTTCAGAATGAAAATGTTTTACTATAGTGGTGCAATCTATATAGTTGCATATAATTTATAATGCATCACGGCACATATTTATTGTTCTATATAAGAATGTTTCATGGTTTTTCTTTGTGTATGTGTTTGCCGGTAATTGTGTCTGGCACTATACGCTTGTCAGCTACAGTGGATGCAGTCACTTGACAGCCTCAGGCTGCTTATTGTATGCTTTTTTTAAACAGCTGGAAACAAGCCAGATAATCTCTTTAAGAGTACTGAAAGCTATATCCTGCCACCTTATGCTAAGTGCGTCCAACCTGGAAATTTGTAATACTAACAACTTATTAGTTTGACTCAAAGGGTTAGTGAGGCAATTCTGCTGAATGAGAGGCTAGTTTGATAGCACAGGAGAGATATTGGTGCCTCTTTCGTGAGATTGTGCTTGCTGAGATGATAGTTCTAAAAATCAAACTCATAATGTTAGCCAGTGTATTACTCCTCCATCTCTCGAAAGGTGTCTGCTGAATTTGGGAGGTCTTTCTCTCATCACCCTGGTCAAGGGTTATTGCCGTTACTCCCTGTGGACATTCTAGGGTTACCCTGGGGTGTTGTGGCTGAGATTAGCCATCATCCTCTCAGTTTAAAGCAGGAGCTCCTCTCTCCTGGGCTTTGGCCTGGTGAGATTAGAGTTGAGATGCAGTTGAGTGATGGCAGAGGATTAGTAAGGAGCCCCTAGTGACTGACAGCTGAAGGTACGGCAGCACTGGTTACACACCTGGGCCTCTATTCTCTGTCCGTGTCAGCTTATTCACTCAAGGTCCTAACCCTGTATCTGTATGGACAACTACTCTAAAATATGATCAAATCAGCGTACATGTCCATTTGTGATAACCAGCTAATTTCTCTGAGCATTGCACAATCTGACCTTGGGTAAATTTTCTGGGACATCCACTCCGGGGAATATTGTGGCATTGTGTTAACACACATGTGAATGCTCCAGACTGCAAACATCTCTCACTTGCTGATGATCAGTCAAGTGTATTTAATTATCAGCACATGGCTGCTAGTTACCCTCTTAAATCCTATGGATGCAGCAAGGGTGTGCTGTGCTGCATCCTTTCTGTGAAAACCTTCTTTTCCGCATGACTGTATGCCCTTATTGCTACCCAGCACTATAAAATTTATCATATTGACAGCTTCCTAACAAGTGTTTGAACACAAGAAAGAGAGAAGCCAGCATTGAGAGCGTTATTGTTGCTGCTTTTCAGTCGAGTCACCTCACTTGACCACAATTATGGTAAACATTCAAAGAAAAACTATTCATGTAGCAAGTGTGGAATAACTCCTAACTGCTGACCCTTTGCTGCTTCCATGGTATATTGCTATGGTGCTCCATGTTATTAGCACTAGCAAAGGGAACACTGCTCCTGACGTGTGGTGTTATAAACACAGAGCAATAGCAAAGTGTGAGCTTGCATGGATAACAAGGGGAGGATGGTTCAGTAACAGTGGGCAATTTCTCTACTCTTTCCCTTTGTCCCTTCTATATGGCTTAAAGAGACTGAAGGATGTTTAACCTCTGACCCCGGCAGACAGGAAGTGACTGACACTGGGCTCATAGCTCAGCATTGTGCCTCACCTCAAGTGGAAATACCTGTCATCAAGTGTGTGTGTGTATATCCTAAGACTTCAGCTGACTCAGACTCTTTTGGTGTCTTGTTTGCTGTTTAGCAGTACAAAAGTTTGAATGTGTGTCTGTGTGGGGCCCAAAACGAGGTAGGGGTGTGTGTGTGTGTGTGTGTGTGTGCGTGTGCGTGGAGCGTGGAAGGAGTGTTACCTCGGGCTGTGTGCTAATATCTGTGTAATTCATCATTAATTCTGTCAGAGTGTGTGTCTGACATGAGCTTCAATCCCTTGGGACAGAAGCCCCAGCAGGTGTGCCTCACATGTGGTGCAGTGTGTGAGTGTGAATGTGTCTTTTGTGCACATGTGTGAACCCTGCAGGGCTACCGGCTTGACAGCCCGTTTGTCCGACTGTGGAAGCAGTTTACCCAGTGTGGTGCGTGCTGGTTAAAATGAAAAAAATAAAGCTACCAGCATTTTGCACCAATAGTTAACACGTGAAAGCGAAAGACATGCAGTGCAAGCTGCCAGGGCTGTTTTGAGGACAGCTACAAGTAAGTTTCACATCGCTCCAACTCTCACGGCTTTGCATGGCTGTCAGTCACTCTTGGCACCATATGGGCTTCTGTCAACGCTCCTAAAGTTTGGCTCAGATGAGCAGCCTTTGCCTCAGCTTTACAAAGGTGTGTCTGCGCACTACTCTCTAATGGTTCTGATTAGTTTTGGTTGCCAGGTATAATACCAAGGTGTGATCAGATGGGTTCTTCTGTCTGGCTTTCTGAGTTTCTTTTGTACCCAATTGTTTTATAAGACTGGTGATGTTAACTGTAAATGTGCATTTGTTCTATGTGATTTGTTAAAGAGATGTACACACTCACATAAAGGGCACAAAAGAGCACAGGTAGAGGGAAAAACTGGTCTATAGATGAGTGCTGCGAGTGGAATCCTTGACATTTTGTTTTTCTGACATGGGAAGTTGAGTACAGAATATGTTTGGCATGCAAGTGACGATAAGAAGTCACATCATTTTCGAAAAAACCTTCCACTTTACTGGCGTGCAAAACCAAAAGTAATAGCAGAAGCAGTTAGGATCTATTGCTGTAATTTAATGGATCTCAAAAGATGGGTTTAAAAAAGAAACAGGCCAGCATATGAGGATTTGCATTACAGTTTACATAGCCTCCAAAAGTATAATCGAATACATTCAGATAGCTTGAATTAAGCCTTCCCCAATCCCTACCTTACACTAAAGTCTCTCCCAATATCTCTACAGTATTACTTTTTAACATACGTCTTTACTGTATGTTAAAGTTTACTGCACAACATGCGTGCGTGTGTTTACTACCGTTTCTACATGCTGAAACATGTTACGATGTCACAGTTTTAGGTTCCCCCTAAAACTCTTCCACTGCTCTGGTTGCCTGCTCCATGTTCTTTAGTTTAGGGTTTCAGCACTTCAAATGCTCTCAAAAATACTCAACTTTGCTACTTTAAATTGGTAAATTTCCTCTATGAGCTGTGTCATCTGCCGCACCAGCTGGTGATGGGAATACTTTTTGTCCTGTGCATAAAATCAACACAAAGCAGTTTTTAACAGGTCAGATTCATGAATTTCACTGTTTAAAAATATCTGCATACTTTTAAGAGCTTATAAACTCTGGGATTTTAAATAACGTCTTATGCACAGGTCACCGCTGTAGGTTGTTCAGTGGCCCCAGGAAGTTGAACCTGATTGACATTCATGATACAGCATCTGGAAAACTAAGTTTGATGTTAGTCCCTTGAGTTTAGTTTTTCCACTTAACTCTCCATAGCACAATGTATACAGTACAGTAGTTTGCTTTTGAGTGCATATTACCTAACAACGTGCATTATACAGTTGACAGTAAATGTGGGGATTTTTTTAAATTCAGTTTGCCTCCTTGCCTCATTTAAACTTCAGCATGAAGTATTTATTGCAGATCACAATTTGTCTCTCTAAACAACGTTTGGGGCCAAGACGGCTGTATTTGTCTGTGCAGAGACAGGTGTGCATGTCACTGACTTGGCGTTTAATCGCATGCATGTAGACGCTTGTGCATGTTCATACTAATGCACCCTGGCTGTCATACTTCCAAGTTCATGTGCTGCTGGAGGGTGTAAACGACTGTGAGTTGATTGACAGCTCTGTGGTTTTTCTTCTACCTCTCATGCAGAGAAGGAAAAGTAATGATAAATGGGAAGTTGTCTCTCAGTCTGTCCTTATGTTTCTGTAACCCGTCAGTGTGCATGATGGGATGGCAAATGTAATTCTTCCACTATCAAGTTTATATATTGTAAGTGCACACTTACATCTTTTTCTAAATCATAGTAATCCCAACGCTTGAACCCAATCACCGGACCCAATGATTATTCTCATTTCCGGCTTATATTTTTTAATCTTAAACTCTTGTAAAATAGCTTTGCGTCAATGATCGTTCAAAGTAATCCCTATTTATCTTTTTTACTCTGCCTTCGTTCAGCCCCTTGGCTCATTCTCAGTCAGAAATAAGCTATTTTAGCTTCTATCCCTTGAAGCCAACTTTTTCTGACTGGCTGCTACCAAAGTTATGAATAGAAGGTGAATGGGGCTTTTGTGCTCATAGCCAAAGCTTTATGGCTGAGGTGACCAGATTAAGGATATGCACTCTCCTGGTTGTCATACATGTCCAAGAGTACAAAAAATGTCTGAAATGGAGCATTTAGAGTCTGATACCTGTGATTTTGGCTCAGATGAATTACCTTCTATGAGTGCATGCACTGTTCACATTACTTAAAAGTTAGGCCACATTTAATATACACATCTATCATTGTGTGTATATATATCTGAATTAACAATATAAACCTGGATTCAGGTGATTTATCTGATCCTGTTTGTAGATCTTCTCAGTTTTTGTTAGATTGATGCATCTAGATTAGATTGAAATGTCTTGGTGTAAGGAAAGGTTTGAATCTCTGGGTTGGCTGGGACCTTTATGTGTGGACTTTGCGTGTTTCTGTTGTGAGCTCTTGGGTTTCCGTCAGGCACTCCAATTTCCTCTTGCAACCCTAAGACATACATGATGGGTTCATTGGTGATTCTAAATCGGCCACGGATGTAAGGTAGATAAACACTTAAGTGTATAGATTAAGGCTACGTTTGAGTATATGGGTGAATGTGGTTTCTCTAGGCTAGAAAAGTGCTATACAAATCCAGTGTTTTCCATTCTAATCTCCAGTCTTCTCTACAGACTGTAATTTTAAAGGAAGCAACCTAGGGACAGTCTGTTTTGTTCCACACCCACTTCAGTGAGACCTCAGCTCAGTGCCTTGCAAGGATGAGTATAGAATGGCATGTAAAATGTAAAAAAAAAAAAAATTTATTCTTTAATCCAGCTGTTCGACAGAAGTGCGTGAATCCATTGTGTAGCGTGTCTGTTTTTTGTGTAGCATGCTCCCAGCATGAAATGTTTTAGCATGGTGCATAGTAGCTCCTCACTGTTCCTTGCAATCTGTATTGATAAAATCTTGAAGTCGTCTTTGTTTATTGATAGATTAGGATGATTTTCATCTATGAGCTATCAGTTTCTTGGCAGTTGAGGAGTTGCTTGCCTAGAGCACCTCTGGTTGAGTGGTAGCTTTTATTTGTATTGTAGATGGCCAATGAGTTTAAATGAGTTCAAAGTATGGACAGGTAATCCCTGTGAGCCAAGTCCTCAGGCTTTAGACTACAGTAAACACTCCGTTTTGCACAGTTTTTTACACTCTTGAATATGTATGATGTCAAAGGCAAAGGATGTCTATAAGATGGTTTTGCACCAAAAAAAAACAAGATTTTATAATGTCACAGAGAAATCCAGCACATCTAGAAACAAGAAGCTGGAATCAACAAATGTAGATCTGTCATTTAGGTTTAATTAATGGCTAAGACTTATTGATGTTTAATTTTCCATCAGTCATTAATCTGCTAATGAAAACACCAAAACGTTGCATGATCATTTTTGCTGACAGGAGAGCAATTCAGTGGCATGACTGTTTATCACTGTTGTGTGCTTTGATTGATGGAAAAGAATCACCAACTGAGGTTCCCATGTATCAAGAAGAACAGATGTAAATTGTGCTTTGTTGCAGTCACGTAGCAGCATTCCCTGCAATGCAGTCATGTACTGTCAATACATGACCGATTGTCCTTTTGTTTTAAATTTGCAAGTTTATTCTTGCGCAGTACAGACAAGTGTGAAAAGCAGGAGTGCTTCATATCGCTGCTACAGCAAGAATTTTGTGATAATGTCAAGCTTGTGTTGCGTATGTATAAACAGACAAAGTAAAATCCACAGTTTGTTACTGCAGTTTATCTGTGTGTCCATGCAAAGAGAGGAAAGACACTGATCAAATAAATCCTGCTCTTATCTTAACTTTGATCCTGTGACGCTTCCTTCTGCTGCATCAGATCACATTTTAGCTGGTTAGTGGTGCAGTTGTTCATTGTTTATTGGTAGCTAGCAATGGTGACAGGGAGTGCTGCGGAAAAGCATTGAACATCCAGTAAGTTAGCCTACACCAAATGCAGAAACAAAAGAGTTCTTTAATTCCTGCATGAAATAAAAGAATGTGTGTTGCATTCGCCTATGAGATTTTGACACAGTAGTTGTTCTGCCTGTTTTCCTCTTATCCCATCTGCAGGTACAAATCAAAAACTCCCACATCAACCCCTAAAAATAGCCCTGTTCACATACCACACCTCAGTATCTGTCAAGTGCTTGTCCGCAAGTGCCTGGGCAAAAGTCTGAACTTCCTTCTTACTTACTTAAGATGGCATTCCAGCTTTGAAACGTGCGTAACGAATTCACAAGAACCACGCTTGCTTGCTCATACGTCATTGTCTTGTCATCACTAGATGAGAAACCAAGACAATGGATCTAGTTATCCGCAGCAATAATGATGCTGGGTGTTGTGGTTACCTTTTATAACTGTTGGCAAGGGAGTCAACCCACCTGTTGAGGTAATTAGTGTGAGACACACCCGCCTTATGTAGTTTCTAAATAATGTTTGGTATTGTGAAGCTTTATTGAGCTCAAAGAACATTTCCACTCTTGGATACTTCGACACAGCTGGATATTATCGTTGATCTTGAATGCATTCCTCACGTCTTTGTAATGAAGTGTTGCAACCTGCCTTCGTTACTTTCATTAGTGATCTCATGAGTGTCACAGAGTCTTTTGACTTCTCCCACAGACCTGACCTGAACCTTTCTTAGTCAGCGGTGTGAATAGGGACAAACCAGCACAGGTTTCACATCAAAGCAGGGTGAATAATAGGCCCTAAACTAGGGCTGGGCGATATGGCCTAAAATTCATATTGCGATATAATTTGAAGCTCGTGCGGTAACGATATATATCACGATATATTCTTTTCTTCTGTATAACGTATTTTCCACACTATAAGGCACACTTAAAATCCTTTATTTATTCAAAAATCGAGTGTGCCTTATGTATGAATTCTGGTTGTGCTTACTGACCTCGAACCGATTTGGGCGTGCAGAAATCTGTTAAAAAATGTTTTGGTACAACTTTGGTAAGCCGCACTGCTTGATGGATTGTCAGAGCATTACGGCTGCCATAGTGAGGAGTGTCGTGGAGTAATCTGGGTCCAAAACTCAGTCAACTTCAGGTCCCAAAGTCAAACGAACACTAAGAGTTAAAAACGGTCTAAATTCTTTCATCTTTAATTAAATCATCAGCATTGCTGCTTTATCGGGTGTAACAATTAAGTTAAGTTAACAGAATTTATTACATTTAACGGAGTTGGAAGTTAACAGGAAGTTAGCTCGCTAGCTTCCACCTAAACATGTCGTGCTACGTGATTGCTAGCGACACAGCTATGTTAGCATAACATTAGCACAGTGAAGCTGGAGGATGAATGCCAACTTTTTTCCACTCATTAAAAGTTAACGTGACGGATTCTGGTGGTCAGGGACAAATGCAATCGCATAGCATGATGCTATACACGGGCCAAACTTCAGTCAGGAGAACAACTGAGATTATTCATCCACAATACGAGGTTAGTTATTAATATATTGCAACAACATGGGAATAGAACAGCTGCGAGAGAATTCAACATTAATGAATCAATGGTACAGAAGTGTAGGAAGCGCAGTTTTTGGCTTTCCCCTTATTTCAAAAGTGCTTCATCTCTTTGCTATGACTGTCGCCCAGCATAATTTGCAGATGATAATGGTTTTAGCCGCTGCGATGCTTTCGACCAAAACAGGCGCAGCTTGATGACATCATCAACATGGGCTATCGCGATAGAGCGATATAGTCAAAATCTCTATTGTTGGCCAAATTTATATCGTTTCTATCGTATATCGTTTATATCGCCCACCCCTACCCTAAACCATAGTATATACATAGTCACACCATCATGCTATTAGTTAATTTAATTTAAATAATTCTGTCTTCTGTGATCAAAGTTGAAGATGAAGTTGCAAGCACCATGCATAACATTTACCAGCTTTTCCAAGAAAGACTGGAAGATGGAAAGCACTCATATCTGTATTACACACCCAGACAGAAATACAGATGCCTGAAATAGGATTGTGAGCAACCTAAATCAGATAGTGAACTTTTAATTTGTCACTCACTTACTACTATTACCAGCACACTTAAACATGCTTCTTAGGAGAAAACTGGGCAATGTGTATCTCAGCAATAATATCTTTAAATATATCAAGCATGTGTCCCATAACCTTTTTACTGAAAATGAGGATGCAACATATTCTGGAACTATTGTGCCATAGATACTTTCAGTAAACATTCCTTTTGATGAGTAAGATTACTTACGTGCAACCAGTTCTGGCCTTTCAAGGCAATATTATTATAATCTTGTTTAGTGGCTTTTTTACAGAAATTACAATACTTAAATTCTGAACCCTTTAATTTTTCATTATCTGCCACACTTAACACTGTGTGACTGCCTTGTGATTTTGCAGTAATATGTGTCGTATGTCAATATGGATCTTCTGTGTAAGATTTTTGGGGGTTAATGAGAATAATGCAGTTTAACAATGCGAGTTGTTAATTAGTTTCAACTACTTTGGTGTTAATGAAATGAACAAGAGATGCACTCGGTGGCAACAGTGAGACAACCCACAAAGTAGGAATGGTTTTACATCTGGAGGCTGCTGACATTTTTTCTCCCTTGATCTTTTCTGACTGGTTTTTCACTAGTTTTACATTTGTCTAGGGACAGAGGCACTGCTGGTAGCACCAGGTAATGCCTGCACCCTACAGAGGTTGCACAAATAGTCCATCTCCTCAAGCATGGCACATCAATATGTGCCATCACCAGACGTTTTTCTGTCTTTTGTGTGTCTTTCTTTTCCTCTTGCATACTTTCAAGAGATTCCAGGATACAAGCAGTTACTCCAGGAGAGCTAGACAGGGCCATAGAAGGCCCTCAACCCATCAGTAACAGCAGCATCTTTTCCTTTGTGCAAAAAGAAACAGGATGAGCAATGCCAAAGCTACAAAATGACACCCAAAAGGCCACTGTTGTGAATGTCTCTGACCAAACAATCAGAAGCAGAATTCATAAGAGTGACATGAAGGATAGAAGAGTGGGTCCCTAGTGGGTCCCGTGCTCACTGCCCAGCACAGTGGAGCCCAATTGACATTTGCCATTACCAAAATACCAGAAATGGCAGGTCCACTATGGCACCCTGTGCTTTTCACAGATAAGAGCAGTTTCATACTAAGCCCATGTGACAGATGTGAAAGGGTCTGAAGAAGACGTGGAGAACATCACTCAGCAGGTCCACTTCTTTGGCAGGCCCATGGAGGGATGAACAGACCTCTGCGGGCTAAGTAATGGCACAACTGCCATTAGGTATCGGGATGAAATCTTTGGATGCATTTTTAGACCCTAAACTCATGCAGCGGATCCTGGTTCCTCCTGGTGCCCGGCCTTATGTGGCAATATGCAGGATGGAGGAGTCGATACCACTGGCTGCCCCCCACGCCTGCTCGACCTAACTCCAATAGAACACCTCTGTGACGTTATGTTTCAATCCATCTGACTCCACCACGTTTCACCTCAGACTGTCCAGGAGCTCAGTGATGCCCTGGTCCAGCTCTGGGAGGAGATTCCTCAGGGTTTGGGTTAAAAGCAGTCATTGGAAGTATGCCCTGACATACCTGAGCACGTGGGGGCTATACAAACTATTTAGTACCATTTAGAGTTGCACCAATGAAATTTCTGCAAAATACACTAACCTGCTGCATCATTTCTTTTACTTTTTGGGCTGTCTTTGAATTCAGTCCTCTGTAGGTTGATCATTTTTATTTCCATCAAACAATGTGGCACCCTTTCATTCCTAACACATTACACAGTCCATATTACTATACATATGCAGCTGATTGATGATTTGTTTTTCTCATTGAGATCTGATGTGTTTTTGGTTTTTTTGGAGTAGGATATTTTATTTTCATGTCAAACTATGTATATATTGACAAGTGCCAATATAATCACAAAAGATTCCAATCTGTTACAGTGCTGCCATAAAAACATCTCAGTGTACTCAGTGTAAGCATCATATAGTTTGAGCAGAAAGGTAATATATGTCAAGATGTTGTCAACTGGAACTTCAGTGAATATTTTTGTAACTTGAGGAATGCTAAAAAGATTGAGCCATGTTTAAGTTATATTTCTTAATATTATATTCTATATTTTCAAAAAATTAGAGAAAACCTTTTTATTCCACTTTTCAAGATACCACTTTGTTCAAGGCATTTTCATTTGTCTCATGTAAGTGAGTAAATAATGGACAACTGGCATGACAAACTACTTTTTATAATTTGTTACCAACTAAGTCAAAATATATTTTATAGCTGCAAATGGAAACACTTTGAGTGGATGAAAAGTCAAATTGGGATAACAGGGCATACTATCAGACAACCTTTTCTCAAAGGCTTTCATGGTGTTGCACTCATTTGTACAGATGAAAGATGGCAGAAATAGCAGGTTTTAAAGGCGGAGAGGGATGTCAAGACTGTTTAACCTCTGGTTGACGCATACTGACCTTTAGAGGCAATATGGTATCTCTTGTAGCTGTAGACACAGGGACTTGGTTGTTAGGCCTTGTTGAAGAAGCAGAACTGGTTTGGGGTTTCATTTTACTCCATGCAGGCAGTCCAGACCTCATAAATCCACTCCCAGGGTTAGTGTTGTTCTGTCTCCAGCACACAGAATTAGTACTACACTTTTTCTGATTTGAAGAGAATGACACACAGATGTTACTGACACTCTTCTCTTTGTTCCCACTTTATCTCCACATCAAGTAATGTTTTTACTTTCTGATCTGATCAGTGCACAATAGTGTTAGTGCCAGACAATCCATGCAAAGATGCAATAAGGAGAGATGGTAAGATTGCAGAAAGCACACAGTCAAAACCCACTATGGAGGAAATTCTTCATCGTAACAATGAGAAAAACAGGTATAGCCCCACAAACATATGTGCTCTTAACATAATGGATCCTGGCAGGCAGTAACTCATACACTGTCCCTGTGCCCCAGAGAAGAGTTTAACAGTTGGCCTGTTCTGTGGTGTAATATCTGCTATTTAATGAAGCCTGAAATATGGTCGCCATTTCAGCTTCCCAGTATTAGGTTGGAATTCTCTTTACGAATTGATCCATTACAGCATTTTAATAACTATTTTAATTAAAGCGCTATATAACACTCCAGCACTGACTTCTAGAGCAATTTATCTACAATGAAGAATTTCTAAAAGTCGATTACATGAGTTATACATTAAATAGCCCCTGACTGGAACGGTTGGTTCTCATTCAAAGCGCATTTCTCCATGGAATAATAAAGGGAAAAACTTGTTGGAATCCGTCTCCAGCAATCCACAATGTAATAAGGACCTGCATTCATATCTGTTTACTGGTCTTTTTATTCACACTTCTGATTTAACCAGCTGTTTTACTGCTAACCCAAACCAGATTTGCACTATTTTCTGTAGTGTTGACCTAAGTGATTGGAACCAGTTGTCAAATTTAACAATACATAATGTTAAACTGTACTGCATTTGAAGGACCAACTAAATTTAACTCTTAAAGTCTTCGTCCCAGTGAGAGTGTTTGTACTGTCACACCTGTTAATACACTGAAATTTAAAATTTCATTGTGTTGTGTATTTTCTTGCACATTTTTAATGACATATAGGTTAACAGATTATACCTTCTGGTGGTTTGCACACAGTTTTCTAATACAGAAGAATAGTTTAAAAGATTCCTTGAGTTCTATATGCAGCACTTGTTTTTCACTACTTTTTCACCTCTAGCGGTTTGCCAATGCTTTATGTAGTCAGTTTTAAATTCTGAAAAGAATCTTGCAGGTTACTAAGTACATCATAATACAGTATTCCTTTCAAAGGACCTCTCTACTTTTGCTACAACACTGTCACCAACCCCATCAGTCAGAGTCAGTGACCTGCCAAAATTATGACCTACTAAATGTGTTGGACTGGATTCATAGATCTGATTTCACTGAGGCTATAAGGTGAGGTATTCCCCTGCATTTGTCACTTATCATTCAATAAAATATAGTTTTGGACAATTTGACCCTGTCTGGTCGGCGGGGATAGAGAGGAATGAGCAGCTATTATTATCCTGCTTTACGTCTCTGGCAGTGTAGCGGTGTCAGTCAGGGGCTGGCGATGGAAGCCAGGGGGCCGGTTAGGACTGCTGGCTCTCTGAGGTGCTTCATCTTGGGACCAAGGCAGCGAGACCTCTAACTGAACCGCAGCCATTTGGATGGAAAAGTGCTGAGGCAGCAAGCTCGGGCCATTTCACTGGGTGGAGTTCTTATACTGTACTGCTAAGATGTGGCGTTTGGCTGAGAGCCAGTTTATGACTTTATTATCATGCAAACATTGTTCCCGTGCTCAGATTCACACATCATTGTCAATTATGTTGTTTTATTCCACACTTGTTTCTCACCACCAGTAGTTACCACTAGCATCTGTGATCAATTTGTGTGATTTATATACCAGAAATGAGTCTGTGTTTTAAAAGCCACATGTGTCTGTGTTTCACCTTGTCATATTGGCTCTTGGCAAACAAACTCTAAGATTCCTGAGATTCCTCTTAGTAGTAGCCAATGATAAGGGGAAATGCGAAGTAAAGAGAGGCCTTAGTGTTCTGACAGCAGTTTGCCTCACTGATGGATTGAGGTGAATGTTTGAACACCAGACAGACAAAAAGAACCAAATGGCTTTTATGAGCAGCGTGATTTATCCGTTGAACAAGCTTTGTCGAGCTCTGCTGGCTGAATTTATGGCACTTGACACACGAAACGGGCTATCAGTGCTGCGTTTGGATGTTTGGCAGACGCCCACCGTACTTTCACACAAAGCAAGCATGAAATATTAGCATTATTTTAAAAGGTTTCCGTATATTAGGGAGGAATTGGGTGTTCTTTTCCAAGATGGTTCACAGTAAAGCCATTCACTGTCTGGAAAGATCACTAACAGCCAGGTCTGGATGGAAAACGATTGAGAATGATATAAGACAAGGTTCCAGAAGTGGTTGTAGATTTTCACTTGGAGCTGAAAATTGTCAGTGGTCAGTTGTCAAGTTGTCAGTCAGTTTTCATAGATATTTAAACATTCAAATGTTAGTTTTAATGAACTGAGGCTCAGAAATGTTGAAAAATGCCCCTAGTTTTTTAATGCTGAGCTATTCTTGCCAAGTTACTAATTTGTAAGAACACTGAAATTAATAAATTCAGTAGTGACATTGCTGTTTTCCCCCAACTCATCAGCTATTATCTTACGATGATGCTTCTGGGCCAATGGCCAATATCTCAGCATCCATAGAGTAACCTGAGAAATCTGAAAATGTGTAATTGATCCCCAAGCCAAGACTTTCTGCTCCATATGCATACCATTCTTTACAGTCGAACTTTGAAAGCTTTGTAAAATCTAAATACTCATCACGTGGGTTTGCTAATTGCTCCTTCCTCTTGTTCTTTGTAGCTCTGACACACAGGGGATTAAATGAGTAGAAGGGCAGCTGAACAGCTTCTCTCTACTGTAGTATGTTCGTCATCTCTATACTCATATTTCCATAGACGTGCTTATCTGATGACTGCCAATCAGATCTTAACTTCTGATCATTTAACCAACTGTATAAAGCCATTCTCTGTTTCCTTCTCCCTCTGCTCAACCCAGGCAAATGTCTCTTTTTCTTGACACAACAATTTGAATTAAAAAAACCCACATGAATTAATTGTCCATACATTAGTTCTATAAAATATATATATATATATATATATATGACTGTTAAAATATTACTGATGTGCAGAAATTTAAAAAATGCAAAAGTGTATGTGCTTATGTAGAGGTTTATGAGAAAATGATGACTTGTCAGTTTCAGTGACTCTTTGCGCTTGTTCCCATATTTGACTGACAGACGAACCATAATTAAACTGTAGTATGTAGTTCAGAAACCACAACATCATCAAAAGCTGGTTTATGCTTGGAGAGAGTGCATTTATGCACTGTTTACCAATATACACATGTTAGCTTTGACTGTGGTTTTCTTTACTATACAAGCTATGATTTAAGGGCTGCTGTCTGCCACTGGTATATCGTACTAAGTGGCTTGGTTGACTTTCTTTGTTTTCTTGTGATCGCCCACATGTACTGAATAGTTATGTGGTAGAAGACAGTATTTTACTTCTTATATTAACATTTTAGTATTTTCATTTGATGATCTTCAGCTATTGGAACACAGGATTTCAAGTTTTAAGGATTTCAAGTTCATAATAAATCTTATCTGATTTGGTTGTTCACTTGATTGTTTGACTTTTATGTTGGCACACCTTAGATATTTTATACCAAAACTATACTGTTCAAAAACCATTATAATAAAGGAACACTTGATAAATACTCATGGTCAGTTAAACTTCAGGGATATCAATCTGTCCAATTAGGAAGCTTAAACCTGCTTTGGTGCAAATGAAAGTGACAAAAAGTGCTCTGGAGAGGCAACAACAGAACATTCGCCAAGAATGGACTGGTTTTGCAAGTGGTGGTCACAGACCTATTCTTATTGCTCTGTCCTGATAATTCCTGACTGGTTTCTCTTTAGTTTTGCTTTTTGCAGTGTCCTTGTCACCTCTGGTAGCGTGAGATGCCTACTGCTGTGAAACGTGCATTTATAATATAGTAAATCTACACTTCAGAAACTCCACTAGTGAGCTTGGAATTCAGTTGGGAATAATTTGGGTTTTGCAAAGGAGTATACAAACTCATGCTATTTGTTCAAAGCAAGATTTTTACTTCTGGACGTGCATGTCCACTAATTTTTTTAAATACTTTTTTTTTTTATAGCAGAGAGGTTGGCTTTCAATGCACAAGGTCATCCCAGGTTCAGTGTTACCTCCCGGTAACCCAATCCTCTACAGCATGAAAATACAGACTTTAACAGAGACACACCAACTCAATGACACAAAGAGGCCAGCAGTGTTTTTAACATGTTTTTAACCATGTCCAATCCTTTGTGTGAGTGCTCCCTGAGATGAGAGGACTGTCTGTCAAGGGGACACTAAAATAGCTATGTGGGCGAGGACAAGGGGGAGGTGTGGGAGATGTGATAGAGGGCTTCCGATGGATACCACTCCTTTGCCACGCGTGAACTGATGTGAATTTAGGTGACAGAAGCCTGTAACCTCTGGGAAAGAATCTGTAAGGGGAAAAGGGGGACAGAGAGAGCTGAAAAATGGGATTGACCCTTAACCCTCAGAGTCAGTAATGTGATCCTGGTATCTCTATTGTGGAGGGAGGGAGGTGGAGAGGAGGAGGTCACCAGGGAAAAGGGAAGGTAGTAGCCATGCCGTACTGCTGATTAGAACTTCCTGTGGTCAGCCACAGTGTTCCAGCTTGAAAACACACAAAAGTAGGCGCACACACACTTCAGACAAAGATAACTAAGACATTCATGTAAACTTTGCACTTTCGGACACAAAAAATGACTCTTTAAACTTGACAATGTCAGCTGAGTTAACTGAAAGACTAAGCTAAGGCAAAGACTAGTGTTTAAACTAGCTAAAAGAAAATAAGGACGTCCGCCATTAGATTTATTTGGAATCCCAATTTTTAGAATTCAGTTGCATCAAATAGCTTGTTTGAAGTGATTTTTAGTATCAAATGACAGTTTCCTCCTGGTGAATCAGCAGCTTCCCTCAAGCCTAACTAGCTTTGAAATATTTTACATGAGTTTGCTGCTAAACTGCCACTCTATCCAGGCTGTCACCTTAGCTGAGATGGGCTCTTGACTAACAGATGTTGGGGTTTTTTTTATTTACGAAGATTGATCGGATGCCTGAAATAACCTTAGCGTTAGTTCAGTGAATGTATGATGCTCTGTCACTTTTAGTGGAAAATACAGTAGAAATATACAATTAGAAGACAGCCTTGGAAGAGGTGTACTGTTTAGGACTGCTTTTATTGACGTTGTATTCAGGCACAGACATGAGTTTGTGTTTCACTTCTGTGTAATTATCGTTCCGAAGAGGCCAAATTTCAGAGACTTCCAGATACTCTGACATTTCACACTCTGTGGGTCAAGCTCCAAATACATTATAACCTACATTTCCCACTATTGTTTTCAGAGGCTGAGTGCCACTCCGGAAGGCACGGAAGCTAACATTCGTTGGTAAAATCAGAGTTCCCTTTAAATACCACGGAAGACATGATTTAAAGTAGTATTATTGAACTTGTTGGGGATTGCTCACCAACCTTATGAAACATGCTTCTGTGACTGACTGACTCTATTGCTGTCACACAGGTTTTATCATCAAATCTGAGTCTGTGCAATCACATCAGTGAGAGACCACTGTCCTTTATCTTCCAAGGTTTCAGTAGCATATTGTCTCTATAAATAGCTCGCTTTCTATCGGGACCTTTATTGTTTTAGCACAATAAGATTTCAAGAAAATATGAAAATGAGGGAGAGTCTATCTATAGAGAACAAGTGTTCTGGAGTGAAGCAAAGCATCAGTGATGTCAGCAGTCAAAAGCATGCAAAACAGCCCGAGACAGTTGCGTCACCACTAACCTATAATGATTTGAATGGTGTCAGGGCAGACTGGAGTGATTAATTTTCACAGGCAAATCTCTTTTGTTTCCGTCTTCCCCAGCTCTGCAAAAATGTTCTGGACTGATTTTTTTTTTTTTGTAGAGCTGGGAAAGCTCTCTGTAAAATTCTGTTTTCTGTCATTGATGGTAGCTGTGAGAAAATCAAACTGAAGCTAGGAAGGTTTTATTTATTTATGTTGTAAGATATATATATATATATATATATATATATATATATATATTGGGATGAATCAAGTCTTTAAATAAGATGACTCCTGTCTCTCTTTTTTGCTCATACTCATTTTTGTGAGGTAAAGGTGCCTGTTTTCTTGCATGTTAGTAAATCTAATTCCTCATTCTTTTGGAAGGAAACACCTCAGTCAACTTTTAATGGTGTGTGCGGAGAGGTAGGGCTCTCAGGGGCAGAGACTTTGCTCTGCTGTGATTTATTGTTTAATTGAGCCGACTCGTTAAAGTTACCTGTAATTGATGCCATAAAACCCCTGGCTGTCTCCCAGCTTCTGGGTTGTGTAACACTGCAGGTTAACATGCAACCCGACGTTCCTGTGGATATTTGACTGCACTAAACAGAACTGTATTTTCAGATCGTCTGCTTGTCTCAGTGTGAAGGAGCTGAAAGTGAAAAAAGGCAGTAATGGACTGGGGCAGTTTGTGCAGAGCTCTAGTTTGCTAGTACTTGAAAAAGAAAGGGAGATTGTGGATTGTGTGTGAGTGTGTATGTCTGGCAGTTTGGTATTTCCTGAAGGAGTTTCCTCCTACCGTCAGAGCGGAACCACCCTGGGCCCCTCAGCAGTCCAACCCACAGACTGACCCGGTACTGCTCCCAGAGAGAAAGAGAGAGACATGGCAACAGTATGGAGTCTCATTGGATGTGAAGGTGTACAAGTATAAAGAAGCATTGATAAAGTTGTTGCACACAGAGAACTAGGTTGTTATTAAGATTGGAAGACTTGTTCTCGTCTCCCCAGTTCTGCCTCAGGCTATAGACACCTACGCATTCTGTTGGTCTAACGTTCCTTATCATCCGTATTTGGTCTGTCATAATGCGTGTGGCTTGATGAAGAAGTGTATCCTCAGCACCTTACAGCAATTTGTTGGCTGCAGTGTGTCCCAGAGATAGCAAGGAAGCACCAAGGAGGATCGCGGGCTGGGATTCCTGAGCTATTAGCCAGCATTACTCATCCAAAGGCCTGACAAGAGAAACATGGCAGATGAGGAGAAAAGGCTGGGGTGAGGGGGGAAGAGGGTATTGTTGAAAGAGTTACAGAGAGAAGAGTGAGTTTTGTCAGCCCTTGTCTTTGCCCCCTTGTCACAGCTGGGCTTGATTACCCAGGGTTGTCCGCTGAGCAGCTTCAGGCAACGTGGATACCGGATTGTAAGATGCACTGAGCTTTTTCAGGAGAGGAGGGAAAGATCAGATCGGACCTGTGTTACATTTTCCTAAGTGGTTTTATAAATTCAGTTTTGAGCATTATGGTGTGGACATAATGAGAGCATGAAAAAATAAAACTCAGTCTTCTGACTGTATTGTAGATCCAAACCATTACCTTCCTTTGGGAGTCAGTCAGTGATTCTTTGCCAAAGCTGCTGGTGTGAGTAATTTTTCATGGCGGTACTTCAAAGTCATCAAAGTCTGACACCAAAGGACACCTTGTGCGTGAGGCTCATATGCATAAGCAGCATCTGACAAAATGGTGTTATAGTTTGTTGGTTGTTCCTAAAAGTGACATTTTGAATAAAGCATCTGCTTCACCTGGAATATTTGAATCTTTGATACTTATGTCATTGCGCCAATTTTGGGCACTATTCATAATATAATATCAATACTGAACATATTACATTTCAGTCTGTGATTGACTTCGGTGTCTCTGTTTGTCCTTTCTTTTGGTTTTCTGAGGAGGACAGTCTCCCCAGAGACCTATTTCATGTGTGTGTCTTTCATAAACCTTTCACAAAGGGCCACTTTATGGTGATTGAAGTTGTGTTTACTAATGAATGCCAGACTGAATGTTCGCCCACCAGCTCATGAATATGCAATGATGTCAAACCGGCGCTAACACCCATGAGTTGTCTTTACTATTAGCCGCGACAGGAGGAGAAAACTGGAGCCCAGCTACGAGTCTGAGAATTACAGGAGAAGCAGGAAGGAAGGAAAGGAAGAAAGTGAATGAGAGATGTAGATGCAGCCTTGGCTCAGAGCGAAGCCGCTGAGATTTTTAATGTGTGTCTCTGAGAGTGTGTATGTCCCATAGAGGAGTATGTTTATAAATCACAGAGTCAGGCAGTGTGTGTCTTGCAGGGCCGGTGTTTCCTGCAGTGTAATCTGAGTCTCTGGTGGAATGTGTGAACCACATCCGACTCCACTCCACTCAAGCCCCCGACTCACTCAATATCCCACTGTAAACAACATGGCTTTGCCAGGGATTCTTGAACAGGACAGGTAGAGTCGCTATATCTCCCAAAAATAACAGAGTGCAGGAAATGCTTCAAAATAAGAGCATATTGGGCCCTGCAGTCAGCGAAAGTCACCCCTGAAAAGTGATATTAAACTTTTATTCACTGTGTTTTCAATGAACCTATGACTTCTTTATTGTGTGTGTGCATGTGTGTGTGTGAGTGAGAGAGAGGTTTAGTCTAAGAGGTTAATTGTAGTGTGACCTCCCTAATGTCTTTCCCTGGCTGGTTATCTTGATTGGGTAATTAATTCTGGGGCCGCTCTCTTCAGGCGACCCAGTATTCACACACTCACAAGTCTCTCTTTCTCATACACACACTTCTTTTGAATCTCCTGAACTCCAGCACCACTACATTCCCTTAACCCTAAGGCTGTTCTATTGTTTTACTGTTACCTTTTCTCTTTATTTCCTCCTTCTCTCGTTCTTTCACTCCCGCTCATGTCTTTCTCTTTTTCATTCAGTCACTCTCAGACTGGCTCATCTGATATTTTATTCTCAATCCTTCCTCACAGCTTGAACCCTCAGAGAACTGACTGAAGCTAAAGTAGCTGCACAGTATCAACACAGCAAAATGTATTGTTGCAGTTTAGGCTTTACTGTTGTAGCTTCAAACAAGTAGTTCTGTCTGCTTCACATTTCATACTTGCTTAGGCCTCGGTCACACAGGCCTAGTGACCGGTTAGCAAGCCCCCGGTCTGGTCACTGGTGTGTTTTCCCCAGCCCATTGGCGAGAGGTTGTGGGATGCTGCTGGTTCTCACTAGGTGAAATCAGTTGCAAAGAGGGTGCTGGACCAAAAACCTCACCGTGATTGTTTGGTTGCTAGCAGATTGGAGAGGTTATCCATAGTTTAAAGGAAGACACCAACTGAGCGGAACATTAAAAAGCTGTGATGCAACAGAGAAGCAGCCAGTGTTTTCAAAGTAAAGGTTTTTCCTTATTGCTAAAAACAACTTGTAGTAAAAGGTGCAATTTTTACCTTGAGAGTAAGTCTCCGTTTCTGGATTGCATTACACCAGTGATTCTCAAAGTGTGAGCTGAGACCACCTGCTGGAGGTACTGCAGGTAGAGACCACAAATTCAATTAAAAATCACTCAAAGTGTGTAAAGCTACACTTTTATATGACAATTAAATTAAAGCTGATAACAAGAGGTGGTTACTTTGAAATACTTCTCATTACTGTGATCCAGATTTACTGCTCTTGTATTGAAGTTTGTGTCCCAGTGGCTCACACATTGGTCTTAACACTTTGCATATGACTGTGTAGCAGTTTATAGCCTGTGTTGTTTATGTTTTTGAGTAAATTTTAAAGGATAAACATCACTTTCTCTTGTTTTTCGATTACAGTGAAGATTTCAGACTGTAAATGTTTTTAGTTACTTTGAGGAAGCTTGCACTTCCTCCCCTCTTTCTGAGTCCAGTTTTGGAGTATGCTCAGTCTTCAGGGCTGAGCGACCACTTCCTCTAAGTGGCAGACAGCTCACTGTTTTCTTCCCCACCTTATCACTCTATCACCAGCTAACAGACACAGAAAGAGAGAGTTAGAGGACGAGAGAGCAAGCAAAGGGAGCTCCTTTTTGCTCTCTCTCTTTCTCTCTCCTGTGCACTCTTTCAGGTTTGGCTCTCCCTGTTTGGGCACGATGAGAAGAGCAGATTATTGGAGCTGATAAGATGAGGAATGCTGCTTAGAGAGGAAACGCCATTCTGGATGAGATCTAGCCTATAGAAGCCTGTTCCCCTGTCCACGACATGTCATCCAACACCACCACTGGCCTTTTCCTATCCTTCGTCTTATAGAGGAAGGATAGACATAAGGGAAGTGAGCCGGGATTGAAATCCATTGACCCAAAGCAGATGAGCATGTCCATTCAAGCCGCCCTTTTCCTCCTGCTTGCCCTCTTTCTGCCTCTGTCTGCTCCTGTTGTTTTGACTTCATTTCTCTTGAATAATAATAAATTCAGAAGTGCGTACCAGTGGCCTAAAAAATATCAGTAAACTGTTGTCATTAGAACAAGTTTGTACCGAGAAAATGTCACTGGAAGATGTGTTAATGGAGCAGTATGTGGAGTATCTGCAGGGGTGTCAAACTCCAGGCCTCGAGGGCCGGTGTCCTGCAGATTTTAGATATCAACACACCTGAATCAAATGATTAGTTCATTACCAGGCCTCGGGAGAACTTTAAAACATGTTGAGGAGGTAATTTAGCGATTTAAATCAGCTGTGTTGGATCAAGGACACATCTAAAACCTGCAGGACACCGGCCCTCGAGGCCTGGAGTTCGACACCTGTGATCTAGAGAGATACTTTTGTCAAATGTTATTTAGTTTTTTTACTGTAAAATCTTAAAAAATTAATCTCAAAGGGAGTGGAAGGTGGAAATCTTGTGGTTTGTTCAGATGCAACTTTGTAGGCCTAAGCTGTGCTGCCATGAGAGAAGAGTTTTCTCTTGGAAACCCTTCCAAACTGCTCATCTTGGTCAGTCTTTTTTCTAATTGTACTGTTATGAACTCTAGCATTTAACATTCCTACTGAGTCCTGTAGGGTCTGAGATGTACAGCTTGGTTTATTTGCACTTTATCTGAGCGTTCCACGCACTGACTTTGGTGGGACATTTATTCCTGGGAAGACTGACAGGTGTATTTAACATTTTCTGCTTGTGAATCATTTCTCACTGTAGAATAATAGACTTTAAATTGTTTGGAAATGGCATTATTACACATTCACAGCAACAATTGTTTTGCTAAAATGATTGATGTCTTTCCTTGGCATTGCACTAAGACATACTTGGATACTCTAGACCAGCAACCTGCCAAAACGTCTGCTTAAATCAAAGTGTTCACACTTACTGCTCATCAATTAATCAGGTAATTTTGATTAACGTATTTATTATATCATATATTTATATGATGATAAATATTATATATTTATAAAATATATTTGATTTGATCATTTTTTATTTAACATTTGAGTTGCCCACTTAATCCTATGGAATTAGTAACTGCATACTTTGTAAGACCTTTTTTTCACATGACTGTAACATATTATCTATACTGAACTTATGAAATTAAAATTGAAGTTACGTTTTTCTAGAAGCAGGATTAAATACTTCAGTTGTCTTGCCAGTGTTCTCTACTGCACCCCAGTAAAACATGTACCTGCTGCATTTTGCAGAATCTGAGTTGTGAGTTGTGGCCACTTGTTGAAGTTTTAAAACCTTGTAGATTCCTTATTGTGGTGCTTATCCTACATTTTTAAAAATTTGTTCAATAACCGATATTCCAATATGGAAATTTTCCTTCCTCCCAGTGTTTAATGTTCATATAATACAAACAATACTAGAAGAGTCTAAAAGAAAAACTATTTGTTTATTAGTTTCTCAGGATTTTCTTAGCACCACCTAAAACAGTGAAATGGCAGTTTGTGATGAAAAATAAAAAGTATATAATATGTTAATGTCTTTGATCATATTTTATTACAATCTTTGATTGAAATTGTCCACTTGCACACATACATGATACAAAGAAAAGCCCAGTTTTCCTCTTGAACCAGAGCAAACCTGACTACATCCAGAAAATGAGCATGGCTAGTGAGAGTCACGGAGGAGAGACAAGGTTGTCTGTTAGCAGGTTCAGAGAGCGGCTGAGGTGAAAAACGGAGAAGGGGAGAAGGAAAGAGCAAGAGACTAATAAATAGTGTGCTGGGAGTTGAAAACTGCAGACAGAAGTTTTTATGTGCGACTGCCTCGCTTAACCCCAACGCCACTGAAAGTTCAGCCAGGGCCTGAATTAGATCACATCAAGGGATCATCTCACTCTGTGTGCATGTGTATGCTAAAGTGTGTGTGTGTGTGTACCACATCCTTCAGCCAAAACTCACCTGTTGATCTTCATCCAACATAGCTGACATCTATGTCACCCGTACAAAAACAGCTCCCAAAATGAGAGCAGACATGTAACCTATACACGCTTGATGTGTGTGTTTGTATACTGTGAGGCCGAACTAAAAGTAGATTGTTTGTGTGACAGAGGCCAAGGCAGGAGAGAAGTTAGACGTTTTTGGTTTTGGCTCGTCAAACCATAATTTAATTTTGTTACCACTGGGCATATAATAACAGATCTGGACATCAGTAATAACAAAATTGTACTCACGCTAAAAGCTAAGATCTAGAACAAAGTCAAACAGGGCAAGAAATACAAGTTAGACTGTCAGACAGGTTTCAAACCCACATGTTTGCCAACATCACTTGTTCCCAGCGTTGAACAGTGAAACGATCACTCAAAAACTGGCTGACTTGAGGGATTACGCCATCGTTTCAGGTGTTCTGACTTTCAGCTTTACCTCAAAATATGTTGGGTTACATAATCTGCCTAAACTTTTGGTTGGTTGAAAATCTGCCTGAATGTCTGACTTGTGGTTTGTTTTGTAGAAATTAGTAGAAATGACGCTGCCATGCTCTCAGCAATTATTTTGCTATGCACAGTGTTAAGCAATTGCAAAAGCCTTCCAAAATAAGACCAAGGTTATAATTTGGTGTGTGTTTTTGGGGGAAAAAAAGACAACAGCAACACTTATGTGAAGTTGTGCAAGAAAACAAGTAAACCACCGTGCCCATGACTCCCACATTTAATCAGTTGAGGCTGTGATGTTATAATCATAGATAAGAATGCTGATTGTGCAGCTAGAAGACAATGCCTGCACAGTCCACGAATGTAGACAAAATCCAGTAAGCCAAACACAAATCTTTTTCTATGTATTGTTCCAATACTAATTTTATATTGCATGTAGTTTTATGTTTTAGAATATAATAATTGGGGTTGTTACTCAAAAAAGTAGAGTTACACATTACACTTCTTAAAAGTTATACAGTAAGTTACTTAGTTACATGCCAAAGAATCTAATTTGTTACATTATCTCTCCATTAAATAACCGTGCATTGCCACATATTTACCAGTTAACAATATAAAACGCTGGCTACAGTTCCCCACATGAACTGAAATCCCTAATGAGCACACACACAAGAGCTTTCTTTTAGTGTTATGTATGAAAACAAAGCCGACTACAAAAAGCAAAGATGACAACCAGCCCACAGAGATTTGAATTCGATTGCCACAGTGATTCTGCTGTAGAAACATGTACATGTAGTAGAACTGGAGGCTAAAATGCTGCAAGCATGATTGTTCATCAGGTTGTTACCTGCTGAAACTCGGGCTCTGGCTGCTGGGATGTGGTCTGCATTTACTCAGCTTTATCATCAGCCTGCGTTCTTGGCTAGCTTTGTATTAGTATTCTGTCTGTGCAGGGGCTTCCAAAGACCCAAAGATATATTAGTAGCGTAATTGTTTCTTGTCCTGTTGTGCAATAAAAAAGTATAAAAAGCAATGTCCATGTCTCTGCTGCAGGCTGCTCCACCAGTTTCCTCCTCCTGCACACCATCTGAAATCAGCTCATTGTGTTACAAGTGCGCAGGAAGAAAAAAGCATTTAGTTATTTGCAACACGTAGCAGTTGGCTCAGTCCGTTCTGCTTCCTAAGTGAAAGGGCCTTTAGCCGTTTTCTTACTGTAGCAGATACGGCATGTCTCATTAGTGCCATACAGTTTATGGAGAGAGCTTGTTATTTAATTTCATTATTTAAAACTCCAAATATTTTCATTTCAGCCTCCAGAACATCAGTAATAATCACGCTGAACCTTCAAAAACCAGTGGAGGACATGTAGGGGTGGGTACCAAATTCAGCATTGATACAGTTTTACACCAAATCACTGGGTGCCACTTTTGATATCAGTTCATATCTGGGGTTAGCTGTTCCCACCGTTTTGGCACACACTGTTAGTGTGTGCCAAAAGTTACACATAATTGTTGGTGCGCAAAATGCAAACCACATCTAATCAGAGAAAAAAGCTGGTCAAAACAGAGAGATTTGGTTTTGTGTTGTGTGTAAAGTGTTTCAGTGGAGAAGTATAGACTCAAGAAAAAAATGTTAATTTATTATTTCTTTTTGAGCAAAGTCCAGAAAAACAGTTGTTATTCATTTCTGGTACCAAATACAGGTGCCTGTACTGATACCAGTGTGTTTTAAAGTATGAAAGGTAGCCAGCTGTAGTAACAACACAGTGCTTATGTCCATCTTTTATATATAGTCTTCAATTTTAATGTGTAGGCTTGAGGTCTTAATGTTAATCTGCCTGTTACCAATGTCCTCTATACACATCAAAGCTGTATCTAATGTTAGCAGTGTAGCTGTTACTTTAATCCATTTCAATTGTTGCCATATTAATCATATAAATTGGACCCAGACTTTCCTTCAGCATGGAGAATATAGAAGCTACTTAACAGTCATCATCTGTACCAAAACACTGAGGCTGGGTGTCAAAGCCTAGACAAACCCCTCGATGCTTAACTGAGATTACACAACAATTAAGATAAGAGAGGATGAGATTTTCCTCTCCCCTCAGTCTCTCACCCTCTCTCACTCAATCTCGCTCTCTCCCTCCTTTTTTAAGTATGATTGTAAAGAATGTTGTTTAAAGCAGGGAAATTAAGTTTGCCTTTGATGTCTTCTGAAATATGAAACAGCCGCACGCTTATAGAAATGTTAAACACTCACCACACACACGCTCACGCTGACACACACCAGCTGATTTCACTGGAAGCCGCTGCTTCGCCCAAACTTTATTATACAAATGCCCAAACAGACTAAACACTTACTTACTTTTCACTGGGAATTACTTAACTGCACAGTTTCAGTTTGACCTCTGTGGAAGTGAGCAGTCACCTGAGCCACCCCCGCCTCCCGTAGTCTTTTCCCTCCCTCCACCTCTCACTCTCTCCCTCTGCTGCTTTCTGCTGACTCCTGGAATTATGATCTGTTTCCCGTCCACAGGAATAATAGAATACAGGAGGAAGAGGGGGGTCGTCAGCAGCTCTGTGGAACAGTAGTGAGGAGTCCAGCTACACTGTGGTTACATTCTGTTTGTATGTGTGTGTGTCTGCAAATGTGTTTATATCCAGATGTGCTAATGTGCGATGTTTTCCTCTTCATTTCCATAAACTTCACACATTAAAAGATTATCCTCGGACACGGGCACACACATAGAAACCGAACTTAAACTCCATTAATGCTCATAAATCTTAACCCTCCTCCCATTATCTTGACAGTAAACGCCTCATGTATACAACCACGCGGCAGGCAGTGGGTCTCCACTCTCTACCAGAGCCTCCAGGCACTTAACACTATCGGCAGTCAGATCCAGCCACTCCAGTGTGTTTGGAGTGTGTGTGGAGTGTGTCCTCAGCCGCATAAATATTTATCACACGGCTACCCCAGGAATTTTAATGAGCACTGATGGAGAGCAATCAACACAGTAGAGCCAGTAGAGAGAGAGAGAGAGAGGCGAGAAGATGACATGAAGTGAGAGTTTGTGATAATTTAGCTTTTAAATATTAACATGACTTTCACTGTTTTCCCGAGGAGATTCACACACTCCTGCTTTTCTACTGATTTAGTCTTTTAAGAGTTTTTGTGTGTGGCTTTCTGCACTAAATTTGTCATTACTGTGTATACATGTGTATTTCCCACTGTGTGTGTGTGTGTGTGTGTGTGTGTGTGTGTG
>NW_024582460.1:1430937-1451532 GCF_018398535.1 Haplochromis burtoni
TGTGTGTGTGTGTGTGTGTGTGTGTGTGTGTGTGTGTGTGTGTGTGTGTGTGTTCACATGTGCAGTGTAGTATTGTACATACTCATCAAGGTGACAGGGCCACCCCTTAGAGGTCACTTAACACATTGTGTGCAGGCCAAGCTGCATGGGGAGTGAGGGAAGGAAACCTGAGCTGTAACTCACACAGCTCGCTCTCTCTCCCCCGTAGACACAAGCGCATACATTGAATGAGACACGCTGGACCTGGCCTTTGACATCTGGCTGGGAGCGGCTAATAACTGTCTTGGATTCCTAAAGACGCAGCAGCTCGGAGTTCATTGAAATTTACTGCAGTGATGCTTTATTGACTTGAGGAAACAATAAATATGAAATCACTGATTTGTGTTGCCACAGAGTGGCACGAATGAAACCCACAGGTCTTCGTTTCTTCTGCTCAAGATTCCAGGATTTCATAAGTTGCCAGATAAATTACACTAAATAGAAAGTATGTCAGTTTGAAGGAGTAGTGCAGACAGAGGTAACCTACATTTTTTTATGACTCTGGTTTCCATATTTTGTTCCAGTGTAAACAACATATTGTGTCGAAAAGAGCTAAAATAAGCGGGTGCAGTCGTGCAGACAATATTTCTTCTTCAAATGTTAAGTAACTGAAAGGAGAATATATGAGGATTTTTAGATTTTACGTGGTTTTAAAATGTTTAACCTCCTACCATATAATAGTAAATTCCTGGTAATACTATTTTTAGTTTATTTAAAGCAATAAAGTAATAACTTAAAATATTCTGTATAATCTAACCTGTTGGCCTGAATTTCTGTTACTTTATTACATTCTCTTTTCAGTTCAGTCACAGTTATATCTGCTAATGTAAGATCTGTGTATGTTTAACTTATCTTACTAATCACTTTGAAACCCACCTTAGCGATCCTGAGCCTCAGCCCCAGGCTGAGAAGCACAATCTACTGTGCTTGAACAGATACTTCATGTCAGAGTCAAATTTTTGTGTCACTAGAATTAAGTATTAAGTTATTACCAAGTTATTACAAGATTATGATGTAGTGTGAATTTAATTAGAAAAAGAAATGGTGAATGTGAAGCACTTAAAGAGCACCTTTTTAACATTCACCTGTTAATGCACACACACAACCCAGTGACAATAGAGCAGGCCAATCATCAATAACATCTTAGAATTCAGTAAGATGCTCAAAGATGCCCTGGCGTGTGGAAGGGCCATGGATGAAACTCTCAGCCATGTGATTTGTGGACAGCTCGCTCTCACACCTGAGCCATTAAAACAGAGACTACTGCTGTTGTACAAATTACTGCATCAGTCTCCGATTTCATCCCTCCCTCCTTCTCCCTTCCCTTTACTTGAAACTGAGGGTCTTTTGTGCTTTAAAGGAAGTGATAAGTTGAGGCGATGCTGGCGTTAGAAATTGACCAGTGACAGATTTGTGACTGTAGGTCCAGGCAGCACTGTAACGATGAAACTCACTTTTTTTGCTACAAGTATGTCCCCACCTGCACAGACACACACACAAACACAGATGGCGACTCCCACACCTGTGCACATTGTGTATGCATTAACTTTCATGTTTCTGCAGGCAGGCTAGGTATCAGTCTGCTCCTTCCTCATTGTCCCGCCTTCATGTCCTTGTCATTGTCCGCGCAGTAATTCATTCCGGGTTTAAAAGCCCTGGATCAGGGATGACTTCTTCCATCAAAATCCCACCGAGGTCAAAGATCAGAACATCTGGGTCTGGTTGGAACATCTGGGTCTGCTGGGGACATGGAGACCATGGGCTCCAGACTCTCACAGCGTTCTTGGCCCCTTTATCTAATTTCCTTTGAAGTATTTGCAGCCTCATGTCCACTACTGTACAAATACCAGAGGCACTACTGGACTTCCAAAACCACATCATAGTCTCCCAGCATGCAATCCTCAGGGCAAGAGAGAGGAAAGAGAATCGGTTTCTTGAAAATGTTTGATCTGGGTAGGTTTGCAGTCGGAAGACAAATAAATGCAGCTTAGGGACATTTAGCATTTTTTAATCTATCCTGACAATTGTACTTGGTGTGTGTGTGCGCATGTGTGCATGCGTGTGTGTGTGTATGTGTGTGTGCGTGTTCACACATCGCTGCCTGTTAGTGTGTGTGTGTGCCCTTATGTGGGGGTCAGCCCGTGTGCTGTGTGATTTATTGAAAGGCCTTGTAGTGATACCAGATTCCTTTGCGTTAAATGCCTGCTCTGAGGGCCTCTTACTGGCTGTGTGCTTTATGGACCATGATCACACCCTATTTGTCTCTCACTTTTACATTTCTAAGGATTAATTTTATGGCTTCTCATCTTTATTAGACTGAATAGTGTAAGAAAAAGGGCAAAAGAGCAGAATGAGCAAGGGAAGGTCAGACCGCATACTTGAGGACATGTCAGGCTTTTTGTATTACGAGTGATTGTTTGACTGTATAGGTTACAGTTATATTTTGAGTCTTTTCAATAGTCATACTGCTTTTGTTTTATCTGATGTTTCGGTCTAGTCCAAAAGTACTTTTTTAATGAACAGTAAACTGTAGGAAGATGTTGTGGCTTTTTAGATTGTCCAGTTAAGTTCCATTTATTTCCAGTCATTACCAGTACAGCTGATCAAATAAACTGAGCTGATCAGGAAAGAAGAGGAAAGGACCACCTAGTGCTAAAAGCTTCTATGAAGCGCCTTGAGGCGACTTATGTTGTGATTTGGCGCTATATAAATAAAATTGAATTGAATTGAATTGAATTAAAATCATCAACTTATATGCATTACCAAAGCATACTCCAGGCATGTGATGAAGATCCTTTTACATCCCAGTCTCATAACTATTGCTTGGGAGCTAAGATTAGATAAAAACTGGGGATGTTGTGGTTTTATTTCAATCTGCAGTTTGAGTCTGTTCTTTTTCTCTTTAAAAGTTTGGATCGGTTCGGCCACTACAATCACTCCATTTGTTCCTGAGGAAAGTTTCTGGCTGGTGTTTTCCACATACCAATTACTTGTGGCAGTGTTCATCGCATAATCAGGACAGAAAATCGTCTCAGAAACAAAGATGTGTTTTTTAATGCTTAGTTAAGGTTTTTAATTCAGAAACTTATAGAAATGACTTTACAGCCATGACCTGATGATCAGAATTGACCGAAATGATGTTGCCTTATTTGTGCAACGCATTGTAAATAATAAATGTGACCCTCTTTTTACTCGTCTGACGAAATGAACTCTTTGATGCCACTCAGAGACCTCAGTGCCCCTTCATAGGCTTTAACTTAGTCTCGGTTGATGAGCAGGTGTAGATCATATTGTCATTCAACTTGTGAGAGCCACATTTTGTCACAGCTAAAAAAAAAAAAATTATTTATTTATTTATTTTTTTAGATTTGTGCTGCTTAATTGTGTTATTATGACTGCTACATATTTGCAGACACGGACAGAACGCTGAGTTAAACAGGACGTACCAAGCTGTTGGGTTTGGTTCCAAATCGGATCCATATGAAGATTGTATTGTGCCCCCATCTGTTAGTAGTTCATGTTGAATTATTCGCTACATGCTCTGTTTGGGTGAATTCACTTGGCCACAGAACGCTCTTGTTAGCAGTTTGGACTCAGCTTTTATTTCACTGAGTGGTACTCTGCAGTATGAGCTCTGATGGTGAGGTTGTCTGTCACCTGTAGAAATCCTGGTTGACAAAGACCAGACGCTGGATTAACTTCCTGGATGCTGAACCGTGTGGTTACGTGCTAAGAAGGCAGACTTAGCAGACAAGAGTCTGATTTCAGCAGATGTTTTCCTGCCAAACTCAGATGGAGATTTCAGGCCTAACAGTAGTGGTGACAAAATGCTGATTTAAATACAAGGAATGGTTCTGCCTTCTTCCTCCCAGCTTCACGTGTTGTTGGATTTACACGTATATTATGTGGTGGGCTATATAGCCTTAAAAATATATCATGGTATTTCAAAAAAAATTCACAAAATGATATTTATGTAAAAAACAAAATACTGAGCAGTCTCTAAACTGAATAGTCTCTCCTTCCTTGTAGCCTGGTTGTACTCGATGATGTGTTTTTTGCCTCAAGTGGTCAAAAAAGTGCGTCCACCTTTAGCAAGAATCGTTCTCCGAGGTTGTTAGAGTAGTTTTACTTTATTAAATCCTCATTGGAGGCTGTGGTCATTGTGGCTGTCACTGCTGTAGCAGTGATATCACAATATAACACTTTAATATCTCCAAAAAAAGAATAATTTCACCAGTATTATCGTGGATAGCGCACACCCCTCATTTAAATCCCAATCTGCTCAGTGCTTTAGAGCTTTCACTGTCTTAGTAAAGTTACTATTCAACAGAAAATATACAGGCGGAGTACGAATACTTGCTCTAAAGATACATTCATCTTTTTAGATGTGTAGCTGGTTAACACATCAACTTGAATCCAACCATTTTTGACATCACATAAACTTGGAACATGTTTTAATAGGTCCTTTCCATTAGCAGTAAGTAAGCATTTATGTTGTCTGTTTTGGCACATATTCTGCAAGAATTTCTTCTTTAATATTTAGATAAATTATTTAAACTCACAACCTTACGGTTACTTTGCTTCCAGTCATATAAAACCACAAAACGATGTGATCTCTTGATGCGTAATACATATTAAGCACCACCACCGTGGACTGTAAATAGGGTATGAGAGAGATGTCCGTCATGCGTGTTACCCTTTGAAAGGAAAACAAAGTCAAAGAAGTAAAAAGTGTGCCATGTGTGGTCACGGTTCACTTATAAAATTGCCTCTCCTGACCATTAACAGCACTGTCAGGCCATCTATCAGTCACACCGAATGGCAGTAAAGGAGCTTGTATTAAGCTCCTTATGCAAAATGCTGCAGCTGGAAGTTTGGAGTCTCGCTGCTCTGCATTTCCATCACCCTCCTCAGTTTCCCTCTCAGTTAATTGTGTGGTTCTAAAACTTGGGTTGCAAAGACGTATATAACCTGTGTTGTTGCTACATTACTGTTTCTACAGTGTTTGTAAGAGTGCTGTGATTTACCAGATAAGAAGAAGCTCAGGTTAAAGTACAAATCTCCAGATGTGACATTATGTTAAGAAAACGCCGTCTGTTTTGGTCTTTGGGGTAAATTTGCTGGTCAAAGCTGTACCTGTAAGGCAGTCGCAGGCTTTGGGAGCTCGCCTCTAAACTCCAGGTGCATGGATGAATTTGTCACTTGTCTCGTTTAACAGAACGCAGACACGGTGACTCTTTAAAGATGCAGTCTGCGCTCCAGGTTCAGTCCAGTTCAGGTAAGGGTCTTGCCATTGGCAGCAGGTGTTGCAGCTTCATATTTATTTCACTTCATTTGAACTACGTATACATGCAGACAGAATCTAAACAAAAGGCAACTGTGGGATTTTTTTCCCTGCAGGTCAAACTTCCTGCATTTGTTTACTTTCCCTTTTCAAGCATCTGTCTCCGAAACACTCACATCAGATTAGACTTAACTATCCTGCTGTTTAGCAAACCATCACTAACAAAGGTATAAACCATGTGACTCCCTGATGTATAGAAATTATAAAGGAGGTGCAGTTGCTACTTGTTAATGTCAGCTTACTGCTTTTCTCTAAACCAGTTCGTGACTAGACCAGTTGATGTTTCTTTTATGCCAGCTATGAAATGTTCTCCATTACAAACCCTAATCAATATAATTATGAAGCAAGTGGATTATTTAATATAATTGTGGAGTAAGTCGCCCTATAATAATTACATTCAGCCTCATGATAAATTATGTCTCATTGCTGCAGGTAATTAGTCTGAAAATGTTTCCAGTTATGGCTTTGAGTGCCAAAATCGTTTGTGAGTAATGTACAGAGCTGCTCACATGAGAAAGAGCTGTTTGTCCTGCTGTTACAGACGGAGGAGAAAATGGGCTGAAGCTTTCATCTGCTCGGCTGTATATAGACCATGCAGAGTTAAAAATAAAAAGACCGCTCACCCAGAATTGAACCAAGTTTTCAACTCGGGCCGAATAATATCAAACTGAACGCTGTCAGAAACCTGAATCGGCCTGTGCTTGTTCCCTCCGTGTGTGTTCAGTGTTCTTGCCTTTGTGTGTAATCAGAAGAGTGTGATTAAGCGCTGTGGAGCCTCTCTGAGATGTGGGTCCCCGCTCTCTAAAAGGCTCAAGTATGCCAGCGCTGCTGTGTGCGTTCCTCTGTAATAAGATCACCCAGAAAAGACGTTTTCAAGAGGTTCAGTGTCAGATGGTAACACTGCTCTGCTCGGTGCACTTTACCCTGAGCTGCTGTTCATAGGTGGGGTTTGGCGTCCCACTTCCGAGTAACAGTGTGTGCTATAAAGCGATATTCATTTCAACTTTGCAACAACAGTTTGAAAAAGAGCCTACTGTGTTTAAACGACAAAGCCAGGTCCGTAAAAGAAACGGTTTGGACCGACTGCACCCCGCTTCCAACGTTTGCACGAGAAGCGGGTACACCGGCTGTGAGTCAGGCCTCGTCGTTCAGCCTGAGTGTTGGACCTCACTGATGCTCATGTGGCTGAATGAAAGCAAATCCCCTGCACGTTCCAAAATCTTGTGGAAAGACTGAAACTAGAAGAGCGGCATCTGCACGCAGCAGCAAAGTCAGTTAAGTCTTAAAATGGTAGTTCTGGTTGACACGGTGACACTTAAGGTTGTTTAAGCTGGCAACACTAAGAGCGTATCGACCATGAAATACCCTTTTGAGCTGAAAGTTTAGCGAGTATTTACCGTTCCTTTGGTTATTTGTCTCGTGTTGTATTTTTTAAGTCAAACTTGTTTTTCTTCATGGATTGCATTATCCTTACACTAACACTTACTGTATACGTATCCTCTTTCAAATTCCAGAGACCAGCTCCTTAGCTCTTCCTCTCTTTCAGGTTACGTCACTACATGTGATGTTCACACATGCAGGATCTTGTCCGCTGAATTCCATCCAGTATGCGCATGCATCATTTTCTGTATACCTCTCTGTGCACATGGATGCCGTTTATTACCTATCAATGTATGTGCATATGTATGTGCAGCTAACAGCAGAGATCAGCAGAAACACGATTAGACTGAAAACATATTTGCCAGGTTAGTTAAAAACAAATAATAACACCCTTTAGCAGCCACACTATGCATGCATGTAACCCATTGAAGCAATGACAGATTGCACCACTGATAGTACAGACCACTGCCACAGTGAGTTTCAGAGGCTATTTTGTTTGGTTGTCCTCAGACTTTTGGTCTTGGAGCATGAGGAGGCCCGTGTAGTGCAGAGAGAAAAGAAAAGAGAGAAGCACAGGGGAAACCCAGCACAGCACTTTGAGCACTTCTTGAGAAACCACCACTGCAGCAATAACTGTGTTTAACACGAGCCGTCCTGTATAAAAGTATTAAAATCACAGAATCAGCCTTTCTTCGTCTGTGTGTTCGACACAGTTGTCCATGAGTGAGAATCTTTGTAAATATAAGAAATAGAATAGTGGGAATAGAAGTCGGAGAAAGGACTGAAGCTTAAAAAAGACACACAAAGAAGAGGCTTCTCTCTCTTTCTTTTTTTTTATTTGGACTCGCTTTGGTGGTCTGAAGCAGGGTCTCACTGGATCTTGAACTCGGTGCAAAACCCAGCGGGGGGGAGAATGAGTGAGGGGTTGAGGGGGGAGAGGGTGAGTGGGGGGGTCCTGAGTTAGGGGTTACACCACCAGAGTCCCACAATTCATCATGCTCTGGCACCAACGGGGGCTGTCTGGACAGATCGGAGGTGGGGAGCTGAGAGGGGGGGATTGATGGCCAGGGAGACTCTGTGACCTCCTTTTTTCCCCCAAGAGATGAGATAATGTGTGCATGTATGTGGGAGAGAGAAAGTTATCATCACCCTCCATCCCTTGCATCCTGTTGAAGACATCAAGTTTGGATATTGAGTTTGATCCAGCACGTCTTCATATCGGAGTGACACATCAGCTGGGCTGAGGGGTCTCCTCCTCACAGGCGTCAGATCAGTCATGAATGATCCTTTGTTTTTCTTTCTCCCCCTCTCTCCTTTCCCTTCTTTCTCCTTTTCTCTGGCTCCTCTCTGTCTTTTTACTAGGACTACCTACAAGGTGACAGCACCAAAGCCTCTCAGAAGTTGGGTTGGAAGCCAAAGGTGACTTTTGAGGTAGGTTGGTTTGAGAGCACAGCCGGTTGGTCCTGCTGGATAGCATTAGCACACATATAATAAATGTAATGGGAGTAGTTTTCCACGCGTGTAGACAATGGCATGACGTGATGAAATCAAAGGTGACTGAAAAAAAAACACCAAATCAAAACATTTCAATGACAAATGAAAGAATGGTTTTGAAAGCCTGTAACGATTTCTAGAAACGCAGCCTTCTTTCAGCGAACTGTTAAAAGAAAATACACAAAGGTTCACTGCATCAAATCCACACGAAGCAACAGAAAACCAACCAGCACATGAGTTTTGAGTCTTTTAGCTTTTAGATTAGAATTTTATTACAGTTGTATATTTTATCTACTTTTCATTTTATGCCACATCAGATTATTATAAAGCTCTTTGGTACCAAAGCTCTTTGTTTATTCCTTTCTGTGAATAGTGCTATAAAAATAAATACTTGCTTTATAACATTTTGTATGTTGTTTAGAAATCAGCCTTTTAATAAAATATTATTAAGCAAAGACTACTATAAATTAAGCAAATATTTCTCATTATATTTTTTGTAATTATATACTGAGAAAAGCACTTCTAAAATATATATATTCAATTCAATCTTTATTGGCAGACTTCATGTCCATAAAAACAAGACAAGAAACACACACACATGTGGCCCCACAACACAAGGTATAAACCATTAAATATATATATGTATATAAATAAGTATATAAAGCATAATTATATTTCAATATATATATTGAAATATAATGAAATGTACTTCAAATAAATATTATACATATTTTAGAAAATGTAATTTTTTGAAGTGTTTAGACGCTTTGATTAAATAGTTTCTAAGGCTAAATAATATATCAATAATGCAGCCAGTGTTGAGAAAACACAACTGTGTTTTTCGGTTAAACCTTATTTATTTTGGAGAAAGAAAGAAAAAAAAGAAAACTACGGTTCAAGGTTTCATATTTTCTCAACTTTACCTGCTCGGGAAGTTTGGCTGAACTATAAAAATATAAATTCTGAATCTTCTGATAAACAAAAACAGTCTTATCTCCTATCTGTCGCTGCAGACACTCCAAAGCTCTGAGCTCTTATCAGTACAATATGACCCAACGACACAAGCACGTTATGGATCATTGTCAGGTCCTAATGCTGATAAACTCGATGTATTTATTATGTTTATCCAGCTGCAGTATAACTGTGTGTGGAAGGGAGGTCTTCACGTAGGCCGAGTTTGAACCGCGGGTGTAAACGAGCCTTACTTCGTGTATTTTATGTTTGTGTCTTTACCTTTTAGAGATATCAACCTTTCCAAATATATAAATCTGATCCTGTCCCCTTGCAGGATCTGGTGAAGGAGATGGTCGATGCAGACATCGATCTCATGAAGAAAAATCCAAATGCCTGAGGCCAAGTCAGTCGGGCATGTTTTAGCACTCCTGGGTTCTTCCACTGAGACCCATAGTGGAAGACCCACCTTTCCTTTTTACCTGTATGACTCTTCCAAATCAATTGATTGTCTTGTTGCGGGTGTTCGAGTGAATAATGGTTGTTGTTGTATCTGTTGTCTGTTTCTCATATTTAGATTGATTAAATGCCTTTTACATTTTAACACTGATTATGTTTTATTGTTATTACTGAGGGGTTTTATTGTATTTTTTTTTCCCATTGTTTTGGGACTGTCAACGCTGAAATCTTTTCCCCTGAAGTGTGACGTGGAAAAAGTTAGATGAATGAATAGAAATGAATGGATATTTTTATCTTTTATTAATATGAGCAGGGGATCCATTTGGTACAATAAAAAAGTCTTTTAACATCGTGTCTGTTTGTTTTCTCATGAAACACAATAAATTGTATAGAAGGCCTAATTTTTTTTTCCTTTTTTTAATTCTAAGGAAATGTGGGAAATAAAAGCTGCAAATCCAGGTTTGAACCGCAGGTTGCGTGCGCGGAGTGTGCATGTGCACGCGCATGGGATCCCCAGTTTGTGCAGAGGTCTGGCTCTTCTCGTGTCGTTTCTTTCCTCTCTGTTTGCTCCTAATTCCAAGTTTTTCTTTAGAATGTACCAGAACACTGCGCTCCTTTATTCTGAGGGAAATGCGTTTTTCTCCTGCTCTCAAACATCTACCTGGAAACATCTACATCTGGATCGTGAGCGGCCTTGTGGCCTAAAATGAATGCCCGCATTTAAACTGTTGGCCCTGACTTGTTGTGACCCTGACGGTAACGGTTGCTGGGTGTGTTGGACACTCGTAACTGTTCCCACTTTGCCGAAGTTAGATGACTTCTTCTTCCTTAACAGCCACACTGCTTTCTCTTTGCTCGTCTTTATTGTTTAATTCGAGGTATTGAATCCAAAAGGGTCGTTTTCACGAGGGCACGTCATTCATACTTGTTTAAGAAAAAGAGTATATTTGATTAAAATGCTGCGACTGGAAGTGATGTAGTGCTGTCATGTGTCTAACAGCCTAGTCATCAATCCTCTGCTCTTATTGACTGTACAGGAGACCTGACGCTCCCTATAGATTACATTATATTATTTGTTGTGTTTAATGATGGGCCTTATCCAGCCCTCCTGTATCACACTATTAATAAATAGGAATGCAGAAGCAATCTAGTGTGTTTACAGTATTTGTGGAAATTTAGCTCTGTTAAAAACAGTCGAACAGTAACTCTGCATTTATATCTTCAAAATATAAAGTATGTGCGTGCAGCCAAAATCTACTTTATCTCAAATGAAAGTGCACGTGCACCAGAATGGCCTATCTCAGATGTAGTATATGATATTTTATTAAAGTATTATTACAAATATTTATGTAAGGCGCCTTTTCTCAATTTCCCGAAAATCATTAAAGTTGTGAAATAAGTTTTTTTGTTTTGTTTGAGGTTTTTTTGGTTGTTTTTTGCGGCATCTTATTTCCACGTGGAATGCTAAATGAAGTATCTCCGATTTAAATGCAGCACTCGGTCCCTCCTCAGAGCACACTGCTGCTGTCAGGTTTTGACATTCAACTTGCGCGGACCCTGAAGGTCTCCGTGAGCGGTCTGTGGAGGTTGGGATCGCCTGTGTTTTTTTCTGGACGGCACCTACAGGACATTTAAAAGTCTCTGTGATCGTCCTGGACAGCGCTGAGTCTGTGCGGACTCCAGATTGGAAACAGATGTTGCTCTGAGGTTGTTTGGGCCCCCTAAAGCGCGCTGAGAGCACACAACACACTGAGCCCGCGGCCTCACACAGGTGCACCGAGTATTCCCCTTTAATAACATTTAGGCACGTTTTGTGATCGGCTCTGCTGCTGGCGCACAAACAAAGAAAAGATGACTGAGATTTGAACCGAGAAGGAGTCTCGGAAGGAGGAGGGGAGCAGACTTGTGCAGCTAAATAAACGTTTTTAAGGAGATTAAACGGCTCTAAAGTCACGATTTTCAGAATCCCTGAAAAACGCGAATATAATAATTTTTTGTCAAATCAAACGCACGAGAGATATTGTAGGGGGAGGTGATCCCTAAAGTGAAAGCTGCAGGAGGGAGAAGCTGCTCCTTTCTTTCAAAGCTCCAGCTTTACTGAGCACATTTGGACAGACGGCCACAGAGTGGAAGACGGAGAAAAGGATCCGACCAGTGTCCTCTATCATTTGTTATTAGGAAGAGAAAATACTGATCTCGCCCCTGAATATCATCCGTCCATCCATTTTTTTTTTTAAACCTCTTATGGAGTGAGCCTATCCCAGCTAACATATGAGAGGTACGGACAGGTCGCCAGCCCTACACAGGGCCTCACTGAAGATCAAGTTCAATTAAATTAACACGAATCTGAGCACTATCCCGGGACAGGGGAGGTCACCTGCTTGTCGTGTTACTGAGATATCAAGGACATAAAAGATATCCCATTCTTTATGATTACTGCTGGTCTACATTGCAGACACCTTAAAATATTACGATTTTAAAAAGCGTTAAAAACAGTGTAAATACACATAAAAAATAAATAAATAAAACAAATGCTGGAATTTTAGAAACTCTGAAAATTCATAGTGAGAAACTGGCAAACTACGTGACTAGAGCCTTCACCAAAAATCCACGCAGGCACAAAGCAAGACGCAAAATAAACCGTTTACACTGAAGCCTCGATTTCAGCCCACTTTAGGCTAAATGGTGAATCCTCACTCCTTTAATTGGTTTGATATGTAAAGTCATTAGGACACGATGGGCTTTTCTTCTTTATTCTTCTTTTAAGAAAAATAATACATCGAGAAAAAACGCAGGAGGCCAGATTCGTGCAGGAAATACAGACGCGATTTCAATCACTGCTCCTGCGCGATGGGATTTAGCTCTGCTCCGCGAACTCCTGTGTGTGTGTGTGTGTGTGTGTGTGTGTGTGTGTGTGTGTGTGTGTGTGTGTGTGTGTGTACCTCTCACAGGAGGTGAGGGGGGTACGGGCTTACAGTTTAGTCGGTAACTGTGAGATGGCCGCAGTTGCCAGAACTTGTATGCATATAACATGCAAATTTGAAGTATTAAAAAAATAAATAAAAACATTAACAAAAAAATTAAGCTGTGGATACAAAAGGTCTGTATGGGAGAATCTGGTTGGTAGATTGGACGCAAAACGCGCAGCGAGTGTCAGTGTGGAAATTGTTCCTGTTTAATTTCAGGCTCAACCTTCAGAAATAAAAATTCAAACTAGAACAAAATGCATAACATCCGCGAAAATGCGTTAAACTCTGTAGAGATTTTATTCTATTTTGTTTTTTCTGTGTGGAACAGAAAGCTTTTTAAGCAGTCAGTAAAAAACAGAGCCTCCTTATTATTTTTTTAAAAAGCCCCCTTCAAATGTGTGGGGCGCCCACATGTTTCCAGGAGCTTCATATGTTTCCCCATAAGCGCTCTGATACCTGCCAAACCTTTAGAGCGCATGCTGTGGGCTATCGGGTTGCTTTGCCACTCGTGACTACGGCACTTGTGCAAAGATCTGGCCTTCAACGCTAATCAGACACTGGGATGAATTCCCCATGTAGAACATCTGCAGACAGCCGGGGCCGTAAACTACACCTACGCTCGTGTGATCCCTCGAGGCTACAGTCATACTAATGTGAACATTAAAGTATCCCGAATGCGGCATTAAACAATAATTCCTTAACTGGGGCTTCTGTGAGCACTTCAGTGCGCGCCTGAAGCTCCCCTTCTCTTCCGGGACTCCCTTTAGTTTGACTGTTTGTTATTGTTTGATACACTGCAGGCCGTGAAGCTGCCACGGCCAGCCTGCGATGTGCACTGCATGTGAAGCTGCTTTGGATAAAGCAGGGACGGGCTTTAACGCAAGCTGCTCACCGTCCTTCCCTAAAGTGCATTGTTGACATCCTCTCCACTGACCTCCATCACCTCCTCCTGTCTTGTACTTGCAATGAAAAACGACTCGCCATCGTGACTGGCTTTTCCTTCTTGACTCTTGAGTGCTGATCAATCACAAAGACGTTTGTTTGGAGGGAATAACCCGTTTCTCGTATTAGCCTGCGCTCTGCGTGCAACTGGTGGTTATTTCCACATTTATTTATTTGATTTGTATGTAGTGCAGATTGCATTTGAACCGCAGTCTTAACCTCACCTGCGTGGTTTGTAGCAGAGGAGAAACGGCACATTGTTTATGTTAGCTTTAATGAGCTTGACTCATCTGACTGCTGGCCCTGGGGAGCGTTTGCGTGCTGGATTTCTTTCTTTCTTTTTTTTTTTTTTTTTTACTTTTACTGACTCATTAAAAACCAATCCACACGGGCCGAAAACTAACAGTCACGTTTAAGCTTCAACTACCAGCCACTTAAAACACACACACACGCACACACACACTGCTCTGTTTTGTTTTCAGCTTTAATGCCCTGCAGCTCGATGATTGCAGAGGTTAGAAGCCGCCATTAAAATAATAATAATTTTTATTATTATTATTATTATTATTATTATTATTATTATTATTATTATGTGGAGTATATGTACTCGCTAATAAGATTACTATAATAATAATGAATAATAATATAATTGTTTTGCATGATTAAGGGGTTCCCGCCATGAAGTTACATGTAACTGATATTTTTCCTGATTATTCTTTTCTAACTTTAGATATATGTATATAATTTTTTTTTCTTCTAAAGTCAGGTTTTTTTAAAGAAACTTCAGGGACCATATCTAATTAACACTGAGCATGCGTGTCTCCGTGTAAAACTGCCTACGCGCATAAGAATGACATTTTAAAAAGGCCGCTGTAAAGTTTTAATGGCAACCTTGTTTTTTTGTTGCTTTTCTTTAAGGGGGGGGTCCCCAAGTCATCGGGGAATTACTGGAGTAAACACGTGACACAGCAGTAATATTTCAATCAGCCAGAGCTGCGGTAAATCTCGAGCCTCCAGGAAACAAACAAACATTTAAAAATAAAGCAAAGCTGGCTGCAGTACATCCCTCTGTCACAGATCGTACCCATCAGGCCGTCATCCTGGTGCATCGACAAGGACCCCCCACCACCCCCACCCCACGCGGGGGTCTCCTCCAGCAGCAAAATTAACTCTGAAGACAAATCCAAAAACAACTGCATCCAAAAAGCTCCCATCATCATTCCCAAACAGCAGTCAGACGGAAGCCTGCTCACTTTGTAATGACTGATTTGTTTTGCTGACAAGGCCTTCAGTGAGTTCAGACCGCGTTGGTGAGCTGCTGCCACACGTGCATTTATTTACCGCCGGCGTGTACACTCCAGGACTGAACATATACAGCGCGCAGGTGAGGCTGGAGCCTCGCATTAAAAAAAAGAAAATGGCATCTGCTAAGCTGCTTTCACTTTGAAAGGTAAACTCGGCTCGCCTGTGCAGGGCCACAGTCTGAAGTCAACCGACTTATAAAAGCTTTTCCCTCAAGTTGGAAAATTTTCACTTAAATACTTTAACACGCATAAACGGGCTTTTATTTTGTTTATTTCTTTCTCTCTTTAAAAAATCAGAACGTTTAGGTGAATTTAGCGCTTTATAATACATTTTTGAATTGAAATATATTTAACTACCGTGCAGCTATTTCTGAATTCAAGAAATGTCCCCTTACTTTGGCTCTAGCGTTACTAATAAATCACTCAAATTCAAATAAACGGCACTTTATTAAACAAAACAAAATGTAATGCCTTCAAAGTATTTTTTAAACAAATAACACAAAATGAATAGAATAAGTCAGTATAGGCTACACAGTCCCTCTATTTCTATACAAGAACTGGGACAATTAAAATGCAGCAATAAGAAAACTGCGGAGGGGGAAAAAGTGTTTGGTCCTCAATGTCCAACCACTCCCTTTTCCTAAAAAATAAATTACTATATTAGGCTATAATTTACAGTCTAGTCGTAACAGCCGGGTTTGAGCCATCTTTAGAAACTATTCTCGAAGTGAGAGGGAAGGAAACTTACGTGTTTTGGTGTTACACAGCTCTGCACAAAAAATACAAAAGACAAAAAATCTCTCTGAATCGCTTGTCCATTCGGAGTGTGAATGAAAGACCAAAAGTACAAAAAAATATAGAGAGAAATTATATATTAGAGTTATTAATTTAAAAGATGCGCTTGGCTTTCAGAACTTTTCATAAACAAAAGCTCCTGAGGTGCGATAGATGGACTGTCCGGACGGGAAGGCCATCTGACAGCTATTATTCCCGTTCAATGGAGAGCCGTTCAGCCCGATCCGCTGGGACTCGAACATCTCCCGCACCGAGTGGAAGTTCTGCTGCTGCGCCGGGTAACCCGGGCTCAAGTGACTCAGGTCCCCATACCAAGATGCGAGCCGACCCTGGTGTGCGTGGTGACCGTCCTGGCCCGCCTGACTCAGGTTTCCGTGCCCAAGTGAGGACGCGGTGGTCGTGGTGATGCAATAATCGGGCAGAGCCTCGTCCACTGTGGTGGAAGGGGCCAGGTGGCCGCTGGAGGATCTATCCCCTGCGTATAGACTCATGGCTTGCATGTTGCAGTGATAAGTGGCGTTGGAGCTCGTGGAAATGGCGTTCTGGTTGCAGGTCGTTGAGCTGTAAGCGGACGTCTGGTTCGGCGAGTAGCTGAGCGGCAGTGAAGGGGCGATACCTGTCCGAGAGGAGGCGATGTGAGGTGGGGAGAGCTCGGCCTGCGGAGACCCCCGCATGGAGGTCATGATGTTATCCACGCTGAAGCCCTGCGCAGGGGCCTGGCCGTGGTGATGGTGCTCGCTTCCTTCGATGCTGAGTGACCGGGTGGAGGGGACGCTGTGCGGGCTGCCCGTTGACAGGCTGCTTCTGCTATCTGGACTCTCGATTTTGGGCACGGCGCCCAGGGTCGGGGATGCGGCCTGAGGCGGCGTGGAGTTCCCATTCTCAGTCTTTATATCCTGGATCCGCACCGGCTGGGAGCCCTGCATGGACGGCTCGGACTCCCGGCCCGCCGTGCGGACAGAGGGATCTTTGCTTTGCCTGTCCCGCTCGTCCTTGTCCCTCTGCACGTCCTTCTTTTTGAACCTCTTCCGGCGCCGTAGAAAGCTGCCGTTCTCAAACATGTTGTAGGAGTCGGGGTCCAAAGTCCAGTAGCTGCCCTTACCGGGCTTCTTGTCGTCCCGGGGCACTTTAACAAAGCACTCGTTGAGGGACAGGTTGTGCCGTATGCTGTTCTGCCAGCCCTGCTTGTTGTCCCGGTAGAAGGGGAACCTCTCCATGATAAACTGATAAATCCCGTTCAGGGTGATCTTCTTCTCTGGCGAGTTCTGAATCGCCATGGTGATGAGGGCGATGTAGCTGTAAGGGGGTTTCACCATGTCCTTCGGCTGGTGCTGAGGAGTGTACGGTCCGTACGGCCGGGCCATGCTGGCCGGGTACTGCTCGTGGGCTGCGTGCGAGTACATGCTCATAGCCGCAGGCATTCCCGTGTATCCCCCGCCGGCCCGGTAGTAGCTCTGATCGCTGCTGATGTAGGGCACGACTCCCAAAGAATTGGGACTGGAGACGGAATAGCGCGCCTGCATCCTGCGCAATGCGTAAAACCTCCCCAAAGCGCTCTCCCTCCACAAACTGTCACAACTTCAGCTTGCGCTCCGATCTCTCTCGCAGCTCTCTGTTCACTGTGGAAGTTCCTTTTTCTAAGCCGCAGCTCGCCAGGGTGAACCGAAGAGAGCACGCACTGCTACAGTGAACATTTGGAAACTAAGAGGGCTGGAGGAGTTGCAACGAGGAACTTTTTTTTTACCCTTCACATTTTTTTCCTCCCTTTTGGCTGCTCGGACTGCTCCACCCCGAATCCGAATGTGTGCTCCATTATCCAATGGGACGGCGAAATGAACCTGTGGAAACGCTGCACGGTGATAAAAGTTACTACCCCCACTCTTTCCTCCACCCCTCCTTCTCCTCCTCCCCCGCACTTCTTTCCCTGACTTCTCAGTTCAGATCACGGAATTATTAAAATGCTTTTCAGGGTGTGCCCAAAGTGCCAAAAGATTCATTTAATGGCCCAAATTGTGAGTTATTTATTATTTTCTATTAACGCTTCATTTAAAATAACTTCACGGTGAAAATGGAGAAAGTGGGTTTATTGTGTATAATTGATCGGAATAAGGTTTTGTTTTGTTTTTTTCTTGTTTTTTTTTTTGGTTACCACAAATTCTTAAGGGATTTCTCTCATAGCAGACACGAGCCTGATATCAATTTCCAAAATGTAAAAAAACGCGAACGTGCACAATTAAAACTGCAGTTAAATCCCTTCAGCGATGCACGGTGATCTGAGACCTGTCAGTTTTGTGAGATATCAGATGAGCCTGAGCCTCTGAATAAACAAGCGGACATGAAAGAGCGTGGATGCCTCCCCGCTCCTCCCCGACAGCGCCGGTGGGCGGTGTGCACAAACTAATTAAAGGCTAAATGAAGATCATTTGGCCCAGCTGGGTGTGGAGAAGCTCCCCAGGGCGCGAGCGGCTGCTGAGACGTTTTTGAAAGATGAAGACCTCCAAATGTCACTCGCACTAGACGGAGTGTTAACAGAGCCATGGAAGTTCTCGGTGATTTCTGTGAGGCTGGGGGTAAAAATAAAAAGTGTGAGAGGTGTTAGCCGAATTCAAAGTAATTTAAAGGCTTTAGAAATTTACATTTCTTTATTTAGATATTTTTTCAAATAATCTAAATTATTAATCTTATCATACAAACTAAGAACTTGATTGAAGTTCAGATTTTAAAAAACTAAAGTATGTGGTTTGTTTTGTTGCTGAAAGACGAACTTCCCCGCCATACTGCTCTATTTCAGACAAGACTCGTATTTCTCTCATGTTTTTAAAGTTCAGTATTGTAGATAATAATTTTCACAGAGAAGTCTGTCATATTTTCTGTTATAAATCAAGCTTTTGCCGATGTTAGTAAATGAAAAAAGGTGTTTATTTTTACTTAAGAACTTATTTATATAAAAAATAATATTAAACGAAGCAGGCCTGCATGGAGCACCGCGTGGCTTTATCTGAAATATTTATTTATTTTCTTAAACGATGCTTGTATGAAGGAGACACGAAACTCAAAGAATCCTAAACGAAATCCTTTTGGTGATCCAAGTAGAAACAAGTGTTTGAAAAACCTTATTTGGAGGCAAAGTCAGCAAATTCTCATCAGTTTTTTTTTATTAAACATAAACAGTGATTGTATATATGCGGTTTTTATGTCTCGATGACATAAAAGTTAATCTCAATATTTGATAACGCTTCTATGTTAGGCCTTGAAGAGCACAGAGACTCATCTCTTGAAAACACTGCAAAATGCAAAACAAACAAAAAAGAAATCATTCACGTCTCTGTGAACTAACTGCGCTAAGACCAGTGACGCTCTCAGTTTACCCCTGAGCAAACATCTTCACACCAACTTCCGATTGACAAAAGTCTGAAGTCTCCCGACAAAAGCGCAGGGATTAATAAAATAAACAGGCCTCGTGTAACAAACAGGCCCATGTCGACATGTTTATGCTGAGCTCCCTTTTGAAAACTGCCGAGACTTAAAAATTCTCAGAGACAGTTTTCACAATTTCATCTTTCCTGCAGCACAATAGAAAAGAGGAGAAACTAGTTTTTGATTCGCTATAAAATCTGTTAATTTGTCACGTGTATGTGTGATTATTCAGCTCTTTGTTCTGCTATTTGCATGTGTTTACAGAGCCAGAGGAGACAAACGCTGTCACCTGTGAGGACCACGCACTGTGTGTTTCTGGCTGACCGGCAAACACGTCAGCTGGCTCCGCCACATCCAAAGCACACCCCTCTATCCGTCACTGCTGACATCTCAATGAAATACAACCACACCCTGTAATAATAATAATGTTAATAATAATGATGATAAAAATAATGATAATACTCCCTTCTGTGAAAAAACACACACCAAATTCAAAGGTTCTTATAATGACCTGCAATAGGTTTTAAACAATCTATATAAAAATGGTTTAACGAGACATTTACTGAGTTCTTCAGCAGAGATCAGTGCTGGCATCAAGTCGGACGGGGTTCTTCTCCTAATGTGAAAGAGAACAGCGCCCCCGAGTGGTCAGTACATAAACGTGCAAAATGCAGGCGTTTTCCCATCAGCAGTTGTAGTAATGTTAGGCATTTAAACCTAACTACATTATAATTTGAGTTCCGGTCATTTCTCTCTGGTAAGCCGCATAATAAACTATAACACAGCAGCTGTTCACAGGTGTAACACATAAATGTATCCGACGACAAGGTTAACTCCTCTTTGAGCAGAGGCGGGGAACGGTGTGTAAACAAGAACACTAAAACACAGCTGTGGGAAATTAAAAGTAGAATTTTGTAATTGCTGTTAAATGCTACAAACTGTAGATGCACAGAACAGCTACTGTATGCTATTTAAAAGCATCAGAAATATTAGAAATATAAGTTATAGCTGAGGTGCTGCGCTATAAATTACGGATACCCTGATTTATTTAAAATGTCTGCAAATGAAACGATATATTGCTGAAGCGGGACTGTCACACCAGACTTATATTTATTACAAGTATCATGTTTAAAAGCGAAATGCTGATGCTATTGTGTCAGTAATGCTAAAGTGATATTTGTGATGTGATGTTTTCAACAACAACAACAAAAGACTTTAATAAGCAAAGTAACAAGTCTGACCAGTAGTGTGATTGCTATTTATGTGTTTGTTTGTTTGTTTAATAGTTTTTAAATACACAACATGAGAATATTACATATCCTTTTTAGTTTTTGGTCACGATGATTATGAAGTAAAAATCTGATGAGTAATTTGTTTCATAAGAACTGCTGAAACATTTAGTTTTATCTCAGAAATGCAGTTGAACATGTGTTGCAGTCTATAGTAAGTAGGGGAGACCGGGGATAGTTGTAACATTTTTGACATTTCTGTCTGTAAATTG
>NW_024582460.1:1452595-1453748 GCF_018398535.1 Haplochromis burtoni
AATTGGGCATGCACAGGATGAGTCACATCATTTGAAACTTAGCCCTGATTGGAGAAATTGGAAGTGTTACAACTGACCCACGTTACAACTATCCCCGGTCTCCCCTATAAGGAATCCAAATCAGTTTTATTTATATAGCGCCAAATCACAACAACAGTCGCCTCAAGGCGCTTTATATTGTAAGGTAGACCCTACAATAATGCATTGAGAGAAGACCGGGGAACACCGGGCTTATTTCTGGCTTTCATTGTCTGACTGCCTGATCTTCCCCACTACTGATCCCAGTGTATTATAACCATCACGTTTAAAAGTGAAATGCTGATATTGCGTCAGTAATGCGCATGTAATAACCTGATCATCTGCCACCCGTCTTTTTGTTTTTGTACAGTCGTGTTAACAGATTCTCTCACTACCTTCATGCCCACTACGGATCCCTGTATTGTGGAAACGGGCAACAAAAACAGCTTAAATGACAGTTTTCCAATATTGCTTAGACACGTTTCTTGAAACCGTAAATACTTTTCTGAAAATATTAAGACAAAATCCTTTTTACCCACTCACAAAAACCTCTGACACATTTGGCAGAATCCCATCCAAACAGTCTGATCTTCGCTCCAAACCCACACATTGTCTTCAGGTCAGTCACACAACAAGTCAAAAATAATAACACAATTATACACTATGGGTCAAAAAGCAAGAAGTGGACGCTTTGGGACGTTCTGTCTTTGGATTTAAATGGTATACTGGTTCCACCTACTGGCAAATTGATGCATGTACATCATAAGCAGCGCAACATGAGAATTTACAATAAAAAAATGGGTTGCTTACCCAATGATAAGCTTTATGTATATTAGTCCTGAACCTCACAATAGTTTACGATATTATGTTTAAGAAGACTCCCTCACACGGGATTGACTGTAAAAAAAAATCTGTAGGCACTTTAATGTCATCACCATTGTTCCTGTAAAATGGCTCATTAGATACAGATGAGTTTCCAAACCTCAGTCATCCATCGAGAAAGCACATTAAATAAATAGCTGCCAGTCATCCATGTGCAAAAGATTCATTTTCCTTTCGATTCTGTCTTTGATGCATCAGCCGTGATTGGTTTAGAGAGGGTAAAGCTGTTTTCAAGGCCACATTTGGTCCCCCC
>NW_024582460.1:1453768-1486891 GCF_018398535.1 Haplochromis burtoni
CCCCCTTTAACCCTAAACTGGACATTTAAGATCAGCCGACAGAAAGAGCTCTCTGGAATCCCAAATAAAGGGTTTAATAAGAATCATATCAACAAGCAGTGAGCTGTTTCTGATTAAGTGACTCAGAGTATGCAATCCATTTCAAATGAGATCTGGACTAAGAGAGAAAGTGAGCAGAGTAAATGATCTAACCAGTTTTAACTACAAACAGAAAACAGCTGAATAATTATCTGTCTTTGACTATCAGCTTTACTGGGATTTTGTACCCAAATTTTCTAGCATGAGGAAAAAATGCCAGTGGCTGCTTTAATTATGCTGTTATTTTTAAACAAGAAGTATCTACAAAATCACCCCTATTGGTTACCATAGCGATGTGTTATTTATCTTAGTAGGTAAATAATTACAACGCTGATAATTACTCAAACCAATAAAATCTGTTTAAACTAAGCAGAAATAAAACACGTTGCTGCTAAACACTGCCCCCTAGTGGTGCATTGAAAACCAACAACGAACTCCCATTCGTTTTTCTTTAAAGAAAGAAACATGTCTGGTTAGTGAGTGTAAATGCGCCTCTCTTCACACTGCGTGCAGTATAGTCCTTTAACCATTACCGATCTAATGGCAGCTGATCCGGTCAATTCAAGACCTTAGAGTCAAAGCTATTCTATGCCCCCTCTTACCAGATCTTTCCTATCTGCTTGGTGAGATTCATTAAAAGCCCTCAAGTGCACCCAACTCTTCATTAACTTCACGTACGTCTACTTCAGCAGGCCGCCAGTCTTGCTGCCCACACCCAACATCAGCACAAGAGTTTCTGCTTTAGAAAGGTTAGCAGCAAAGTAGTTTAACCTGCCTGTCAGATAAGAGCCACAGAACAAAAATGTTTCTATGATGCCAAGAAGTCTGCACCTGCAGGGTGTTTTTTAAACTAGTCAGATATGTTTGTAGGCTCTGTAGAACTGATTGACCTCTGCATAACCAGCGGCAAGAAGAGATGTCCTGTTTTAAGGTGCGTAACTGGTGGCAGCAGCATGGTGTCCAAGCTCTGACCTCAGAAGCTGATGACATAGGGAGCAAAAACAGCCTGTGTCCTGTATGGGAGCAGTGTTCCTGGCTGAAGCCCATTTCTGTTCTAGGAGTTCTTGAAGTGAAGCAAAAGAGAAGAGCAACACCTGTGGTAACATTGAAACAAATACACACACACAGCTTTACGCCCACTTCCAAAGTACGAGCCTAGCCCAGCCTACAGACATGTTGCCACATGGTCCGGTTATGCTTGACTGAAAGCTGCCTATGAGGATGATAACCACAGTATCTATTACACCACAGTCTCTGTTATGATGTTTTTTTCTTGTGAGATATTTAAAAGTGTTGGAAAAGTATGCCAGTCAGTCAGACACCACTAAACTACTGGTGACAGTGTACACTAATCAATGTAATTAAATTCAGTGCTATTGTTATTAACAATGGTTACCCAAAATAAATAGACCATTCCTCATAGAGCACATTTTCTTCTCTGCCTGAGCATTCAAAGCCTCGTTAACCCATTCACATGGGCACTTTTTTCTAGTTCCTTTTGGCTGACATTCACATTTAAATGAAGCCCTTTGGGGGCATTTCAGCGTTCAGTATCTTGCCCTAAGACACTTTGGCACATAGACTGGCACAGCCAGGGATTGAACCAGCAACCATTCCTATTACTAGATGGTCTGCTCTGCTTCGTGAGCCACAGCCAAGATGCTTAATCCTTTAAGATGAAGACCCTACATTATTAGAGAGAAAGCCTCAATGGTCAGAATACCCCTATGATGAGCGAGGAAGAGGCTTCCAGCAGAAGCAGGTTCAGGGAGGGGCAGACATCTGCTGTAACTAACAGCTGAGAGAAAACAGAAGACAGAAAAGAGTAGTAGCTTATCAACATTAAGAGAACACAACTATCCAAATTTTATAAAAGATTAAGTGATACCAGCCAAGGAAAGAATATAGAATAAATAAATAAATAATGGACCCGGGATTGAGCCTTGCGGAGCCCCACGGGTTAGAGAGGCAGTGGCAGAAAAGAACTTGCTCTCCCTAAGAGAAAAAGTCCTGTCAGATAAACATAAGGCAAAGCAGTCCAATGTAGAGCCAATGATACGAGCCAAAGATGTAAGCCTTTTCAGTAAAATATTATGGTAAGCATTATCAAAGGTTACACTGAGGTCAAGTAAAATGAATACAGAACCATTTCCTGCATCAGAAGCCATTAAAAGATCGTTGATCCTTAAATAACAGATATGATCAGATATGATCTGTGCAGTTTCTGTGTGCCTGTGCTTTCTTAAACGTTAGCTATATCCACACTGGTATCATATCCCACACAACACACATTTAGTTTGGTGGGGTCTGTTTACCTGTAGAGAATAAAGATCTGCATCTAATTTAATGGCGGTCCCTTCAAAGTTGGAACTTTCATTTCAAGCAAAAATGCCAACCTCACTGTGGTGCTAAAAGAACAGTCAGGGAACCGTTAGCAGCATTACTAGACCAAATAGATCGGTCAGTTCTGGATTTCTTCTTTAATTTTGGTATTTTAGTTTGCTCAGATATTGGTTTCTGATTCTCTCGGTTAGGGATGCCAAACTCTTTTTACACTGTGAGCCATATACATCCCACTTTGTTCTTAAGAAACTTCCCCTTCTGATGACATTGAGATATTTTAATATAAAAAAGAAGTGTAATTTCAGCAATACATCTCATTTTTTCTACATGAAAAAAAATGTTGCTTTGGGCTAAAACTTTACGAAATAAATCTGTTCTGTTAGCTCATTGCACAGAATGCCCTGCAATCATAAAATGAATGTGTTTTGTTAACTGAGAGAATGTTGTTTTATGGTAAACCCACTGCAAAAAATTAGAGATTTGTCCTCAATGTCCATCTATTACCTATTTACTTTGGTATAGTATGAATGATCATGCAGGAGGTCTTTATCAGTAGGAAAAGCTGTAAAACTTGTGAAAATGCAGTCAAGTCTAAAATGTATGCCCCCCTTCACATTTTCAAAACCGTCCAGCAGGCCCAAGATTGTAGTGTTTGTCAGGCTGATTCTGGCCCCCGGGACTTATGTTTAACACCCCTGCTCTTGGGTTTCCCAAACCTGTCAGTAAGTGTCCCTTTCAGGCCAAGCACTGTAGTTGTAGCAACTAAATATTTGTGAAACTGCATCTGTTTTCATCATGTGCAGTTGATAGTGGAATTTCATTCAAACTGCTTTGACTTGTTGTCTTCAAGTATATGTATCTTGTTTTACTTTAACAAATCCTCATCTGCAATTAACACCTCCATAAAACTCAGAGCACAGATAATACAATGTGTTATGAAGAAAATAGCACGTGTCTGCTGCTGTGCTTTGAATTTACACTAGTTTTAGAACATTGCTAAACCTACAATCATCTAGTTCAAGATCTCTGCACACCTCAGTGGGCGACTAGTCCAGGGAAAAGTTACACAAAACAGTTAAATATACTGCTCAAAAACTGAAAGGAACACTTTGAAATCACATCAGATCTTGATGGAAATGACCGACCTACAGAGGACTGAAAATCAAAGTGAAAAAATGATACGGCAGGTTAGTCAGTTTTGCAGAAAGTTCATTGCAGCTAGTCAAAATGGTACGCGGCCCCCATGTCCTTGTATGCGTGCCTTACAAAATCAGGGAATGTGTTGGTGCCCTGGGAGATCTCCTCTCAGATCTGGACCAGGGCATCTCTGAGCTGGACAGTCTGAGATGCCAGATGATTCTATTGGATTTAGGTCAGGTGAGCATGGGTGCCAGTCAGTAGTATCCTCACCTTCATCTTCCAGGAACTGCCTGCATACCCTCACCACATGAGGCTAATCACTGAACCCAGGGCTCACTACACCAGTGTACCAATACCTAATGGCAGTCAAGATGCTGCTGCATATTCTTCTGGTTCTGGAGGCTATTTTGTAGGGCTGTGGCTATGAACTTTCCATTCCTCCTTCCACAAAGGAGCAGATACTGGCTGATGGATTGCGGACCTTCTATCGCCCTGTCCAGCTCCCTAGAGTAACTGTGTGTCTCCTGGAATCTCCTCCATGCTCTTGAAACTGTGCTGTGAAACACAGCAGAACTTATGGTAATGGCAGGTATTGATGTGCCATCCTGAAGGAGATGGACTATCTGTGCAACCTCTGCAAGTTCAGGTATCGCCTCAGGCTACCAGTAGTGATACTGAGCCTATCCAAATGCAAAACTACTGGGGAAAAAAGTTAGAAAAGATAAAGAGGGAATAATATCATTGGTCTCCACCGGTAACCCCATTCCTGTTTGGTGAATTTCATGAACATCATAACAGCAGATTAACTGATTAACACTCTCTCTTACTTCACTGACCAGATCAATAATCTGCAAAGTTAACTGACTCAATGCTATGCTATACTCTGATTAAAACGTGTTCCTTTTGCAATCGTGAAATATTGTTGTTAGTTAGACTTGTTTGCTACTTGCTACTTTGAAGGCTATAATGTTAAAATGCTTTAAGAGATGCTTTGTCAAAAAATGTAGTAATGATCAGTAAATTGATGCAAGTACTGGTAAGTTTAAAAAAAACCCCACACAAAACAAAACAAACAAACACCTAGATCTGGTAGGCAAGCTGCTTTTTATATAAATACACATCTGATTAAGAATGAAATGTTCTTGCTTTGGAGATGCGATTCCAAACCACAAAAACTGCCCAAGACCTCCACTGAACATGACAAACAGACCAAAATGTTGACTGAGCTCCCTCAAACCCCACTCCAATCAATCCGTTGCAGGAACAAGCATCCTACGTTCATTCCCACGGAAGTCCCACTCTGCTGTCCCAAAGGACCCAAAGGAGCAACCACCAAACATGGTTCCTGACACCACAGCGCACCTCCAGCCCGATCAGAGACATTCAACGTGCGTGGAGGTAGTTTACACAACGTCGAGGTAGTTGTTTTTAATGTTGCGGCTGAATTGTGTAAAGTTGGTCACCTGAGTTTCTGTAAAAACGTCTCTGTTCTATGGCAGTAACCACTAGATGGCACTGTTCACCACTATATTGAAATATGAGGCCGCTGGAAAAATCCTGTTTGGGAAAATCCAGCAGCTGCAGGGTCAGTTTTGCCACTTTTGTGTGACAATATATATATATATATATATATATATTTTTAAAAAAATGACTTTTCTGTCTAGTCAGAGATATTCTTCTTTTTGATATGTGGCTGCAGATGCTTGTTTGCTTTTGCTGTGTTGCCAAGAAGGAGCCCACTTCAGAAAGACCAGGATGACTCAGTCGGCCACTCTCCCATTGTGTTTTCCTCACACTGACTCTCACGCTCACTTACACAGAAATGATGAAGATTGTGAAAGGGTTTGTTGTGCAACTGCAGCCAGGTCATTCATTTTTCTCTGCAGTGTGATAGCAGATTCTTTACTCTGCATAAATTACATTTAGGTTAAGTGAGAACAGGTTTTATTTCATTAAGGGCCAAGAGAAAGAAAAGAGTGTGCTGTCATGTGTTTAAAATGACAAACGGTGACGTGAGAGGAAAAAGCTTTTCTCATATCTTGTATTAAGATACAAGGTGTGACTGCACGTGACAATCAAAGGTCACGTGATGCCGGGGTCCTAATAAGGAGCTTCTACAGATGTGTAATCTGTAGGATGCTGCATTTGATTCGTGACCAAAAACCATGCAGAGAAAGAAGAGTAAGGGCACAAGTGCGGCAGCCCGAGTCTGCTTTGTGTTTGTGTGACGAGGCAGCTCTGTGTCAATCTGATCTGTTTACCGCACTCTAAAAATACCACTTTGTTGCATTTCCACAGACTCGGGCCCAGTCGTTTCATTTGTTTATATGGCGTCTTGAGATGTTGGCAACCCTGGATGACCACATGGAAAGGAGCAGCCTCAGGATGTAAAAGATTTTCAGCTGCCTTCCACGGGCAAGACACGGCTGTGAAACACGTGAAATGAAGCAACGTTCAAACCAAGACTGGTCTGAAGCAGTGATCATTCCCCCCTCTGATCTTAGACTAATAATGTTCCTCCCTCCATGTTACATCTGTTTCATTCAGAGCGTTAACAAGAATCCCGCTTCTCTTATAATTTAATATAATATACGGTGGTAGCAAGTGCCTACATATATGCACACGCGTGTGCTTTTAAAGGCATTTTACTTTCCTGGATTTTCTCTTATACTGAGCGCCGCTACATTTTTCATTTTTACTGCATTTATTTAAAAGCTGTGTTTACTTTAAACCCGTGACTTTATAAACAAAACAACTAGTAAAATAAGAAGTATTATTTTAAACTTAACTACTTAACAGGATATAAATAAACTTCATATCATCCTCTTGAAATATTTATAGTATGTTGATATTGAAGCAGTGCGCTTAAAATCCAGTAAAATACAAAAGGTGCTCACAGGACTGTTATACGTTACATTAAATGTTATGAATTATACATTTTTCTGTTTATGTCTTGACTTAAGATTTAGATCTGTGATCCAAATGTTATATTATATATTTTAAATAACTGTAATCCCTTTACTTCAAATAAGTAAAAGCTCTGTAATTACGACTACATAACCGAACAGAAACCAGTAAAATGGTTACACAGAAAAAAATCTGATCCTCTCTCAAGTGTACACTTTTAAGCAGAACATTAAAATAAAGGCAATTATTGATTTCTTTTCAACTAAGATTCTAAACAAACATTATAGGGTTGTTTACTGTATGTTACTGAATATTCGCTGGAAACTATTTTAGAGAATAACAGAAATTCATAGCCTGACAGTTAGTGCAGGAAAATGCACTGAGATCCTTTAAGACAAAGTAGTTATGCAACAAATGAATAGATGCTTAATAATAAGCACCCAAACATTAAGGAAAAGTAGAAATATTACCATGAAATTGACCTAATTTATCAAAAATACTCAATGTGCAGCAGTATCTACCTTGTCCGTATTTGTAGACCACGTGCGCTATTATGTATTGGCGCTTAACACATAGGTGACACTTTATGATGTAATCTAAATAGGTTTAACAATTATAGTAAATAAAAAGCAAAAGTAAAGAATCAGAAATTTGGCCAAGCACATGTCAGGCTGACCAAATAATCCAAGAACTTTCTAAAAGGGCCTAAAATACAGCTCGGTTTAATTAGACTATGTGTCTTTGCTCCATGCAAGCTCAAGATCAGCTCGTTTGAACTCAAGTGAATCGAAAATGTGATGGATACACGCGCAGGGAAAGACTGACGGAATTTAGCCTAAAATATATATCAGCTTTATTGAAACATTTTACAGGACAAAACAAAAAGAAAAAATGGTAAAAGGATTATACAATAAGTGCAAGATTCGTTGCAGTTCATGAAAGCCTAAAGCGTTGTGTGTGTAATAAGATACAGTTACATGGAGTATAATTGGTTTGCACGTGTTACAAGAGCAAACGCATCGAAAGTCGTGTTTCTGAAACTTCTCTTGAAGAAGAAAGCTTGTCAGGGTTCATATAGGCGAAGTGGTACTTCTAAAGGCCTCTGGAGTTTCTTCATTCATGTTTTCTTCAATGCATAGTTCAAGTCCAGCAGAATTAACAATAATAAAGATATTTGGCTGCATAGGAGGCAAACATGTGAGTGCGGACTCCACCATCCATGCTAGCACGAATCCTTCAAAAATTACAAAAAAGACAAATAGACCAAAAAAAAAAAAGAAGATCTGCGTGTTTGTTCAGATGTGGCTGTGATGCCTCTCTTGTTTTGAAGTCCGCAGTGACAGGAGAGCTCACATCACGCAGGGTTTGATGTCCTGACAGACGCTCTGGGGGTGGTGGTGGTGGTGGTGGTGATAGTAGGATCCGCCGGCCGAGGGGTGGAAGGAGGAGATGCCGTTAAAGTTCAACACAAAATCTTTCCTGTCGCAGACCGAGGAATGGCTCTGATAGCGCGGAATCCCCACTGTGGAGAGGCAGAGAGGAAAGGTTTTGAAATAAAGGAACACATTTCTGATCACTGTCAGGAAATTAACGGTGGCATTAAAATATTCTAAAAGAAAGGAAAAAACACAATAGCTGAACTTGCTGTCTTATTTAATCTCATCGAAATAAAACATACGCTCTTTTCATATATCTAAAATCAGTATTTACTTTGATTCTACATTTTTAAATTAGAACTTTTGAATGCAGAACATGAGCCATTCCTCTTTTAAACAGTGCTGTTGATACTTTTGTGTGGCTAATCAGCACAATTGTTGATGGCGTAAACGGTCCTTCTATTGTATTTATAAAAATAAAGTGTTTACGCTTAAATTTTCAGTTGCCATAAAAATCTAATATTTCTTAACACAAGTTAAAAAAAACGAATTCTTTAATCATAATATTTTTCTTTTTGCAAGCCTCCCTGTTGGCTCACAGCGCAGCCACACATCCGTTCTTTTCAGTTTCTTTGGCTCCTTTAGCTTTCTTATATGGATGCTTTCAGTTTTCTACCCAGTTACATTTTATCATTATTTTTTGAAAATGCTGCGTTATTTCAGGCAGATTCAGTGGCCATCGTCTGTGTCTGTGAGCGAGGCTCTGTTTCCAGAAACAGAAAACTAAAAGTGGAGACTGCGGCTCCGTCAAGGTCATAAGGACTCCAGATGTGATCGTGTTTTTCAGGGGGGAAGACAGCAGGCTTTATCCTCCGGGCCACAGCTCGCTGCCCTGCGCCCGTTTTCATAGACAGCACACACACACACACACACACACACACACACACACACACACAACACACACGCACACACACACCCACACACACGCACACACACACACACACACACACACACACACACACGCCTCTTTGACTGACAGTACTGTTAGCGAGTCTGCTGTGTACAGTCCAGCACGTCTATCCTCCGAGCAGGCTCAATTAGAACGCTGCGTAAAGTTTAACAAGGCCTTCCGTCTCTTGTGGATACGCCGTGGTTGAAATCCACCGCCAGTGTGGTCCGACCTGCACAGTCTTTGTTTGGTTAACCTCTGGGACCCCTTTCGGGCTCCAGCATGGGTTTTACTCGCCTCGGTTAGATCCCCAGATTTTCGTAAAGCCTGGCTGTGTTCTGCTAAAGTAAATGAGGTTGAACTGGGAGGTGACTTGAGAGCGCAAAATAGTTGTTTTTCTTAATCTAATAATTCGCCGAAATATCCCGTGACATGTTATAAACATGTGACTTTATGGAAATTATACAAACTGTGGATGAAATGACGCATTTTCTGATTGTTAATGAAGTTACATACACAGCAAGAAATGTCACTATATTTACTAAAATACCACAAAGCGCTGTCTGGCTTTGTGATTCAGCCAATAATCGATGCATCTTTGCTGTTTAACAAAATTAATGAAAACATTTGTTCTTATTTTGCAACTAGTGTGTTCGGGTTACATTTTGAGGCAAATGATGCGGGAAAAAAAAAGTCTGCAAACAGATTAAAAAGAATAATGGTAAATTCTCTGTGTGTGTGTTTTTAATCGCTTTGCACAGATATGAATTTCCCTTTAAGAATCTTTCATCTTTAAATACAGGACAATCGAAATATTATTATATATATATATTATTATATATATTATATATTATATATATTAATATATATATATATATAACTATATAATATATTATATATAATTTTCTGTGTAGTCTACAATTTCATAATTACACGTTACAGTTGTCACACGGGCCTCTGCAGAAGAAAAACCCACTCATTTAGAGTGTTGCGCTTTAAATGTGCTTATATCATGCAGATAAAACTTAGATGCAGTGAAAATTGTTATTATTATTATTGTTTTTTTGGGGGGAGGGGGGAGGGGAGGGGATCCCAGAGATTTTAATCCGGATTCATCTACCCCTCTGTAAGCCTCGAGTTATTCTGTGGTACCTGAAATATCAGTGGAGTGGCTGTCCCTGCCATTCTGGTGAAGATAACTCTGCTCCAGGGAGTAAGGCGACATGCCGGAGTGTAAACCAGAGGATGCTGGGCTGCTGGAGGCTAGAGGCTGTTGTTTGATGTAGGGGGAGCCGCCGGAGGACGCCCAGTGTGCGGATGTACTGGCGTACGGGGAATGGCCGTCCAGCGCGCTGGCCATGGCTGGAGAGGACGGTACAGGACTGCTGCTGCTATCCTGCCCATATTCCCCGTTAGGAGGCACAGGACAACTCGCCATGTATGTGGAGCCGGGACTCGGGGACATGTGAGGTACGTGGTGCCCGCCGCTCAGCCCGTCGTACCCCCCGGCCATTGAATTGCTCATCATGTCCAAGTTGTAGCTGTTACTGTGACAAGCGAGGGTGGCCGATGGACCCTGGAAATCAAAACTCTGTGGAAGAATTGAGGTGCCGAAGCCTATGCCATTCATCATCCGATACATGGGCTTCAGAGCTTGACATTTTCTTCTGAAGCCTCTGGGTCTGCGCCGAAATGAGCCTTCCTCGAACATGAACTCACTGCCTGGATCGATCGTCCAGTAGTGGCCTTTCCCCGGCCTGCCCAGCCCTTTTGGCAGCTTGATGAAGCACTCGTTAAGCGATAGATTATGCCGGACAGAGTTCTTCCAGCCCTGGTACGAACCCCTGAAGAATGGGAAGCGAGCCTGGAGAAACTGATAGATTTCACTGAGTGTCAGCCGCTTGGTGGGCGAGCTCTGTATTGCCATAACGATGAGAGCGATGTAGGAGTACGGCGGCTTTTCCGGTCGCCTTAAACCGGAGCTCGTCTTCTTTCCCTTGACGCCATTAGAAGAACTTTCTGTGGCGGCTTGTGGGCTCAGCATAGCGGGATGCAGGACGCCGGACGCCGGGCTGGATCTCAGAGGAGGCGGAGGTTCCAGCTGCTGCTGAGGGGTCTCGGTCGTCATGTCAGCTCTGACGTACAACTGGCGTAGAGAGAAGAGAGGGGAGGGAGAAAAGACGACCTGGAGGTGTTTCGGGGGAGAAATGTGCTGGCTCCCAGCGGTCAGTGTCCTTGCAAGTGAGCGTTACACCGCCAGTGGTCCTCAGAATCCCAGCGCAAAATGGAGTGAAATCTGTCTCCAGTTACGCACGACTCTCCTGTTACGCACGGTGCTCCTTTGACGCATGCAGAACGCACGGCTGGTACGCACTGACAGAGAGGAAGAGGAAGAGAGAGTGGGGGGAGGCGGTTATCCACTGGAGACTAAGTGTCCAGAGTTGTAGCTAGACATAAGGACTCCACGGGGTGTCACAGCAGCGCTAAGTGGCGCTGTGTGACGCGCCGGGTGGCCATCGACCGCCTATAATAATCCCTCAAGTGCAGGAAACACGAAAACCCTTGGACTTATTGCGCGCAACAGTCCAGCCAAACAAAATCCGACCACCTATCATTGCATAAATCTTTCTTCCCTCTGCTCGAGCCCCCCGCCTCTTCCCCCGACCCTTTCTCCTCATCCGCACTCTGCCCCTGCAATTCTCCCTGAAATCAGTGTCGAATAGTCCCCTCCCCCCAACACACACTACACACCACCCCTCACCCGCCCCCATGCCAAGTCCATTTACCGTGCAGCAGCCTTAAAGCCTCTCATTCTCTCCTCTCCTTCGTCTTGTTTCTTCCCCTCCCACCACCTCTCTCCAAGTTCGGACTACACGCAATTAAGCCATCTATCAAACCTCCCCCAGACACTCCAATCAACAACGCCACACGCCAGCCGCACAAGTTTAAAAACGAGCTATCCCCCCGCCTCTGCTCCTCCATATATGAAGCAGTGATTTCGTCCCAATGTGCCACAGAGCATAAATTTCCTCTGACAAGAATAAACCACCGCAATATGTGCAAAATGTCCAGCTTGCATCTGAAACCGCGATGCCCAAAACATTCACACGGGCCCTTACATGATGTCCCCCGGCAGATAATACCCAAGCACATCAGTGTGAAACACCGACAGAAAAAAAGGCCACATTGCGTTATTTGTATTATTTCGCTCATAATTTCCTCCCAAACTGGTCCAGAGGATAACAAAAACAAACTGTCGCGGTGCCGGGCTGGGGAGAGGAGTGTGAGAGATGGAGAGGTGGTGGTCTTTACCGTGCGTGTGTGTAAGCGGGGGGTTGCTCTGAGTAAATGACTTTGACATGAGTGGAAGCAGGCTTTTTCCATCAAGCCCGGCCCTGGATACCACACACAGCGCGCCAGTGTCAGCTTACCGCCCCGGGCCAGAGTCGGTCCCATGGGCCCCACGTTCATTAGACAGAGAAAAGCGAAATTAGGCGAGCGGGCGTCGACAGTTTCCTCCCCTATGGAGACATCACACACAGATTTGTCCAACATGATGGAGTTATATATCCCATAAAGGTAATATCAACATCCGTGCTGCGACAGAGCGGAGAATATTGGGCTTTGAAGAACAAAAAAAAAGAAAAAGGTTTTACTTCTGGAGCTTTTAGGTTGAATTGTATGATTGTAAATCTCCCCCCTTTCTAATTTTTTTCAGTCACGTATTTGTAATATTTCAGTGTAAATTTCAGCCGACTTCAACTACTCCCCTCATTTCCACAGAACCTCGCACAAAGGGAGAAAAGTAAAGCCCCACGCAATCAAACTTATAAATATCCATGTTTTCGCCTTTTTTTAATTTCCCGCTCAAGTGCGTCTGTGCACGTGTGTGCCTAAGGGCCCTTTAAAGTTTAGATATAGCCTGGAGGATATAAGCAAACAATAACCAGACACACTAACCTTTGCACTTTGCAGAACAAAGGATGTGCGGATAAAATCGTTTTCCACTGCAGTTTCGAGGACCTAAACGGCCCCAGAAATTTCCTGCGACATCAAAACTTATGACCCCTGCCGAGATCAGGATGCTTTTGCTTGGAGAGGGAATCTTTGTTCTGGGAGCGCTTTGAAGACAGCGATCCGGTTGCTTTTTTACGCGTTGATCTTATAGAGCTTCTAATTTGGTCTTCTGGAATATAAAGCTATCAGCTGCCAGCGCACAAACGAGATGTGTTTCTGTTTTTGTAGCACGGCCACGACTGGAGGCTGATATGAAGTCACTGCGGACATAATAAGGCCGTGTGTTTGTTTGCATGTTTGGACGAAGATATATGATTATCCCACAGAAAATATCAGACAGGGTTAAGAAACGGGCCTGCTCTGACCTCAGGTAACTTACAGGCCTCCTTTTTTCTTTTTGTTTTCTTTCTTTCTTTATTAAAGGATAAAATCAACTATCCTGCTTCTCAACACAATTTAGAAAAATGTATTATTTTGGACGAACATTTTGCACTTTCATTACTGATTTTATTTGTTAACTAATATAACCGAACAGCTTTAAAAAGAAAGCTTATTTCCGAATGTCACGCAAAGGCAGTGTTCACGTGTGTAACAGTTAGCTCTGTCTTAGTTGTTTTGTATGCTCCTTGTTTGTGCAACAGGCCTGAAGTAAACAATATTCATCAAGTGAAACAATAACAAATACAGATTTCAGGTCTCTCTCTCTCTTTTAAAGGTAATCTAATATTCTTTTGGCTGCTCGGCTTTTCTCCTGCCTCTCCGCCTGCGTTTCCTGTGGCGGTGCCGGGAGCTTTGGAGCTGGCTCTCCGGGACTCTAGGAGGTCAGGCGCGGTTCAGTTTGCCCGAGTGACAGACTGTTTGGACTTCCTAACATTGTGCCTGCCTTATAGTTTTGTTTCATAACACCGCGGCACCCCCCCCCCCCTTCCCCCCACTCCACAGTTCTCCCTACAGAATGCGTGATGGGTGCAGAGAAGAGACGAAGGCTGAAGTGAAAAAGCAGAGAGCGTTTTCAGCCTAAGGTATGCGCCTTGGTGCCGAAGTTATTAAAAATGTAAGGGTGCTGAGATGACTGGGGCCACGTGACAGGCTCTGAGAGCGACAGGTGTGCTGTTCCGGTGTTTCACCTGCAGGTTGCAGCATTGTCCATAGAAACAGGAACGAATCTCACCTGTCACCTGCTGAGTGAGCCCTGTAAACACACACCTGCCCCCGTACTGCCAGCTCAGTACAGGGGCCACGAGCATATGAGCTACTGCACGGCTAACTTAGACTATACACTTAACTATATAAAATATTTCATTTTATTTATGTTGTATTTATTTGTTTGTTAGTTCGTTTATTCCTCAAGATGCACGTAACAAAAATAGCTACGTGAGATATTCAGGTTTTTTTCTTGAGTACAGTCAAAGTAACTTACATTTAAGAAATTCCAAAACTCTTATCACTTTATAATTTGGTTGCCCTGAACATCTCTAAAATAGAATTGATCTACTATGTTGTTTTTTCTACCCCACAATGAAATGTTGCAGTTTTGCTATCTAAAGAAAGTTTAGTGCACTACAGTCTTCAATAAATCACTGACACTAGGAACTCTTATATTGTGAAATGTGTCACCAGGCTTTGTGTCAGAACTGTGTATCTTTACTTAGAGCTACAGTTAAACACAGCAGAGTGTGTAAACCGAAAACCGAAACTTTCTGTTTTGTATTTGATGGTACAACAAACAGATAAACCTAGAATGACAGAGTGAGAGAAAAAAATAAATCAGTTGGATTTTTATTTCTGAACAACTGGTGCTAATCAAGAAAACAAAAATTATTATTACAGCTTAATTTGAGACACTTTTACTGAGTTTGGGCTAAAAGCGTCGACGCACTGATCAATTATTTTGTCTGAGCTCACGCGTGATTTTTTTTTGTTTTTTTGTGATCAACACCTCGTTAGGAAACCCGCGGCCCCGAGTCTCAGGGTCCGTTTCAGGACTGAGGAGAGCAAGTATAGGCTCCTGCATGGGGACACGGACAACAAACAGCCCGCGTGTTTTAAAGATCATGATATGCGTGTAAATCTCAATGTGGTCACAGAACATAAATCATAAATGGCCTTTTGTAGATGGAACAAAACAATTAATTGAAGAAAAATAAATAAATAAATAAATAAATAAATAAAAAGGATAATTCTCCTTCTGTTGTTCGGTTTAGTTATTTATGGATTTGTTTGTTTGCTGAACTTTTATGCAGTGTAAATAATACCAGTAGATTATTTTAAACGTTGTTTCATTGAGCCGTGTTGCTCGTTTATGGGAAACTTAAGATGGCTATTACAAATAAAATAAGTACAGAAAAGTAGGCTTTTTAAAAAGGTCTTTTATTTTGATACTTTCTTGTGGGTGGAAAATAAAACCCTTCTTGATTAGGGTTGAAGTCTGTCTGTGAGGCCTGGCACATTTGTTTGCAATGTAATGTGAGACGTTATGTTGTTACATGACAAACTCCTCACCGCTGCGGAGGTATTTTCTTCCATTTGGACTGAGTACAATAAATAAAGTAAATGGAAAATAATACGAATAAGCACCATCATCACAAAAGCATTTCATATGTAACATTTATTAACGATGGCTGACTTCTATTTTGCCATTTTACTAAGTTAATACTCGCTAATATTTATAAGTTTGGATAAACGTGTCGCACTAAACGCGACATCGTCCAAAGAGCCTGAAGGCACCAGACTGAACATAACCTTTGATTGTAAATATTTTCTATAACTATATATCTTTTGACTTTGGTAATTTTTGTTATTATGGTTTCATTTTCAAACGAAAATAAGACCAACTTATTTTCCTTTTTGGCTCTAACAAGAGAAACCACAACAAATACCTACAGCAGGTGTGAGGCCCTCCCTCTCCCTCCACCGCATATTCATGCACCTGCTTCTGATCTAACAGCTGCCTTCCCCCCTTTCATGTCAGCAGTGAATAACTCAGTGAACACCAGGGTCCCATTGTTTCACGTGTTTTGTTTATTCATAAAAAATAACAGGCATGCACCAATCAATCAATCAATCAAACAATCAATCTCAGGAAAACGGCACATTTTTCCATGCGTTTCTTAGTGCAGCCACGTGATTCCTAACGCAGCCCAGTCAATAATATTATACAATATTTATACAGCAGGTCATACAAAACATGAAAATATAAATAAAGTGATACTTTTAACAGTTTTGACGTGGCACTTTGCTTCCGTCCTACAGTAGAAATGACCAATGAACCATAGATACGAATATGAATACTCTCTCTCTCTCTCTCTCTCTCTCTCTCACACACACACACACACACACACACACACACACACACACACACACACACACAGTGGAATGTCCTACAATGACTCTAATGATTTGCTTAGTCAGCACACAGTTATATCTAGATTAACAACTCGGCATGTTTGTTTTATTTTTCTTTGACTGAAGCTACAGTAGTCATGATTAGACACACCGACTCTCACACAGTAAAACAGTTGAAGCACTGAAAGCTGAGAGTGCCCACCAAAGTGCACACTGTGGATGAGAACACACAAGTCCTGACAGCACTCTGGATGTCTCACGACAGCAAGGATTCTATATGAAAGCCTCGCGCTTTGCTGGGCATCTTGAATGTGGCCTCAGGTGCAGCGGTGCCCGATGCTGTGTGCTGGAGGTATGTGGGTGCATCTCTGCCGGGCTCTGTGCCGCTGTACGCCGCCTCTGACATGTAAGTGTGCTGTGCCGGATAGTTCAGATTATAGGGCAGTACGTGGGCCACTGGGGACCAGTACAGCCGGGGGCCGGGCTGCTCCACGCACGACCTCTCCTCCCTTCTTTTGAAAGGTGTGCCGAGGATGCTGTCGATGGCAAACGGGCTGGAGAACTTGGCCCCCACTCTCTCTTCCGGGGCCGGGAGGCGGGTGTCCTCGCTGAGGATGTCCGGGCTTTCCTGCTCTTTGAGGGGCCTTTTGGAGATGCGCTTCCTCCTGCGGCGGAACACCCCGTCAGCGAAGGTGTACTCGCTGTGTGGGTTGAGCATCCAGTAGTTGTCCTTGCCCCAGGGCCTGGACGGGTCCCGCAGGACTTTGAGGAAGCAGTCGTTGAGCGACAGGTTGTGGCGCACGGAGTTCCTCCAGCCGGTATAGCTGCCACGGAAAAACGGGAACTTCTTCATCAGGTAGTCATTGATCTCTGCCAGAGTGAGGCGGCCGCTGCTGGACTCTCGGATGGCCATGGCGATCAGGGCGATGTAGGAGTAAGGGGGCTTAGGTCTGCGGGTGTAGGGCTTCCCTTTGCCGCCATCGCTGCTCTGTGTGACAGGTGCCGGGCTGTTGGCTACGCAGTCTCCGTCCGAACCCAGCTCGTCTCCGGACAGGGGAGAAGGGACTCCCGCCTCTGCGTCAATGCACAACTCCAGCGGCTTCTGCGCGTAGTGATGCGCGGAGAAAACTTCAAGTTTCATTTCCCCAAAAAAGGATAACCGTCTCCTCTCGGTAACCTTGCCGTGTGAATGGTCTCCTAGGTTGGACTCTTGTCTCAGCTCAGAAGCGCAGCAGGTGTACGAGTCCTGACAGCAAAAATGTGCCTGAGTGTTTGTTGTGTGTTGTAAAGGCTCGTGTGGAGCGCTGGAGGCACCCTGAGCCTCAGTCTGGGGCAGCAGAACACAGATCTGTCTCCGGAGACACGCTTGTCTTGTTATAATATAACGCCTGGGAAAGGGACGGCCCACAGGCGGGGTTTCCAACTCGAATCCATTGAAGCGACTGAAGTAATATAGTATATGTATGTTTACAATTGGACGTTACCATGCCACACCAGGGAAGAAGAAGAAAAAAAAAACAGGGAGGATAAGTGAGGCGAGGCAGGGCAGGTATGACAAATATAATTAGCTTCAAACGCAACTATCTGTGAATAGCTCGTTATTTCTAGTTACGAGTTGCTTTTTATGGATTCAGTCAAAGTGCAATAAAATAAAGGCGAATAATACAATAATTCCTTCCTCTTACTTCTTTTTAAAATAACTTCAGCCCATTAAGGTTATGAAATTAAACACGTTTTTGAAATCAATAAAAAAAACTTTGACAATTTTACGCACAACAGCAAATCCTTGAAGTGTTGAATGCCTTGGCTTTTACACAGAAAAAAAGAAGACAGCGCAGAGAAAGCCTAGACAGATTAAAAAAGGTGACACGAGAGTTGATAGAGAAAAATGCTGTTGGCTGCTTTTCACTTGAACCTCTCATACCCATCCGCCGGCGGAACGAGGAAGTAACGCGAAGGCTAAACTGAAATAAAAGCGATAGATTTTGGAGGAGTTCCAATTAACGCACGCTGGGTGACGTGTAAGTCGCCACACGCGATAAGACAGAAAGAATTCATAGAAAATTCGCAAAGATTGCCCGCGAGTTCACGGGGAGTTCAGAGTAGAGAACCATTGCACCTGCATGCATGGAAACACCTGAGCGAAGAGCAGAAAAAATACACTTACTTCTGTGTCTGAACATGTGATGTAAATGAGCGAGAGCGAGGTATCCACTGTCTCCGAAACTCCAGAACCCTAATTTACTGGAAATACATCACGTTCTTGGATAATTATATTATACGCAGCATTTCCTTTAGTATAAGGAGTATAAGGAGACCGCGGCACTGACTGCATATCTGTACAAATAGATGTGCACTTCCATTAGAGCACTCAGACACCTGGGCCTTGCTGCTTTAACTTGCTGTGCGGCAAGCTAAAGCAAACAGTTGAAATAAATTTTATTCTATTTCAACAACATAAAACAATTGCATAAAACAAAGCGTTTAAGTTTGTAAGGTAGATAAATTATTATGCAAAGATGGATTTGAAGAGAATTTAAGAACATCAGGCTTTTTTGTATTTTGTCAGTGTTGCAGTACAGGTTTGGTGACAGAATATAATAACTAGTTAATATCTGAGCTATAAATCACAGCTCCAGTCGAGAGCTTGTCAATCAGTTACAGAATGGAGCTTACTTAAAACCTACTGGAGCAGGTTTTAAGTAAACTGACGCCCCTGACACCTGTAAACCGAATATGTTAGTGGCACTAACTCTTTTCCTGTCAGCGCCTCCGCCATGTGACGATGCAGAGAGCAGCTGGAGTTACCATGAGTTATGAGCCTTGCCTCAGGCCAGTTAAACTGTCTACTCTGGCACTCCTGTTCCTTTGTGCCTGCTCGGACTTTCCGGGGCCCCCAACAACACAGAGCAGGTTCAGCTTCATTTACCCTAATGCATGTGTGCGTGTTTACATAGTTCTGTTGAAAATGTTTCTATTGGTAGTTCCTAGTGAAACATATAAGATAGGGTCACTATAAACTACCTACTGCCTTCCAGACAGCAGAGAGCACTGAGATACCAATCTGTGTTTGACACCTTGAACAGTTTGTGAGTCTACAGTACATGTTTTTATGTTATCACATAATTATCACGTTGGGTATACATGACAGGCATGATTAACGATATGACCCTGAACTGTTTGTGTATATATGTTTGAGAGAACGTGGAAGGTATGCAAATCAACTATGTGAACATGCACTTTGAAGCCTGTCTGTTTTTCCAGTTGTGTTATGACAAGCCCGATGGCAGCTTGTTTCTTGAAAACACAGTTTCTGTTGTTTCATTTCTTTGTCAAATTCAAGGTCCGCTTGCCTGCTTTTTAAGAGGGCAGGCTCCTACGCACCTGTAAGGGTTGTACATGGCATCATTTCAGAGGTGCTGGTTGTTGATTATCTGAGAGCCCAAACTTTCTGACAGCCCTATAAAAATACAATATATTGCACACAAAAATCACATTCTAAACAAATCTTTACAGCTAAATGTTAAATGGGTTGCCATGTCATTTCTATCAGAACCCTCTCTGCCACATTTTACATTTTTCCTCGCCCACTTCCACTGAACGTTTTTAAAGGTTTCTCTTGATCGATAATTTCTTTCAGAGGAAAATCTGCTAATACTTTGAACTCATCTAAGTGCACTTTAACCAAAGCATTGAAGTCAGACCGGACATGTTTATATTAAAGTAATAAATGCTGAAATAGATGCTGTACACTCTTAGAAATATGACCATTGTTTACAGTTAATCTAAAAAATATACAAACTCCAAATCTGATTATTAGGACTCTAGGTAACCACACCTACCAGCCACTTATCAGGTACACCCTGCTAAAGACACCTTTTGTCTTCAGAATTAAATTAATTCTTCATGGCAGAGAATCAGAAAGGTGCTGAAAATGGTCCTCAGACATTTTAGCCTATATTGACGTGATAGCATCACAAAGCTGCTGTAAATGTGTTGGCTGAACACCCATAATGTGAATCTTCCCTTCCATCACGTCCCATAAGTGCTCGACTGGATTGAAATCTAGTAAATGTGGAGGCCATTTGAATACAGTGAACTCATGATCTGAGCTTTGTGATGTGGTGCGTTCTTAGCCGTCCTTTGTGACAGGAAAGGAACATCAGAGAAACCAAAGGTTGTCACATACAAATTTACATTCTGGAAACAGCTTTCTTCTCTCTCCGGGAATTCGGGGAGCAGCTGGTGAGCTGAAATTGTTTTTTTGCTGAAACTCAGGAGGCTGACTGCTGAGAGCCTAAATCCAGAGCTGAGGAAATCAGCGGCATGTGTGCTATCATTAACGCCGTCGCTGCACAACAACCCGGTGAGGCGCAAAGGGAATTTTACACTGCTTGGCTGGTGGTAGTTGTGCCTGCATGATTTTTTTTCTTTTTCTTTGCAGGAGTGAGATGAGGCTGTATACGATTTCAGGTACTCTGCCAAGGCAGCTACACACACCTGTGCCAAAGTGATGTGGTGTGAAAGGAAGCACACCTGTTCTCAGTTTTTTTGTGCGTGTTTTATTCTTTACATGGCAATTTGAAATCACAAGTGGAAAGACTGTTTACCCAAAGGGATCAATAAGGTATCACATTATCATTTCACTCTGCACATTTGGATTAAGGTGGAATTCAAACCTTCAAATCGCTTGAGAAGGTCAGGCTCTTCTTTCACCTTTAGGCCATAATGAAAGATGATATATTTAATGCATTAAACTGCTTTAACTGCATTGTCATATCAGCAGAGTCAACTCTGCCCCCTGTTAGGCTAAAGAGATGCGTTATGCTTATATAACCTGTTAACAAGTCTCTTCTAAAATTGGCAACTTGATGGTTTGGCTCACCTGTTGAGAATTAGCGTGTCTTCTTTGAGCAGCAGAACTCTTTTAAGTGCTGACACGAGTGGCATTCCAGTTATGTAAATTGACTGGGTGAATCCCTCACAGCTCCAAAAATAGCCCCACCTCTGCAGCGGTCGGCGCTCACACGCTAACCCTTGTCTGCAAGTCTTCGGATGACTTCTTACCTGTATCTCATCTTTGTTGTCTTTCTTCTCTGTGAGTGAAGGATGGCCAGCCCCCATGTCTTTGTATAAACAAAGTGTGAGCTGTGTGCGTGTTTTTATGTGTGTGTGTGAGCAGGGTAGAGAGGAACGGCAACAAGAGGCCCTGCGTGGCTGAGATTCCCGAGATTCCCCGCAGCAGATATAGTCTGACAGAGGCCGCCGATAGTAGACATGCTTCACTGGGGCGCACAGGTAGGTACAACAATGTGTCAGCTTCGCAGCCAACTCAAAGATCAGACATTCCACATAAGCTCCACTCATTCCTGCAGTCTGCTCGGTAGGCACCAGCTCAGGGGCGTGTGTGTACTGGGGTGTTTGTTTGACTGCAGCTGTTTGTCCTCTCAGGTGTGTGGGTGTGGGAGATTGCGCATGTGCTGTGGCAAAAAGCAAGAGCAAGATGCATACGTTCCATCTAGTTTATTCTTCAAGCGGTGATTACTGTAATTACCCTACGATGTGGCCTTCTAAGCGTTTGCTGCCTGCTTTGTTGTGCTTCTGTAGAATCAAACCTTTGTGTTTTGGAAGATAAATTGGTAGGGGGGCGTTCAGCCCATGTAATCAGAGGCACACCTGAGCACTTATCAGTGACAAACAAAGTTCCCATGAAGCTGTTTTCATACATAACCCAGGAACTTTCCACACTGAATGCACTCCGGGAACTGCTGCATGTAGCATCAAAAATGTATCCGTGACACCTGATAGGCAAATAAACAGACACGAAAACATGCAGTGACTCACAGTTTTCATAAGCACGGTCTGATGTGCATAAATCTGTGCAGCATGTGTGTCAGCGATTAATAAATGAAATCAGATATATGTATAAAAAAAAGAAAAAGAAAAAAGCAGCATATCTTGGAGTCAGTTGGCAGCTGTGGGTTGCTATTTTGGGTTTTCCTGCATTCTTACTTAAGGTGTGCACACCCTTGCCAGACCAAGAGAGAGAAAGAGAGAGAAAATAGATACATATAAATAAACAGAGCCAACAAAGGTATAATTAAAGTAATTAAAGAAAGAGGTGAAGCACAGGTGAAGCACAGGTGAAACGCAGCCTGGCACTGGTAGCACCTAAAAGTCATGCAAAGTCATGTGACTCAGTCCCCTGTAACACCCCCCAACCCAACCCAGTTACTGTCTTGATATGCGAACACATTTTTGACACCCACAATATCTTAGAGCAGTAATTCTGAACTGCTATTTATTCTTTTGTTTTATGTTTTGCATCATAGTAGAGTCATTTCAAATAGACTGTGTGCTTATTTGGGTGGTCCAAGTGTGTCATTAGCAAAACAGCTTCTTTGTTTCACCACCTCCTGCTCCAGATGTTCCCCTCAGAATGGTACAAATGACACCGATTGGCTCACAGGTTCCTCTGGCTAGCAAAAGAACCAAGTGCATGTCTTGGTGTAAGTGTCCATATAGAACATGAACACTACAGAACCTCAGCGATTTCATGTGGTGAACTCAAATGACCTTATGGTAAGCATCTATACATTTTTGATTATATCATTGCTCTAATGCTCGGCCCAAATTAATAGCAGATTAACAAAACAGCTCCTTTTGTGACCTGATCCCATGATATAATTTATCCTATAGTTTATATAAATCTGAAGAATGGTAAATGCACTGGTTCATATGTACAGCTTTTCTACACAAGCCTTATAAGTTTTCAACATACCTTAAACACCCATTCGCATACAAGCCTCCTTTTCTTTCTAAGTGCTTACTAATTTTCACATACACAATGCCTCAAAGAGCAGCTTGGGGACTGGAGCATGCAGGTTGGAGCAGTTAGGATCAAGCCACCAACCTTTTAGAGGCCCTTCTTTACCTCCTGAGCCACAGCCACCCCACTCAGCTAGAGTGTTGCTATGGTAAACAATTTAAATCATAAAGCTGTCAATCAGAAGAAAACCTTGTTTTCAAAACTTGGTGCTAGTTAACAGTTAGAAGTACTTGGCTAGGTTTAGGAAAAGGTCATGGTTCGGATTAAAACACAACGTGACCTGGAGAGCTTATGACCACACATCTGTATGTGACAGACCCGGCTCACCACCGCAACCAATTTGCAACCAAAGCCTGCACCATCACTAGAACACTTCCAGTAAGTAAGTAGACGCTGATATCAGATGGTAGTTGGCCATCTCCAAAAATTCAAAACATACCCCCTCAAGAGAACAGCAGACCAAAGTGAACTTCTTAGTCCTGCCGGTAAAATGTTACTGTTAGGGCTTGTCTGTCAATGAACCTCAGCCATGCGGGCCACACGGGCTTCATACCTCCTGCCATATCTGCTGCTATCGTCCATTTCAACTCTTCACACGCTAGAGTCCCCTCATAAGCTGAGGTAGAAGGCATGGTGGGGGCTATAGAGAGCTGGAGGGTAGGGGATGGTGGGGTGGGGGAGAAAAAGGAGCAATGATTGATCTCAGCCATAGACACCTTGCTTTATCGCTGCAGCTGATAGGACCTAATTCCATTCAACTGCGCTGTAGGCTGTTTGGTGTAAGCATAAACACGGGGCCAAATCAGTACCTGTGCTGCTCTGTTTACCTGGCAGCCGTTCAGCTTTTTTCTGTCTAAACTTGAAATAGGATCCAAACACTCTACTCACGCATAGTGGTTTGCACGAGATGCTTTGCCTGCCTCTCAACCTACCACGAGGCTCGGCAGCTCTATTTCTGCACTGTCTGAACCTTAACCGCCCCTCTTATTTCTCTGATTGAGAGGTGGAACATCTCGCTCGAGGGCTTTAACTGCAAACACGGCGCTGAATTTGAGCAGTTACTAAGGAATTATCCCGTAGTTAACCCCAACAAACACCTCGCTGATTGATAACATTAGCGTGTGGGTTGTAAAACGAACTACTCCAAGCCTATATTTGTCTTTTTCTTTTTTTCTTTTTACCTTTTACTGGTTAGTCAGCAAATCTCTTTGTATTTTTATTAAAAGTATTTCTTAAGGGTCTTATGTATTCGTTAGAAAACGTACAAAATGCAGTTTTTAAGAAAAGCCTGTACTTAATTGCAGGTTAGATTAGCTGTCATTCAAGTGTTTTAAGACTAATTTGGCACTAAATATTTTTTATATATATAGATGTTGATTTTAAGTTTAAACAGACATACTGTGATGAACTCGGTGTCCATAAAAGATACATTTCAAAAGTATCAAAAGAAAACCATGTTCATTGCATAACGCAAGACACTATTAACTAATATGATGGAAAATTTAGGATCCAGTGTTTTGTGGGATTCACATCATAATACTAAAAATCAGTGCTGTCATCCATCTGTTTTATACAATAAAAAAATACTAATCTGAGTTTATATATGCAACCAACTTTGAATGCTAAGAAAGACTTTGATTTTCAGTGAACCAAGAAGCAATTCAAGGTGTGGTTCAGTATCTGTCTGTGTTTCCAAGGAGCACACAAAGGCAAAGTCACGCTAAAACATTTTAGTTTCAAAACTTCTTCTAGCTAATAGCGTCCACACTATTTTGGTGCTTATGGTGCCTCTAAAAGTGAGACCAGTTCAAACACTTTAGGATTGTATTTAAGAGTATCGAATTCCCAACTAGACCTTATTAGTCACCATTGTGTTCTTCACATATTAGTGTATACATTGAGCATAAAATATCTATGTAGCCACCATAACTTCACTGACTGGTTTTGTCTCCACATTTGATTCAGCAGGAACATGCTGATGTTGTGAAGTGACCACATTTGGATGTGCATTGGTAACGTAATAGCTAATGATGGCTAACCCCATTAGCAAGCTGTATTGATATACTGTAGGGTTGGAAAATACAGCTCTACCAATTATTGCTAAGTAACAGATAAGAAAACACTAGAATTTCTTTCCCTCAGCAACTGAACTCAGTACTTTATAGAGTACCTGTCAACGCATCTTCAGGTAATTCATTCATTGGTTGTGTTATTTAATATGCAGGTTTACATTGTAACATTTTCACAGTGGCTGCACTGAGATGTCTTGACAACATGCAATGTATGGTAAACAGATAGATTATGCAAGACATTATGTCTGAAACGTCTGAAACCAAGAATCATCTATTGTTACTATTTAATATTATAATTTGCAAAAACTGTGGCAGTGACATCAACATCACAGACGTTATCTGAGCACAACCGAGGCAAGTAGAGTTGGTGAAATATTGTTAATACATTTTTTAAAAAGAGTATTTGGTGAGTGAAGTTTTTTTTTATTTAGTTCTTCAAAATGAGTAAATTACAGAAAATGGGACCTTTGGATAGTTGTACTGAATTCCAGTGTGTGGGAAAAAAAAGGCAACAACAGCACAATTGAGACTGGATCAGTGAATTAGTAAAGGTAAAAGCTAACATACAGCTATCAGATTCACTTTTCAGCACACCTGACATCAAGTAAAGTAGACTTCTAATCTAAGCCTAGTAGCAGTGTATTATTTAAAAAAATAAAAACTATTCAAAGAGGTCATAATTGTTGAGTGGTCATTATTGGAAGTGTGGTTTTTGGTATTTTATGTTGCCTTTATTTTCCCCTAAGGCTGCTACTTGGATTATTCCCACCTATCAAAAAATAAATAAACAGTGAAGGAAGATGTTAACCTTGACAAGAGAGAATAACTGGATAACAAATTATGGGCATTGTTGACCATGGTGTCCAACCCAGCAGCAGCTTTTCTTGTTATTGTTAATCTGCACCATCATATTACTGCTGCCTTATATGTGGGGGATAGAGGTCATGTCATGTCCAGCTTATTCCCACAGTCCGAAAACATGCAGTTAGTGGGGTTAGGTTTACTGGTTATTCTGACCATAATCGTGACTCGTTCTCAGTCTCTCTGTGTTAGCCACGTGACAGACTGGCGACTTGCCCATGGTGCTCCTTGCCTCTCGTCCTATGGTACCTGGGAATGGCTCCAGTGTTTCTTATCAACCAAGGAAAGAATTCTACTGTCGCCCACTTTCCTTCTTTTTAAGACTTTACCAGACTGTTGATTTGGCATCTCATAAAATGATCATCCTGACAGGTTTATTTTGCTTTTTCAAGCTCATGATGGCCTCCTGCACTTGAATCCACATTTCTTTAAGCTTCTTTTTGAGGATTCCAGTGAAAAGCTGCAAAATGCAAGTCCAGCATGTGGAATCATCTCCAGGTGTCACATCTGCTAATTTGTCAGGACATAATAAAGGAACAGACCTCATCTGGCCACGAAACTGCTTGTTAGTCATTTACCTTTGAGTTTCTGGACACACATGGACTTAGAACAAATATGGCTGCAATTCCTGTAATGGCTACAATTTTGATAAACCCCTTAAATTAACATCAGAATCTAAATCACATATTCATTACTGAATGAAAAACCCATTGTGGAGGTAGTCTGAGCACAGTTTAAAGCCATCGGTCATTTTCATACATCATAAAGATATAGATTTAGATTTTTAATATTGAAATTAAATAAAATGAAATTCTTAACAATTTCAACTTAGATTTTTTTCTTTTGGTCTGATGTTCACTCTGTCTGCCATTTGGGCTAACCTTTGATGGGAGGAGAAGAAATTCTGGACTTATACTTTTTTATTAACTCAAATGTTAAATGCAGAGGGTTTTTTTTTCTTTCCTAATCTCCGTACACGGCTCATTGCAAGGGCAATTAGAAACCAGCGCTCCCGTGCAGATGTTACTGTTTGTAGAATGTGCTATTAGATATTGATCTGGTGATAATTTGTAAATGAATACTATTAAGGATAGGAAGTTTGCTGACAAAAAAGCCTAATCACCTCCAGCTGGCCCAGGTCTTGTAATATATCCTGCCTCCGCTCCAACATTGATCCATGGGAGTAAACAGCAGCAGTCTCACTGCAAGATACAGAACTTATCTGGTGGTTAAACATACCTGATAATGTAAGAGGAGAATGTGTATAAAAGTGTGACATAAATATTATTTTGTAGAGAGCAGATTATGTTGATGAACTTTTATTTTATATTGCAAAAACAATCCTTTGCCTTGTGTTTGTTCTATCAACAAATCAAATGAAAAAAAAAAACAACACAGTGGATTTATCCTACTGAAAAGGAAGGTGATGTCTGAGGTATAGATTACTCCATGCTACCATTATAAGGACCCCAGTATTTTAGAAGTGTAACTATTTCACTTTTTTTTTAAAAAGTTCAGTAAGATCTGCTCGTAATCAATAATCAGAGATCCAGCCTGCAGTCTTTTTTATAAATGGCCATATTATTTGTTAGCTGACGCATCAGTTTTGTGTTATGTGTTATACAATACCAAATACTGATCACATTTCTTACTTCATTTAATCTCTTTAATGTTTCTGTAGATGACAATACAAAACATAAAATGTTCACAGCCTTATCCGTGCTATGTTGAAGGTGAAACAATTAATTAGTGGTCAGTGTTTATCTTTTTGAGTTCATTGTGTTGTTTTTGCATAATCCTCTTACTCTTGTTTAAGTAGTAAATGGGTCTGGCCTGGATGTATTAAGTCTAAGATGTGTTACCTCCAACTTCATGCCAGAGAAACGGGTTTAGCTGCCAGGTGGATGGTGAGGAGGGACCGAGGTTTAGCATCAGAAACTGCAGCACTTGCTTCTCCGCTGGGATGGGCAGTTATGGGTAAACTGCATGATAACCAGAGTGTGATTCTATCCTGATGCCTCTCACTGAATTGACCTTCAGCTGTGCCACAGTCAGAGTCTAACACAGGAAAATACTCCAGTTTAAGTGTTGATATGAGAGTATTACCAGTTCACAAAGGGGTTAGAGAGAGTAAAAATAGAATCATGTGTCAGTGAATGATGCACACCTCTCTTAAAGTCAAGTTCCACCATCTGCAATTATGCTAAAAAAAGAAGAAAAGCATAATTGCTGCACTGTGAAGCTGGGTCATGTTGAGAGCTGTGTCTCTGCCACACCACTCTAATTGAACTTTCTCTTTAAGGCGTTGTGAGAAAACAGGCGGTAACTATTTATACAGCTACACACCTGACCAGGCATCTATCCAAACAAAAGGTCTTGAACCCAGCCCTTGCGTGCCTATCCAACCCAGACATCTGATTAATTATAGTGTGGCCGTTAAGGCAAAGAAAAACTAGCTGATGAAAAGTCAGCGAGTCTGCAGGCTCAACCTGCCCAAACAGCATCATGCGTGTTAGCGTGTAAAAGCCTCCGTACCGCCTCCCTCCCCCGCCGCTCCGTGTCGTTCCTCCCACACACCCCCTGCCCCCCACCCATCCCACTGCCTCCCTCCTCTGCTCGGGGCCCATTCGTGCAGACGAGGTAAAACATCTCTCTCGCTGTGTCAGAGCCCCGCAGGTGGGGCCCGCGTTCTCAGGTAGATAATATCACTGTTACTATAGACCGTGTTTGGGTTAGCTCGAAAACACTCTTCACGGCAGGAGCAAAACAAAGTGCTCTGCAGTGCGTGATAACAGTCGGAGCTGCTCCCTACAAATTAACCTGTGGAAACACTTTGGCCTCGCACGAAACTCATACGCATAATACCTGCTCCTCCTACCGGCATTGAAGAAAAAAAAATCAAAGTTTACACAATCTTCCTCTAGGATCATGGAATCATTTTGTAAGATTTTAGGAGATTTAAGAGAGTTCTCTTATATGTAATCCACCAAAGGACTAATGTTAATCCAAAACAGTGAAATAAGCCTGTAATGTCCTTGTGGTTACGTTATAGGACTGAGCTGCCTTATGTCCAGATTGAAAGCATTGCCCTGGTTGGACAAGTCTCTCTGTTTCTAATCTGCATACTGCCTGTGCAGTAGACTCTATAAATTGACTTTCTTTAAACAAAAGCGGCATGAATAGCTCGAATGTGCTCTGGGCCAGAAGCTGGGATGGCTTCCATAAACAGATCACCCAGGTGGTCCATGTGTGAGAGAGGGAAAGGAGCTTTGGCTGAGAGGCCTGCTGCTGCAATCACAACCCCGCATCTTCTTATTTCGCTAACTTGCCGTCTGTGTCTCGGCAAAGTCTGAATATCAAGTTCGATTCATTTGCAGCTGCTGGTAACAAAACAATATACATTTCATCTTTGATGTGTGGACTGCGTGGTGTCAGCAGCAGTGCCCCTGTCACTTTTCAAAGTTTCGGGTCCCTGCAGCTGTTGCCTTTTCTAGAGCCAGTAGCAGTTTTTCAATGTAAAACACCTACCTTTGTTTCGTCTTCAGGAAAATGTTTTTTGTATCTCTATATTTCTGCTTAATCTGATCACTCATAGAAAGTACTGTACTTTTGGTAAAAAATTAAAGGTACAATGAGCCTTTGGGGACACCTAGAAAAATAAAAGACCACAGAGAAGATGGATGTCGTGAAGGCGAACATGCTCACGGTTGGTGAAAATGGAGGCAGATGATCCACCGTGATGACCCCTAAAAGAAGAAGATAACTCTTTTACTTGAGTCTTTGTCTACATTGTCTACTTCGCAATTCAGAGGGGGAATAAATAATCCAATATCACTGTCATCTCTGGTTTTATCACACCCTAAAACCAGTGTTGGGTAAGTTACTTTAAATTAGTAACTTAGTTACATTACTAGTTACTTCTATCAAAAGTAACTCAGTTACTTCAAATTACTCGTTACTTTCAGAGTAACTAGTTACTAGGGAAAGTAACTTTGGTTTTACTCAGAATTCTCTTGTTTGTGTGTTGCTTCCGTAACTGGATACCCAGCAAGATTGCCAGTCTTCTAGCTTGCTTACTTGCCACAAGTGCACTGTGCCACCTACCAATAGAAAGGAAAAAATAATGTGCACATTTCCACGAGAGAAATCCCACGCCTGGACCGTCATTGACTGCTGCCATGATTCTAGCCTAGCCTGCTTTTTACATCCAACACAAAAACTGCAGTCGTGGTGCTTTCGATTGTACTCAGAACTCGGAAATTCTGCCTTCTGAATAGGAAGATGTCGGTAACACCAGACTGCAGATGAGCTGCATACAGGGCTGGACTGGGACAGAAAAAATCGTCCCGGGCATTTTGACTAGAGACCGGCCCACCATTATAGGAAAAATCATAGTCTTTGAATGAAAATAAACACTGTTGTGACAGTGATGTACACTGTTCTGATGGTATATATGCATCAATCTATCAATCGTTTGTTGTAAGACTCAGATAATTATTTTTTTAAAAGTGAGACATTTTAAATGAGAATAAGAAAGTATTTCCTTGTGCCCCCCTTTCCCTTTTAATGCCCTACATGGCCCCCTGGCAACACTTTGCTAGACCCGCCCCTGCACAGTTACCAGCTGTCAGCTACCTAAAAAAGGATCCTGGGGTTATTTGTCTCTCAGAAACAGTTCATAACTTCCCTTCAACTCATTCATGTCACCTAAAAGGTAAACCTGTTTCTCCATCACAGCTCTGATGATCCAGTAAGGACATCTCCTGGTTTCATCTTCATGTTTCCCTCTCACCAGATAACCAAACCATATCATGACCAGCAGGTTTACAGCTGTGGCTCCAGCAAACATCAGCTGATACTAGAAATTAATATTAAATAAATTCTAACAACAGCTGATCAAGCTTAAACGTGCTGCTGTTGTTTAGCGCGACATCCACTGGTTTCCTCTTTCTGGCGCAAAGTGGGCGATAAATAAACAAGAGAGAAAAGCCGATCAGCTGATCATTGATCAGTTTCATGATTGAAGTAGAAACAGGAGAGGGAGGGGGGAGAATGAGAGAAGAAGAGGCAGCTGTGCAGCAAAGACACAGAGTAACTCCAGCTTTGTGTCTTTTTCATTGTAGCTGAAACACAAACTGTTCCTTTTCACCTCAATAAGAAACGCGTAATATTTTCTCTGAATACGAGACGATTTCGTTTTTTACGAGACGATTTCGTTTTTTACGGGACGGTTGGCAACTCTGATATTTAACCTTATGAACAAAATAAAGTTCAACATCAGTAACATAGCACCACCCAGCTGTATAGAAACTCCGTCATGCTAGCTAGCACGCAGTACGGAAAAAGTCAGCATAACGAAAATAAACTCCACCTAAACTTGGTTTATATCTGACCCAGAGAGACTGCAGGTCATAACTTCTTACCTGAAGATCAGTTCACCTGACACTCGGACCAGCGGCCGCCTCGGGTCTCTCCTCTTGCCTCCCTTTTCCTTCATCCACCTGCTGGCCTCCACCACTTGCTAATGTTATTGAATCTGTGGAAGCTCCGCGATAGCCACCACACGAAGTAACGAATAACGAGCCTATCTAAATCCCAGTAACGAGTAACGCGTTCCCGGTTTTGGCATAATAACTAGTTACCGTGCTCGTTACCACAATAATAACGTAGTTACTGTAACGCGTTACTTAATAACGCGTTAGTCCCAACACTGCCTAAAACACAACAGTAACTGCCACACAAGACAAATACTATAGGGGTTTTTGACCTGAAGTGCATGTTTGTTTGTTTTTCTTAAACTTAACACGATCCATTACCTCTAAATACTCATTTCTCAATCATTGTGCCTGAATATGGCACTGCGCTTGTTCTCAGTGGCTCACGATTTACCAGATGGAAAAATACATTCCTTACACCTACACACGTCACATGACAAGTGTATTTCTCATTTTTAAGGTGGGTGAGGGTTCACTCCAACAATAGCATACACCTCACTGCTTTATGCAATGGTTAGGTAGCATTTTACATAACTCGCCTTGCGTTTTTTTTTTTCTTTTTCTTTTCTAATCACAGGTTGAGCATGTTACCTGGACTGAGATTGTCCCTGACTTCCGTCGTCCCATCAGCCCCTATCTTATCACACTGACCTGAGTTACTGTAAGGAACAGTTGTGCACGGCGATAGTTTATGTACAGGGAGTGTGACAGATCATTCATCACATGCAGACCGGTCATTCAAACCAACATGTCCAAACATACTTGTGCCATTAGCGGCTCACTCATGTTTGTCTGAAAAAAGGATTAGTGTGAAATATGAGGAAACAGTGACTGACAGTATGGGACTCTGAGGGTAACCCAGCTAGTGTTTCACAATGGTAAATAGTGTCAGGTAATAGCTGTGAGTCACTGTTGAGAGTATACTATCGCGTGTGTGTTAAGCAGTTGAGGTTAGGTCTGTGTGTGTGTGGGTATGTGTGTGTGTGTGTAGGCGCTATTAAAAACTGGTTCTCGTGTAATGTTGTTATGACAGATATCAATAGCACAGGGATCACCAGATACAGGGGGTTCCCTCCAGTCAAAAACAAAGCTAATTTTAAGTTCCTTGCTTTTACAGTATTTAGTCTTTGCCTATAATCCTGGGTAAGTGAATCAGGTCTGACATTACTCACATGGGTTTAGATACAAGGTAACAAGTAGATGTTTGTCTGTGTCTTAAGCTCTGCAGAAGTTTCTGTTGTTTTTATTCTACATGCTAGTGCTCTGACTGCAGCTCTAAAAATAACACAAAGCCCGTAATTATGGTTTTAACTTAAAGCCCCCACCCATTCCTTCTCCACTCCCTCCCATTCTCTTGCTTAGCACCTGTGCTGATATATGGTGTGTGTGCGTCTGTGTGTATTTTCCGGATGATTTATTGCATTACTGCTGTCAGATTTTGCACAGGAATGCAGTCTATGATGTCAGTGAGAATTGATTCGATGGTGTAACAAACCCAGTGACTTTATAGAAACACTGACGATGACATGAAAGTCTGGGTCCTCAATAATAGCGATTAGTCTATTTATAGTGCCACTATTTTTTTTTAATGTGAGGCGTGGCACTGAGGATTAAATAGCCACCTCATGGAGTTCTTCTAACTTGTGCCTCAGGCCACGTTGACAATAAATGAGACTATGCCATAAAGTCACAAATTCAATTCAATTCAATT
>NW_024582460.1:1497578-1507240 GCF_018398535.1 Haplochromis burtoni
GTCAAAAATGACTCCAAGGTTCCTCACCGCGTTACTGGAGGCCAAGGTAATGCCATCCAGAGTAAGAATCTGGTTAGATACCATATTTCTAGGCTTTTCAGAGCCGAGTACAAATGCAAATGCACATTTATTTTGCTCGAGTGTGTCATAATGTTCACTTTGGCAAAACTAAGGATAAAGCATGGAATGTAGTCTTGGATATACAGATTACAGTGTTGTGCAAAGGTTTTTTGTGCATTCGGAAACAGGTCTAGTGATTGATTGAAACAAGCATGCAGAAATATATATAGGAGCACATACTGTATAAGGTAAACAGATTTCCGAAATCTACTTGAACGCCAATAGTTTTTATGACCGCCTTTGTTCTTCAACGCAGCCTGAACTCTCTCAGGAAAGCTTACTTGTATTTTCTTTAAATAGTCTTCAGGAATAATTCTCAAGGCTTCTTAAAGGACACAAGGAATCTGTTGCCAGTCAGATGTTTTCCAGATGGTACAGCAATGTGGATGGTGTTTGGTGAATCTGACTCTTCTGCATTTACATTCATAAATTCATCAATCCACCTGAACCAAAAAATTCAAATTTCATCACTCCATAAGACCTGTTACCATTGATTGCCACACTTTAGTCTAGTTCTTGTGTAATTTTAGCACACATCAGCTTTTCTCCCTATTTATCTTTGTTAAAAATGGCTTCTTGTCAGCCAGTCTTCCATTGAGACCATTTGTGATGAGACTTCAGAGAACAGTGGAAGAACTAAAGAGCCAGATGAATCTCTCAGGTCAATGTATGTCTTCTGTTTCTTAAAGATGTGACTTTTAGACACTGTTCATCTGCTGTAGAAAGTTTCAGGCGTGTCACTTCGTCTTTTGTCCTCCAGTTTCCTTCAAATTCACTAAGGACATACTGCACACCATGCCGAGATGCAAGATTTTCAGCTAATGGCTCTTTAGAAATCACCATGTTGGTGCAAAAATACTATTTTATGCCTGTCAAACTGTTATGTTAGGGATTTTTCATTGATTTTGTTAAAGAAATTGGAACAAATTGTGAGGTACAAGGACTGGACTGAAAACATAAAGGCAGCAGAGGGTCCTGTCCTCCTCCCATCACTCCCAACCAGTCTTGCCAGATGGCTGCCTCTCCCTGATCCTGGTTATGATGGAGGTTTCTTCCTGTTAAAAAGGAATTTTTCCTTCCCACTGTTGCTAAAACACCTGGTTATAAGGGGTCATCTGATTGTTGGGCATTTTTCAGTTTTTTTTCTGTGGTATTGTATGGCTCTTAGCCCACAATGCCATCACAACTGGCACTATATAAATAAAACTGAATTCAATTGAAGTGCACTACAAGGTGTTTGATTTTACACACCTGTGCAAAGGGACTGAAAATACCATAATTCAGAAATGAAGAGGTCTGGCACAATACTTTTTTCTATATGTTATAAATATGGTGAGCTTCTTCTGGGTAATTCAAAGCATTGCCAGCTCGGTTGGTCTATGTTCATATTACATCAATCTGCAGTACACAGTTTATGTCCACTGCCAAAATGATGCACCGATGAGTTTAATTTGCCTTGACTATACTGTCAACACATTGCATCTTCTCCCATTTCTAAAGTCATGATTTGTAATTGCATAGGTTTCCAAATAGTGTACAATGAGTGATAATTATTATTGCAATATGCAGCTACACATAAAGTTATGAATGACTTCTTGATTTACTGTATCATGACTTCATACGGTAAAAAGATTCCTTTCAAAAATATATGTCAGTGGGAGTCATATTCCATTCAAGTAGTTGCTGAATGGTGGGAATTACTACAGCATTATTCAATGGCCCTGATGGACAGGGACAGGTTAATAAGGAGGAAAATGAATCATTTTGTTGTGTGGTGCAAACCTCAACTGACCAGCGGTGCTTTAGCTGTGAGTTAATGTTATTATGCTGCCAAGCTGACTAAAACTTTATATTTTGATTTATTTATTATTCTGATTTTATACTGCTGCTTACCTTTTCATGTTTTACATCTTTAGAAGGTCATACGATTATGCAGCTGTGGTTCAGGAGGTAGACGGGGTTGAGTAGTCTAGTAATAAATACTAGAAGAATACTACAAGATTTAGAAGGTTTATACACTGTTAGTAAATCTGTAAAGCTGTACTTAAAAGTTCATTTTTAAGCACATGAAATCCTAATCTGACTGGAAATTCAAGTTCAACAAAACTTTTTGTTCACATTATTCTATAAGAACTTTACATAATGTAATAAAACATTGATATTTATCTCCATTAACAATTAAGTTTGGATGACATATGAATTTAAATGTTTTCGAATACATCATTTGTAACATGCCTCTGTCATTCCAGACTTCCTCATGGTATGTGTCCCTTTGATCAGAGATTGTCAACTGTGATACCAACTGAGAGATGTAACTTCAAAAAAAAAGAAAAAAAGAAGAAGAAAGCTAAAAATGTACTTTGGCTCCACTGTTTTCCTCAGAGCTATGTACTTTACAAGCAATCTGCACCAGAGATGTAACAACAATGTTATCACATTTCTTCTTCTCACCTCTTCTGCACATTCAGTAGAGCAGCTCCACCACAGCGGCTGGCTGCCTGCTATCAGTCTCCTCATCGCTGCACCGTTTCTGTTGTTGCTTGATTATCAAGCATGCGACAATAACATGCCAGCGTATGCGGGCATCTTCTGTCAGTTCAGAGAGCTGGCACGCTCGGCGAGGCGCGTGACGTCAAAGAGGCGGGGCTGTAGATCTGATCTGACCATGTGGCGCAACTACAGCATAGTACATGACAATACAGTATTCCGAACAATCAATCATATACCAGTTCTGAGCTTCAAACAAGCTTCTGCCAGCCAAAAATGTGTTTGTGCAATCTCCACATTGAAAACACTCAACTGTATTTTTGTTCCGGACCGTTTTCACAACAAACTCATCAAGAAATATTCTGCTTCACCTTTATCCTGTTTACATTTTATTGTATCTTTATGAGGCCACATGTCGAGGCTCAGGCGGTAGACGGGGTAGTCTGCTAAAAGGTTAGTGATTCAATTCCTGGCCCCCCTAACTGCAACTGCTATATCAGTACCAGCCCACTTACTATTTACCATTTACTGTTTGATGAATGACTAAATATTATCTACATCCCATCTGTGGATCATAAACAACATATACCCACAGTGCATCAGGCCTGCGCTGATGATATATGGACACATATTGGGACCCTTGAACATGAAGGGTGGTTGAGTTTAACACAGACGTTGATGATTGCAGCACAAATTTTAAGTAGGTGGTGAAATCAATATGTACTTATTTGTGTTGAAAACAGGATTTCCAATGATCCATGAGGGCTGAAAGCAGTGTATTGTTGCACAAGGTGTTAGAGCCGTTAGAGTCAAATTTAAATCTGGTGTAGTTTTGGGTTTTGTAGGTGCAGTATTTAAACACGGAAGTAATAATGGTAATAAATATTCATGAGTACTTAACCATGAATATGTCAGTGCGCCCCAGGGCGGCTGTGGCAACAATGTAGCTTGCCATCACCAGTGTGTGAATGTGTGTGTGAATGGGTGGATGACTGAACGTGTAAAGCATTTTGGGGTCCTTAGGGACTAAGTAAAGCGCTATACAAATACAGGACATTTACCATTTAACCAGTTAACCCCCTTAGGTGATCAGTGATGACACTACCCTAACCCTCACTCTAACCCTAAGCAATCAGAATATGTCTTTTTTTTAAATGATTAAATGTTCTTCCAAGTTTTGGTAGTTAGCGAACAAATACAAGGATCATGCAGTTTATTTGAAAGAGTTGCCAGGAGAAAGCCTCTTCTGTTTCAAAAGAACATTGCAAAGATAAATTGTGGTGCAAAGTTACATCTGAACAGACCAAAATTTATGGAACATTGTCCTTTGGACAGACAAAAACAAAGAGGAGCTATACAGCACAATGTCACATTTAGCAAAAATCCAAACACAGCACGTCAGCACAAACACTTTATACCAGCTGTCAAGCACAGTGGTGAAGGGGTGGTAATTTGGGCTGTTTTGCAGCTACAAGACCTGCGTGCCTTGCAGTCATTGATTTGAACTCCCCTGTATACCACAGAGTCAAAAGTGAGGCCATCTGTCCAACGGCTAAAGCTTGGCAGAAACTTGGTCATGCGACGAGACAGAGATCAAATCCTCAGTGGTTGAAAAAGACAAGAATGAAGATGTTACAAGATGTTGCAAGATGTTGCAACAGCGCAGTCAAAATTCAGAACACAACCCAAATGAAATACTCTTGAGGGATCTAAAGGTTAATGCGCATAGATGAAAGCCCACAAACCTCAATGACCTGAAGGAACACTGTAGAGAAGTGTGTGCCATAAATTCCTCCACAAGATCTGAAGTCAAAACCAAAACGTGGCTCTACAAACTAACTAGGGCTGTACCTAGTTTATAACAGGACAGCATATAGTCCTTTGAGAACTTTCTTTTTCACATGACTGTATATGGCAAAAACTGCACATCCCATCCTAACCCCAGATGGTGACCGAGCAGATGTTAGGATATTTAATCTGTCTTGTATTTTTAAGAGATTTTGTTGTGCAGGCAAAAATGTCTTATTATCAAGACAGCCCTTGAGCTCCTTCATCATGGGATTTCTTTTGGTGTTTCATGAAGCAAACAAACAACCAAATAAAAACTCACACCAAAAGCTTTCATATCTGCTGTCTATTCTAGCTAAAACAGGTGCTACAGATGAGCTGAGACCTCAGATCATGCCAGAATTATCTTATCATCTTTTGCCACTATAAAGCAGATTAAATTCATAAAAATTAAATTCAAATTCATTCATTTTTGGAATTAACTAATGCTACTGTGCAATCTGTTACTGTTGCCATTTCACTGACATTTGAGAATTAATGGAATCCCGTGTAAGACAAAATGTCAGGGTGAGGAATGTGGTGGTGAAAGGGCACAAAAAATATGTTTGCTATGTCATTTGGAAAACAAAGAGATAAACATGCTACAGTATTTCTCTAGTAAAGAGCAAATACATTCTCGACGCAGTACACAGGTGCGTGAGAATTTCTTACACTTGATTTAATGAGCTGTTCTCTTGGATCAGATAAGTCTTATCAGATCTGTGCTTGAATTGTTCTGTATAAACATCCAAGATAATCTGAGTGTGTGTGCACGTTTGTGCATGCCTGTGTGTCTGTGTCCGCATATTAGAGTGTAGAATAGGTGGTTGCATGTTTATATAGGACAGATCTAAGAACTAAGATCAGGTTTTAAACTAAACAGGGCAGTAAATTTAAACTGGCAGATTGCTGCTGTGGGGCAACGGAGACTGTGATTGACAGTCTCTCCAAATTCACCTGAGCGTGTGTCCCAGGTGTGAGCACTCACTCAGTTCATCAGCACGGCCTCGGTCAGGTGCATACCCCATGTAGTGGAACCCTATGTCTATGCATCACAGTATACAGATCATGTTTTAATCCTGTAGGGATTTGTGCGAAAACAGCACATCAAAAATCTCTGTCTTTTCATGCAGCATCTGAATTCAAGGACCACCTGGTTTCTCCTAAGCCTGGTCTTTGCTTCAGGTCTGTCTTTATTAAAAACAAACAACATCAGCAAATTCACATTGTCGTGTCAATTTCCATGTGTCACTGTCTTAACTATCTTGCTAATATCCGACTATGGAAGAATTATGAAGTTTATTTAAACTGGATTAAACAAGGATTAAAAGAGCTGTAGCCATCAAGAGCTATCAAGTCATTGGACTGGACCTCTTAATGATGTGTGTGTGTAATAGATGCCTTTTTGATTTTTTTTAGTGAATTATTGTACTAATATTATGACTTGCTTTGTAAGAAAAAACTTCCAAAACGTCCTTTTTAAAAAACAGTCGTACCTAGTTTGACTATCATTTGGTTGGCTTCTAAGTTTGTCTTGTCTTGTGTTGCTGTTTGGTAAATTTGTCTTATCTTATTTATTTCCTAATTTGTGAAGCACTTTGATCGACATTGTTGTTTTTAAATGTGCTATATAAATACATTTTGATTTGATTTTGATTTTTTTAATTCAAATAGCTTAAGTTCATCTAACATTTTCTTCCATTTGAGTTACTTCAACTTATTATTTTCGATCAACTTCAGCTATTTTGCATAGTAAGTGCCTAATACCTAAAAATATCATTGAATTTTACTTATTCAATTTAATTACATGGCAATCGTCTTTGGAAGGTTTTGATGCCTTGTGTCAATTTGACCCCAAACATAAAAGCTGTAAGTCTTTATTCTCATATAATTTAGATTCTTAGAAATCAAAATGTAGTTGTTGACCAGTTTTTGCACTTACATCGTGCACAAAGTTTAACAAATAGTTTTCATTGTGTTTTTAGCCACTGAAGACTCTTTGAAAGTCCAGAAATAATAGGTGGCTCTCAGTTATGTGCAATACTGCAGATGTTGGTATGGATAGAATCAAGTACATATAGGGCCAGTATTGACGATACCAGTATCAATACTGATACTTTCATTCTATAAAAGCAGCTTATGTAGGGGAGGGCAGTGTATCATGATTTATGACATGAATCATCAGACATTTGCAAACACATTTTAACGACCACTAAATGAAAATGCTTTTTATGCATTTTGAAAAAAAATAATAATTTCACATATTTCAGTCAGGTACATACTGAACTTAGATAGGATAGAAACAAAGTATCAAATGTGTCACACTAGTATTGATCCAATACCAATACTAGCGTTGTTATCAATGCTTTCGATATTTGAATCGATCTACCCACCTCTAATGGCTCTGCATTCATCACTGTTGAACGTTGCCAACATTGTTTGTATCACAGTAAATATTCAAATGTTCTTTAAATTTTTCTTTTTTCCAAACCACTTTAGTGAAATTTCAAAAACCAATTCTCCTTTAGTGGCAGCTAACAGCTAATAAGCTAATAGCTAATAAGCTAACACAGCCACTTTCTGGTTTGCTAACCGACCTAGTTCTCCACAGTAGCTGAGACAGACTGCTAAATTTTTAAACCATAGACAGTGTTATTCTAAAGTATTTGATTTTTTTTTTTCTTTTACAGTTTTAAGGTGAAGGAGTTAAAGAACATTTTAGAACTGATGAAAATGGCCAGGAGTAGTTAAGTAAGCGACACGAGCTGGTTAAACCAAAGAGAAGTCATCATAGCAAAGATGCTGGCAGGTCAAACCTTGAAGTAACCCTTACACTTTGCTGTATTGTCAACTTGCTCTTTTTCAGTAAAGGTATACTACACCATCAACGATGTTCATGCAGAGCATGTCCAAGACATTCTATGCCAAATTTGACAGCTGTCTTATTCAACTAATAACTTTATTTAAATATAAGGCTGGTGGTTTAAGTATGTCAGCAAAGGTTTTGGCTGAAATTTAAAACTTTCACAATTGTTACGTCCCATCTGCGAGTGGCCAGGCCATAACACAAGGGAGATCCATCCTCGTCAGACTACAAGTAGCACATCACACAACTGATTGCATTTGATAATGATTTATTTACAATGAGTTGATTCCTAAGGTGATTTGACACAAAAAGAAGAACTCATTACAACTTCAGGGTGGACCTAATGCCAAAACAACAAACAAAAAGGGAGCCTATCTCGGGGATTTAACAAACTTACCTACTGAACAGAGTTAAACCAAAAGATAACAACTTACCTCCCTCACTAAGAAAAACAGGAGAAAACTATAATGAAGCAAAAAGGCAGTCCACCCCTACATACTCCAGTATAAAGCAAGTAACATCAAGCAAGTAACAGTAGCTGAGCTGCGCAGAGGATCAATCCACCAGTGAGCGAAGGCTGCGTCATCAAATACATTGTCTCCATGTTGTTAGCCAATCCGCATGAACTGTCCCCTGGATCCACCAATGACGGAAAGGCGCCTGCACACTTAAATCTGCATATGATACAACATTATGACAGCAGTTGTAACACAATGGAAAGAAATTTAACATGAACCTCAAAGTGAGATTTTGAATTCTAGCGTTAGTTCACTTTGTTTTCTTATTCCTCTTCTTCTTCTGCCTTTCAGCTCAGTCTTCAACAAACTTTGTCCACACTATCCCTCCTCTTTATATTTACATTTTACAACTTGAGATTGAGACTCAGAGTCTGAATCACTGCATCAGAGCCAATTATCGTGTTTTTCATGTTTTTTTTGCTTTTGTTGTATTAAAAAATTAATGTTTTAACAACTGGACTACAAGAAATTTATGATGGTCATTGTTGTGAATATGAATGTTAACCAAACATTATTATGTTAGTGGTGGAAGCCAAGAAAATACTGTCCAACTAAAGAAATGCACTTCAGCTGTTAAATTCAGCAGTACTCAATTCGATTAGGCAATCAGTTGCTTTATTTTTTCATGTTTTGTGCGACATGTCTTTGAGTTTTCAAAGCTAATGTTTGACTATTGTTTAATTAAAAAGGATTACAAAAGTGGGCAATAAATATTGAGTTTTGCTAAACTCGTTGCGTTCTCCCTTTTAAACTTAAACCACCTCAGTCTGACAAGGTTTCCAGCATACCGTATATGTATTAACCTGCTAGCACTATTTTCACTTTGTGAATCTGTCATCAAAACAGGGTCCCGAAGATGCCTACTATAAAAGAAACTACCGTAAATGCTATTTTGCATACTTTGGCGAGTGTTTAATGTTTGGGTATTATTTGGGTATTATTTTCACATCCTTGCAGCAAAACATTAAAGGTACCTGATGATTTTCTGTGAGGACAGAAATAGTTAGTATGGGGATTGAACCATTGAGGCTGCAGTTGGTGACATCTGCCAGTCTTGTAAGGATTCCCTTATACTGCGAGGCCTTCAGATACACACACACATACCTCACATGCAATGGACTTGCATTGATCTATCACACTGTTATTTGTGTAGTCTGAAATGTAATCCAACTGCTGCCAGTGGAAAATCTTATCTAGTAACTACATTCACAAACCAGATGAGATGTGTAAGCATGAGGCTCCTAACTGGTTCCATTAATTGAAAATACCAGGAAAAAGAAAATGTTGCCTTTTACAAGCTGAGAAAAGCAATGTCCTTATCAACTGTTACTGGGGGAAAAGCTACATCAGCATTCAGCTGAAGTGCCTGAGCAGTGTTTCAGAGCCATGTCTCTGCATGCGTAGGATGATGGATCTCCTGCCCCACTACAGTTGCCATGTCCACATACAAACATCACACCAGTATTTCCTGCCTCCTCTTTGCGTATGTAGGCTCAGGCTGGTATGCAGAGTGAGACATTCCTTTGTATAATGTTGGTTCGGAGGGTGAAAACCAAACTACAAAGTGACGCACGACACTCAGTGACTCACCTGCTCGGCTGGTTGATGTTATTGTTTTCTTTTAAGGCAGATATGTTCCAAAGACAGCCAAGTATGGAAGGCTGAACACGCCTCAGTTATCATCAGTCACTTAAAATATGTAAAATAAAAATACTCTCCAGCAAGATGGCTTTCAGACGGTTAAACAGTTGCTTGTATTTATAACTGTTCAATAACTCGTCATTAAGCTTAACATCAGAAGGGTGCTTAAGCAAATGCTGTTGGTTATTTTCCACATTGTGTGT
>NW_024582460.1:1507260-1531400 GCF_018398535.1 Haplochromis burtoni
TGTGTGTGTGTGTGTGTGTGTGTGTGTGTGTGTGTGTGTGTGTGTGTGTGTGTGTGTGTGTGTGTGTGGTGGGGGTGTCCTCAAAAGGAAGATTATCTCATCTCGATTAAGAAAACTGGGGAACACCTGCCAAAATACTAGTTACATTAGTACATACCAAAAAGAGAGCAAAAGAGAGAGGGAGTGTGTGTGTGTGTGTGTGTGTTTTCTTGTCTGCCAAAGTGATAAGCAGATCAGATAAGCTGCATGTAAGCATAGTCATGGCGGTGGAAGGCGAGTCGCACGCCATGGGCTCTTCATATCTCAAACACATTCACTTTACCTGAATTTATTTTATTTATATGCATGCATATGTTGCTGCAGGATTGTGAGCATCCTTTACATAAGAACACGTATACCCCATGTTTGTGTGTGCCGGCATGGGGTGTCTAGCATGAGAAACGCAGCAGGAGTTTTGCTCTGTCGCTCGGCGAAGTGAAGGAGGGGGAGCAAGGGGGAGGCCAAGCTGTGATAACAAACTCCATTTACTTCAGAAATAACAACACAGCACTTAGAGTGAACCACGGTCTCTCTTCCTCTGAGAGCCACTGATCTGCCCGTCAAAGAACTTAGACTCATTTACTGTCATTAGCTGTTACGTCACAGGAAGGAGTCCTGGCTCTGCTTCAGAATGGATCACTTATCATCTTATTTGCACTTTGTACACAAGGACACACCTGCACATGCATGCATAGACCCAGAAAATTAAAAAAGAAAAGAAAGTATTCTATCTTTAAGAGTATATTGAGAAGTATTTTGAACTGTTTCACTTTTTCAGCTATATCCATTAAATAACCCCAGGACACCCAGCCCAATGTCACTCCTGGGGCATCAGTTAGGGCCATTTTTGTCAGAAGCATCTGGGATCAGGATCCTTTGGCTTCAGCAAAGTCATTCTGCTGCCTAGTCTCACATCACATCCAGTCATCCTGGATTTATTCATATAAACATTGTGACTGAAAAGAGGACAGTAGATGTGAAGGGCCTCATGAGAAGTCTCCCAGCAGCTTGAGCATATAGCAACAGGATAAACCTTATCAAACTTTATCAAAGATTTATATAATAATTATAATAAAAACTGCAATTAATCTGTATTCCAGAATATGGTTCAAAAAGTTGTTGTTTTTTTCCTACCGTACATTTGCTACTTTTGAAAAAGTTGATGAAAACATGATCTGCTAGGATTACACATTTTAGTCTTGGTTTCTTCAAGGGCAGTGGCAGGACAATGCCTATCTTTCTCTATTCATAAATTTCCTATGGATTTCTAGTAAAAAGCAACACTTTGGGTGTGTTTATAAGTGACACGAACAATTCTCATTTGAAAAAGTCAGAATTTCATGTTGTTTTCTTAGCTGAGTACTCCGAGTGTAAGGGCCTTGAGCAAAAACTTCTGTACCGTAGCAGAGGCGTATCAATTTCCCATAAGTTTCCAGCCATATTTAGATCACCCCTCAAAAGAAGAGGTATAAAGATTAGAGATGATTTAAGTTTTGTGTACTAGTGATTAAAGTCACTAGCCTAGACTAGCCACAACCTTTGCCCTAGTAAAAATTACTGTCAGGCTGCAGAAAAGCTTTTTATGCCCTCCAGGTTTGGCATCTATAAAAAACCAAACTCACCATGAACTGTCGTTGGCAATTTAGTATTAAATTATGTGGTTTTCAAATTAGATATATTAGCCGATATATTTGTCTGTGAAGGTTCTCAGTCATCCAGGTCATCGTAGTCAAAGGAGTTTGCAAAGAAAAGCGTCTGGACTTCTTTAAGTTGCTTGAAGACGTTTCACCTCTCATCCGAGAAGCTTCTTCAGTTCTAAGGTCAAATGGTGGGGAGTCCCAGATTTAAACTCAGTGGGAGTGACCCCCCACAGAGGGACAAAAGGACCCCCTGATGATCCTCTAATCGCCTGAGCCAAGGTGGGAAACTGGGTGTGGGTCCCAATCAGCCAGAGTTTCAGGTGAGCTCATTGTGAAACCTGGCCCCACCTTAACATGTGATTTCCTGAGGTCAGATGGCCCAGGATGTGAGGAGAGCGTTAAGGCGTCTGGGGAGGGAACTCAAAACTGGATTATAGATGGCAGAGAGTTGGTGTCGTAAACCCCCCCGGACATAGATGGCTTCTTTTCTTTCACTCCTCTTTCAAACCATCTGTCCTCTCTGTCCAAAATGTGAACATTGGCATCCTCGAAAGAGTGTCCTTTATCCTTAAGATGCAGATGGACTGCTGAGTCTTGTCCTGTGGAGGTGGCTCTTCTGTGTTGTGCCATGCGCTTGTGAAGTGACTCCCCACCATTTGACCTTAGAACTGAAGAAGCTTCTCGGATGAGAGGTGAAACGTCTTCAAGTAACTTAAAGAAGTCCAGACGCTTTTCTTTGCAAGCTCCTTTGACTAGCCGATATATTCAAAACTGATTTTGTGAAATAATTAACACAAATTGCTTTCACTGCTTATACCTTATATACCTGGTATGTGCGGGGCTCATTATGTTTAAGTCCTAGGGGATCATTGTTTGAATGCTTTTCTATGGACACTGCCAAGCACAAACAAACAAACAAGTAAACAAAACAAAACAAAAAAACAACAAAGATTTGGAGTGCCTTAGCAATTTGGTTCAACTGGCGAGTTTCATTTGTTATTTCCGATATTAGAAGCCACAAACTGAATGCACAAAGGGCAGAAATGAAAAATTGTGTTGTTATTAAGTTACAGTATACTCTAATTAAAAAACACATTTTTTTTTTTGCTTCACTCCTGCTTTTGGTTCTCTCTTTCCCATTGTGACCAGTGACAGAATGGCATGGACATCATAAAGCAAACAAGCATACCATTACAGGTCAGCTGCAGTTTAGAGGTCAGCAGTCAGTAAGAACAATGATGTTGTCATTGTAATTATGACAGAAGATCAAATTGTTTAAACCTTTAACTCTGACTCTGGCATGTTGGGATCACTAGTTATTTTTCACCCCAGCGATGACAGCAGCTGTTCAAACCAATCAGAGAATGAACGTTAGTCAAGTGAAAAAAACTAAAATAAACATTAAAAATGATTGTTATTACTATTATTGATCCCCTGCTGAGTATGATGGATCAGCCCAAAACTACACAGGAGCTTATTAATGATCTGAAGGCAAAGGAGTCCACAGTCACCAAGAACATCGTTGGTAACACACTAGTATGATTGAAATCTTGCAGTGCCCACAAGGTGCAAGGAAATCTGTGGAGGGAGCTGGAGCTTCGACTTGACTCAAAATGAAACTACCATAAAAATGAGAGACTGTTGATTTCTTTGAAAGTGAGCAAACTTCCAAATTCAGCTGGAAGTTGAAATATTTGTTTCCTCCACTGTAAAACTGCATGTACAGAATCACCTGTCAATCCTGATAGAAAGTTTTCAGACTGGTTCGCCTTTTTTGCTGTTTCAGAATTCCCCAGCGGTTTTGATTTCCCTGAGTGCCACGTCTCTCTCTCTCACAATGCTTTAAGTCTCCTGAATGAGGTAATTCTGAGCAGTGATATTACAGGTAAACACGAGTGAGTTCTTGGAACCCATTCATCAGTCATAACTCTGTCACTCTGGCCGATATAGACTGTATGCTCTCTCTCTCCCAGCAAGGCAGCCAATGTGTTCGTGATTTTCTACACGTAATGTTGGACAAGCACCCTGGTTAAACGGGCAGTAATAAAAGAAAAGCAGTGGAGAATAAAAACGAGAAGGGCTTTGCAGATACAGCTAAATGCTAAAAAGTTTCAATTCATGTTGTTTGAGTAAGTGTATTTATGTAATACATGTAACCCAGAATCACACCTGAATTGGCAATAATCATTGTATATAAAACTGAAATGCTGATATCATGTTAATATAATATGCTACCTTTATTCAAGGCAGGTAAACTTTTCCAGGCTTGCAAGTTGACTGTGTGCTCATGTGGGACACAGATTACAGTCAATCAATTCATCATATTTCTGTGCACAAAGTCAAGCAAGCAAGTGTTGTATGCTGTACACCTGAGATAGGATGATGAATACCTATTTAGACTCCTTCAGCTGCTATGCGATCTGCAGTAGCAGCCTTTTATTTAGATGTCGCCGAAGAGCTGAACCCTCTAGCCTGTCTGGTGTATTTACACGGTCTGTCAGGTCTTGAGAGACAGAAATCTTTGGAGGCATTCCTTCACATTCCTTCCAAAGAGTGTCTGTTGGGAGTGGAGGTTAATAACATAGGTGACTATGGCTGTGGTATGTGTCTATCCATATGCAAGCAGGTTGATAATAATATTGCTCAATCAGCTGTGCAAATGCTCACAGATATATTGGGGTGGAATGAACACACACCTCAGTGTACACTCCTATCATCAGTGTCAACTTTCATAATGATTTTCATTCCATACAAATGCCTCATGCCTTTTCTAGTTTGAGAATTTCTTTGTGTTTCACAGCCTTCAGTGAAGACTTGTAGCAAAGTTTCTGAAAATTAACTTCTATGTTATTTTGGTTATAGCAATAAACTATAAATGGTTGCTTTGAAGACACTGCGACCACTTGTCCTCTTTGAAACAGAAATAAGGCGGGTTGGTCAGACCGATTAGCGATTACTATTACATGTAATCTGTGAAAATACGGTGATATGGTGAATAATAGTGTTATCTTGAAGACCTCATAGTACCATAGTATCACCTCAATAGAGCACCTTGCTCTCAGACTGCTGGTATACTTGTAGTTCCTAGGATATTTATAACTAGAATGGGAGGCAGAGCCTGCAGCATTCAGGCCCCCTTTCCGTGGAATTAACTCCCTCTCTGGATTCAGGAGACAGACACCTTCTCTAATTCTAAGAACAGGCTTAAATCTTCCTTTTTTGATAAGGCATATAGTTAGGGCTGGATCAGGTTGTAAAATGTTTGTATTGTGATTGTAAATCCAACAAGAGACAGTGGTTGAAAATTAGTGATAGCTACAGGTGCATTACATCAGCTTCATGTTCTATACTTGGACTATGTTAAACTGTACGGTCCCATTTAAATAAATAAAGAATAAAGGTGACCCTGAATCCTCCCTTAGTCATGCTGCTGGGGGATTCCCATAACGCACACGATGAGTGTTTCTTCTTCACTCACCTTTTTCACTCACTATGTGTTTATAGATCTCTTTGCATTTAGTCAATAGTTATTATTAATCACTGGCTGTCTTCCACAGCGTATTCCCTCACCCTGAGCCTGTTACGTTAGATGGCCGCTCCAACCTAAACCTGATTTTGCTGGAAGTTTGTTCCTCTTATAAGGGATTTTTTTCTTTCCACTGTCACCAAGTAAGTGCTCGTAGGGGGATGTCTAATTGTTGGAGTTTTCTTTGTATTATTTTAGTGTCTCTTCCTTACTGTATAATGCTCCTTGAGGCAACTATTGATTTGAATTGACAATAGCAAATCTTTTCCTGTCTACACACTGTACACAGGAATTCACATTAAACAGAAATCTACTACTTACATTCCGAGTTCAGCCAAAACCTACAGATTTAAAACGGAAATTCTTCAAAATGACACTCAGCACTCAGCAATATTCGTATCATGTAGGATTATAAACAGATTTAACCGGCTGGCAACCAGTTGAGTCAAATGCCCTAATGCAAAAAGACAAATCACTGACAAGTTGTGCCACAACTGACTGGAGAATGTCTGAGACTTATTACGGTCAGTTGGAGCGCAATTCTTTTCCTCCTACCAGCTCCACAATTTAGCATCAGCTTCAGCAAAGGCCTGATCTTCACTGTGACAGCTATTTGCATGGCAGACTTAGAAACTGTGACTGATTTACCAGGCTGTGTAAAGTTAAGAGATCAGGTGGGTTAGGAGGAGCAAGCAATCCTATATAAAGCACCTTAGGGTGACTTGTGATTCATCACTATATAAATAAAGTTGAATTGAATTAAATTGAACTGAAGCAAATGGATTAATCTTTGCAAGTGTCCCGTTAACTCTGGTGCAAGATCCAACATTTTATAAAACACACTGATATAACGTCTGATCTGTTTGTTTCTTCCATGACCTCGTGCTTGATCAATGTCATTTAGATCTATGCTTCCTGACAAGCGTTTTTTAAAAGGCTAGTTACAGATGTCTAATGCTTCCAAGAGCATAAAACAACGTAAAGTATAATAGAACACTTGAGTTTCATTGGCTTTTAATCATTTCTGTTGTTTTTTGGAAATGGAAGACCCAAAGCCAAGCTTGTAGCTCTGATCCGCATCCATTAACATCTCCAACACACAGTGGTACAGTACTTTCTGTTGACATTTGTCCATTCTCTGACATTAATGTAATTCCTGTTTTTGTGACCGTCCTCAGTGTCGCTCAGAATGCGCTGACATCCATGAGGTCATCTGTTGACATTGCTTAGCCTCACAGTCATGTCAGATGCTGCCTGGAGTGTCATTGTCTTTAAGGAACCACAGTGACCCGAATGAACCTTGACTGCTTACTGGATGAATGGCACCAGCAGTAGGCAGCAATCAAGCACACAAATCAGCTAAACAAGCCCACAGATAAATGCCTTTAAAAGTACCTTTGTAGACACACAAACACACACACTCAAGCTGGAACATGACAGGTCTGCATCGCCACCTCAGAGGTTGTTTGGCTATAACCTATCACTATTTGCAGACCTGTAAACAATATTTTGAACTCAGGACATGAATGGAGAAGCTGTTTTCTTTTAAAGCTTCACATTTTCAATGCATGTTTAACTAACAGCAAAATATGCTGAGAAACACACACACACACACATAGAAGGGAAAAAAGGAACAGCCAGATACACACACACAGTTTGTATGCAAAGACTAGAACAGTGCTGAAATGACTCTACCCTACACAGATTACCTCTCATCTCTGTCAATGGAAGGTTTTCCCCTCTGATATCGGGGACCTTTTTTTGGGCTTTTAAGTAAACTAATCTTTGGGCAAATACCACAGGCTGTTTCTGATGTTGGCACATAATAGGAAGTCTTAATATATCTGAATGAGAGCAAACAGACTGAACAAGAGGCTCACTGGAAGTTTGGGATCAAAGCTTTGGGGCACAAAGGCAGAGATTTAGCATGTTAAAGTGATCGTCACTCTTTCACAGCCAAGTATTGTCTCTGTGTTTCTCTCCTCAAGTTCTCTGAATTCCTGCTCTGTGTAAAACGCTTATTGTTATCCGTGGGTTTTACCACCGCAAACCGTGTTCCTAAACATCTCTACTCTGCCTTTCAGGCTCCCCTCTATTGAAGTAAAGATTAAAAAACGAGAGAGCCGGGGAACATCAAACAGGCTAACGTTGTCAGTTCACATTTTGCTGTTCAGTTATTGTCAGCAGACTTGACCGAGTGTGCAGTGAATCCAAGCAGCTTGCAAAACACCTCTTTTCTGTGGTTGCGTTTTAAGTGGTTGTGGCCCCAGTTGCCATGTATACTGGGTGTGCTCCAGGTGTATTTGTACAAGATGCAGTTTCTGTGTGCACAGGCAGGTTCTCTCCTCATCTCAGCTTCATTTTTAGTCATAAAACTGTCTGATGATTTTTGGCGCTGGCGAGCCCTCAGCTTGTCGGCAGCAATCCCGATGCAAAGTGGAGGCCTTGCGCAACACCGGGGTTGAAATTATTTTGTTTCCAAGGCACCAGCCTTGCAGTTATCACAGCCCACATTTAACAAACAGGTTTCATTGTTGCGAGAGGGCCAATCTGTACGAGCCCTGTGGTTAATTTGATTTAGTTCGATCCATTCGAGGCTATTACACATCGCTTCCATCTGATCATATCTGATAACCGCCTGCGCTGCAGATTGTCCGTTCATTTATCTTTAGAAATCTCTCCCTCTACCTCCCTGTCACAGCATGTGGGAGGAATAAACCACTGTGATGTTTGTACAGCACACCTGTGCAAAGCAGGTCACACATTACCAGCTTATCTGAGTCACCGACCTGACTGACTGGTCACATTTATACATGATCCAAGTTTTTTTGAACTCATGGATCCAATTAGATAGCCAAAGGATTTCTTAAAAAAAGCACATATACAGTCATTTTTGAGTTCTTTTAACTCACATCATAGCTTTCTCTCCTGGTATCTCCGGTGCTTTCCAAACAACAACAAAAACAAATCAAAAAACTGAGCTGATTTCAGCATATTAGCCAGTCACACCCTGAAGCAACACAGTGAAAAGGATTTGTGCATCTCTGAAAAACAGGGAATCATGTCATCCAGCACAATGTACTCATAAAAAACAACACTTTGTCCCCTTTCACAGTGGAACCTCTGAATTATTTCTGAGCATTTTTTCCTTCCAGGCTGGACCCTTGTATTTTCTCTTTCTTCTAATTTGTATTTCTTCTTCGACATCATCCCTCTCCCTTTACTTTTCAGCAGGTTTCTCCAGCTCAGGAGCTGCTTTGTGGCAGATGGTTGTCCTCCCAGAGTCTTGTGACTCTGATCTCAGGATGGATTTAAACAAAGTTACGTGTACTTTTTTATTATTATTGAGACATAAACTGATCGCTTGTTTAACCATAAAAGTAATTATATAATAATAACAATTTCAATACAGGTGATGAATTAAATATATCCAGCTTGCTAAAAAAACTATTCCTGCAAAAAAAGAAAACATATAAAGACCTGAAATAAAAACAAAGATTTTGCATATGAATTGTTTTTTCCCACCTCTTTCTTTATGAAACATCCGTTATTTCTATTTTAGCAGTTCTTTTAAACAGGGCCCGGGATTTTATTAAAAGACTGGCTTTTGTTTTCTTTTGATGGGATTAACTTTTGTGTTACCTTTCCTCCACATCTCCAACTGAGCTTTTAAACTCTTTTGTGTCCCCACCTGCATCTCAGAGTTTTCACCAGAGCTTGGCAGAGCTGATAGTGCTTCCTGGCACACAAGAACGTGTTATTTTTCTAAGGTCATGTTAAAGGATGCAGGGTAAAGTATGATGAAGCTGTGGCTGTTGCAGCATGCCAGGGAAGGTCATGAACCATGACTGAAATATTTTAGTCTGTTTCACCTGTCTGTTATTATGTGCGTATCACCCCGTGTTATTCCTGCTTGTCAAACAACAGACATCCATCCAGAGCAACAGAAACTAAAAGCCCTTTTGAACTTTTTCAAGAACCTGGATTAAATTCGTGTCTTTCTGCTGCAGAGTGTTAAAGCAAACAACAAAAGGAAAGCCCCAAGCAAAGCCATCAGGAATAATTATCCCAAATTATCCCATAACAGCTTCTGACAATGGCTCAAGTACTGTATACACTAGATATAAAAGATTGACCTGGCCTGACTTGATATCCCCCATTAGTTTCTGGACTCCACATTTTTAAGCTTTTGATGCTTTCGCTGTCAATTTTGTTTTTACGGAGCCAAATCAGACGTTATTTAGGTAAGAGGGTGGAATGCTAAGTCATCAGCTAATGCTAACTAGCTTGGTTAGCAAGCTAGATTCTTAAGCCATTACAAGTTAGAGGCACAGACACAAGATATCTGCTAGTTAGTGTTAAAAAATACCAGAATGTTACTGACCAAAGCTGAAACAACAACCCAATTTCATGGGCTGTTTTGTATATTTTGCATATAATTACATTAAAAATTGTCCAAAAGGCATTAGCACCACAAATGCAGTAGAAAAGTCAAGTTCAGTGACCAGAATAAATGGTGACAGGGTCTAGCAGACTAAATCTGCCACCACAGCTTTGTTATAAAAACAGAAATCATCTAGTCAAGTCAAGTCAGCTTTATTTATATAGCACATTTAAAAGTGCCGGCCAAAGTGCTGAACATTGGAACAATGTAACCAAATAAAAGAAAGAATTAAGATAAATGAGGCAAAAAGATTACACAACATCCAGACATCTGTTTTTTGTAAATAATAATAATAATAGATTGTTCTTTCCTGTAAACGTGTGTTTTTTTTATTATGCGATTGTAGCATGTCGCTTTACAAGGATTGACTCAATTTTGGAGTCAGGCTCAAGCGGCAACTCCAAGAATTGCAGTTTGTAGCCGTTTCCGTGTTGGCTTCAGTCCCAAAGGTGGCTTCATGGTCTGAAGGAAGTGAGAGATATGCAGTAGCTTTAATGGGTCTGTTTGGCATATAACAAGAGGTTTCGTGGAGACAGTTTTGTATTCAAGCCACACCCAAATTGTACTGAAGTAAATTAAATTTGGTTGCTCTTTCACTCTGACATCTTTCGAGCTAAGAAAGAAAAAGTACAGGCCATAGCATTGTTTGAGACATGCTGCATGATTTAGCAAGATTTTGTCTTCGTTTTATAGTTTTCAGAAATTTTATTTGCCAGTTTAAGTGTAGAGTTAATGGAAACAGTCCCTTGGGACAGGCAGAACAAGTGGTCAAACAGGTTCAAAACAAGTTCCAAGTTTACTTTACAGTTCTTATTAAATCAGTTATTTGGAAAAGAAAACAAAACCAAATGTACACAAGAACCACTACACAAACTTGTGACTCCTTTGTAAACAACCATTACACGCTGTGGAGCTACTTTCACTTCCGTGTCATAGGTGTGAGCACAGTCAGTTTTACACTGTAGAGACAGTGTTAGCTAAATGAATCTACATTTTGAACTGCATTTTTGGTTTTACTGCCTTTATGCTTTTGTTTCTTCTTCTAATGAACTCATCTGATTATGCATACAAGAAGAAACCAGTATGATGAAATAGGATCCAAGCTGTGAAAAAGAGAAGTCATAAAGTCACTTTTGGAAAGTCATTAATAGAACCAACACACTAGTCAAAACAATTAAAAAGCCTCCATATATGGAAAGTGAAGGAAACTTCCTGTGTTGCGAAACCAAGGAGTTTGTTTGTATCTGTTTTTTTTAATTTCAGGTAAATAACTGATGATTCATTTTCCTGAGCATTCATTTCCTTGCCTACCTGTGGCTTCAGGTTGCCACCTCTAATCGGCATGTTGCCCTCTGTTTGCACCTGAGCTGCCAGGTTACATCAGACAGACAGACAAACACACGCATTCACATTGGCAAGAGTGCGCCTCAGCTGGCATCCAGAGATGGGTTACGGCTTGCCTGTGTTTTATAGTTGCATTTATTTACCACGGAATACTCCAAGTTTCACCCTGATGTGCAGTGAGAACTCTCCCAGGGGTTCACAAAGGGTTTAGCCAAACTGCGACTACAAATGTGTAAGCATGCATGCGTCTGTGTGTGTGTGTGTGTGTTTACTAGCCCTGGCATTTCTGAGTGTGTGTTTGCACGTATAAACAGGTGAGCCACAGAGTGATTATGCTGTCAACTGCTGCTGAGTCATTCACATCTACACCAAGTTAATTAGAGATGGCAGAACATACCTGGGTTTTCACACACACATAAATGGACACGTACATACACGTATGCAACCGCGTAAAGCACAAAAAAATTACAGTAAGGGAACAAGACAATAGATAAAAATAAACTTGCGTGCCATCGGTTGGTGTACACTGAACACCTTGATAATGTTTGACATTGTCAGCCAAGGTACACGTGTATGCACACCTGTATGCATTACATGTTTGGGTGTTACTTTTTCCAAGGAAAGCCCTATGGTTTCTCAGTCAAACATGCTTCTGAGTAATGCATCAGGTTTCTGAGAAATAAAATAGTTTATTGTGCCACTATGTGAAGCTATATATGAAATAAAAACCAATTTTTACATGCGTAATTGGCTCTTAGAGTTTAACTTCAAACTTAGAAACTCTTGAAGTTTTCTTAAGTTCTAAGAACACATGCTTTGAGACTGGTTGGCGACTGTTCCACAGGTCATGAAGGAAAATGCGTATTTCCAAACTGGTTGTAAGTAGTTGCTGGAGGTTGATAGACGTCATTGTGAAATTCACGCCAGCCATGAGAGCTGTCAGTGTCCACTGGCAAACTTTGTTCGCTATGAAAACGGTATATTCTGCAAATGTTGGTAAATGTTTCTTGAGGTTGCTGGCAGTTGCTAGCATGAATTCGACCACATACAGTGCTGCACCAAAAACCTTCTTGCGATTGCTATAGATGTACTAGGTTGCCACAGTTGCCAGTAGTTTAAATAGAAGACATCAACTTTTCTGCAAACATAATATCACCAGACAGAAATAGTTAAAAGTGCCATGAAAACTGGAAACGGACACCATTCACCTTCAAAATAATAAAATAAATAAATGTAGTGCTATCAGCGTTAATCTTGTTAAAGTGACGTTAATGCCAATTAACGCGGCAAATCTCCATTAGCGCGTTAGCGCCGTGCAGCCCCATGCATGAGGTGATCCATGCTAACTCACTAACAGAGATTTGCTGTTTTAATGTGGTTATGGCGTTAACATCATTTTAACAAGATTAACACTGAAGGCACTAAATAAATGATCATTTGAATAAATACATGCATAAATGCAGAGTCTTTGCAGACAAGTCTCTGTCTCCTATAAACAAAATACTGCATCAATTTTCTACTGACCAAAGAATTAACAAGGAGGTTTCTGGTGCAGCACTTTCTTTGTGCCTGATTTTACCTAGCAACAAATAGCAATCACTTGCCTAACACTTGAGGACTACATATTTTTCCCTACTATTTGGCAACTGCCAGGGTGTTGCTGCTGCCCGTTTGACTTGGGCTTTAGTAAGGGAAATGTTTAAAAAGACAGGACCCAAAATATATTTAGCACATTTTAATGCAAAACATGAGGCTTTGCAAAAGTCGGTGTTCTAGGACACATGAAAGTCTCCCAGTTATTTTTAACTTTCTGGAGCCCTCAAGCAAACTTGTCTGGCTGAATATAGCTGACATGAATAGTCAAAATAATAATAATAAAAACCCTTCCATGTAGTTTTTAAAACACGTTTGTCTGGCAGAAGTGAGGCATTTGGGATATTTTTGGAGGTGGATCAATCTCTATCTGGTGCTGTAGTGAATGTGAAGCAGCATGACACTGTGTGGGACTGAGTAAAAAACAAACAACAGTGTGTGTGCTCATGGTGTGGCTTACTGATGTGAGTTTAATAGTTTTTTGAACACACGCTCCGTTGCCCAGAGGAAAAAGAAATGTTTGCTCTAGATACACGTAGTACGTTATTAACAGGACCAATTCTTTCTTTATTTTTTATATTTTTATAGAACTTATAAAAGACAACAGAAGTACCTGATGCCCCCAGCCTTATTCTTGAATGTTACTTTTCAGTAGGACTTTATAATACAAGCCTGTTACGTATGGTGTCATTTCCCAAACTCTTTCAAAATTTAGGATGCAATTTTCAGTAACTAAAAATGTGTACAGTAAAACAGTCTTTTTTGTCTTTGTTCCAGTAATGGTAATTAGATGACAAGGTTTCCAGTTTCCAGAGAGGAAGACCTAAACAACATATTGTATTGTTATCATTGCAAAATAATCTCCTTTGAGCACCCACAACACCCTGTGGTCATTTTGTCACAGACACCAAGTCACACCTGTGAGAATTATGCCAGGACAACAGCCATTCATGTCTGAGTTTCATCTGGCCTTTATAAATATACAGTGACTCTTTTCTCAAAGGTGATCATTAAATTTGAGCTGGTTCCCAAAATAGACACACGCAGGCAAGCCTCGCTTCCTAAAAATGGGACATAGCATATAGCCGAGGTTATATTTTAACCGATGTCAGTTTTGTTTTTCCACAGTTTTCGTCAATGACCTTTTTTCTGATAAAAGCAAGAGGATAACTAAATAAAAAACTGATGCACCAGGACAAAACCTATGATATACTGACACTTTTGAAAACAAATAAAAATATTCTGGAAAGATGAGATCCAATCAGAACTAATTTGGTTGTGTAGAGAGCCGGAAGGTGTTTGGAAGTTATCCAATCAGAAGTAATCTCCTTGAGCAGAAAGGTTAGGCAACTCGCTCCCACATTTGATATTAAGTTAAAATAAGATGCTTTGCAAACCATATGCAGCAACTCTCACTGGTAAAATCTTTTACACTTTATGTTTTAGTCAAGTGTGTAGACTTAGATTTAGTCTATGATAATCTTAAAATGCTTAGACTGAAACTGAAGTGAAACTAAATTTTCTGTCAAACTTCACACTGATTTTAATCATTTCTTATAGCACATATAATTTTCTACATTTAAACAAAATTGATAATTGCATCCTAATGCCTTCTCACATGTGCTATTACAGCAATTTTCATATAGCTCAATGCTCTATTATTGATAACGAGTGAAGAGATTGTAATGTTATTTGAAACATGAAACCTTCCTGGACTTTCCTGGTTGCCTACAACAGCATATGGACTGATTTGTATGTGAAGTCTTTCCATGAAAACAAAAGGATATGCCATGTTTCCTCATCTCAGTGCCTCTTGTTCGCTGCTAACGGCGAGCAGTTAGCCCAAGTATGTGTGAAAGGGAGGTGGACTGCCATTTACGCCTATATAGCAGTTTTCTAATCTTACTGTAGATTACAAATCATATTAAATCATACATTGTTGCAGCACTTTATTCACCTCACATCCATGGCCAATTTAGAATCAAAAATTAAGCTATCATTAATGGTGGAGCAATGCCACAGTGACCAGAGAAAACGCCACACAGAAGTAGGGTTCAAATCAGGAACCTTCTTGCTGTGAGGCAACAGTGCTAACCACTCTACCTCTCCACTACCCATCAAAACATTGGCTTATTGTTTTCAAATTACTCTATCAGTAACATTACAAAATGTTGCCGCATTGATGTAGTGTAGCTATAGTGCAGCTAGGTTGCTAACTGTAGCTGTCACCAGCTAGTGTGATCAATAAATTTTAAATCTATTATGTCAGACTGTATTTATGATGATCAACATTAACAGTAACAGCCAAGGATAAAACAGTAGCAGTTATCCCTAGCTTTACCTTGGCTGCACAGAACGAATGAAGTGGGGTGGAGGAGGAGGCAGATTGCACAAAAGAGTCTGAGAGGCAAAATGACAGAAGAGCAGTAAGATTTAACTTTTTCTCCCTTGGACGCCTTCTTTGGACACTAATCCTTGTTTCTCTTTAATAAACTGAGTGGTTTCTATCACATTTGGGGCCTTTCAGAACAAATTGCATCAGATGAGGGTTGATCTCTCCCTATATAGCTTACTGGGACTTCCCTTGGAAAGACCTGGAATATGTTCTAATGATCATAAAACCACATAGATATATATTGAGATGTCAAAACTCGTCACTAGTGGAAACAGGAAAGGTTGTCAAATGTAATTTTTATGGACAGAATTAATACCAAACATCCAGGAATGCAAGCAGATGAGCGACTACATATCTTCCTAACATGCATGTTTCATCACTTGAAAATGTTAAGCATGAACGCAATCAAAAGTATGCAGACTGCAAGTCACCTAATGGTGTCATTAATGACGTTTTTACTCTGTGCTGCATGCATATTGGAAAGCATGTGTCAGAAACTTGAAATTTGCTTGTGTTGTGTATTCAGAATGAATATAAAGTGCTTTTGGTCAAAGAAACATATATTGTCCACAGGAGAAGCCTTATTACATCGTTTAAGCTGCAGTTATGTAACAGCATGTAAAGAGATAACAATAAAAATATGGACTCTGTAGATTTGCAGAACGGTCAGTGCCTTGATTTTATCACTTCCAGATTGAAAAACTAAAAAGAATAAAATGCTCAAAATTAAAAGTATTTGTCTTAAAATATTAAAAGGTCCATATAACATAGTTGAGGTCTGTTCAGCCATCTTTGTGTGTGAATTCTGTGTGTGTGTGTGTGTGTGTGTGTGTGTGTGTGTGTGTGTGTGTGTGTGTGTGTGTGTGTGAGTGTTATGCTGCATGGTATGATACATTGGAGAAACCCTTTTAGAGAGTTCTGAAGGTTTTCTGAGCTGATGACTGACTGGCATAATAACCCAGAGGAAATTTATAATGCCTGGATTTTCAATTGTAAACTAAAGAAAGGTGAACCTCTGTTTCACATTTCACTCGTTCAATTACAAGATGCATTTTTCATAACTCCTTGTCTTAGGTTTTCCCTGGGTGTGGATGGAAATACAGAGAACAGTCCACCCAAAATGTAAACAGCAGTTTCTCATTTCTTTGCCTTAATTTCAATGTAAACCAAACCAATCGCTCCCCCTGCTCGCGCTCAAACCACCAAACTTGATGGTTTCTTGGTGTTCCTTGCCCCAGGCCACCCATTTGGCACGTTGTACCACACTGTGTGGCTCTGTCTGTAGGTCCCGGAAGAAAAGCAGAGACACACAAAAAGCAACGAAATGTGTTTGCTTCTTCACATGTCAGGTTCCCTTGTGAAAAGCAGACTCTATTGATCTGGTTATAATTTTTGCATCCAACTCTGACAAAACAAGAGGTCTGGAGTGATATTCAGTTTCAATGCCTCTTTGTAGTGTTTGTAACGGAAAATTAATGCATCACTGAATTCAGCTCTTTTGCAACAAAGGAACAATTTCTTATGTTGAGCTCTCACTCGGTAGTTGTTGTAGGTGAATGAACAAACTGACAAAACTAATGGTTGTTTTCTACAGTAAACTGAGGGTCAAGAGTGTATTTACCGTAACTATGATATTCTAATTAATGGAATATGGATCGTCTGTAAATAATGCAGATAAGATAATACTGTGAATAATTATGTAATCAGTCTATTGCATGTTTTTGTACAATTATAGTTACAAGGTCTCTTGCGACTTCACTCACACATTATATGGACAAAAGTACAGGTCGACCTGAACAGGAGCTGTTCAGTTATGAAAACCCATGAAGCTCCCGGGACAGAGTTTTTGTGCTGATGTTAATGCCATAAGAGGTTTGGAATACTGGAGATACTGAATGAGCAGAGTGTTGACACAATGTCTCTCAGCACTCTGCAACCCCACTGTGTAAACTTACGTGCTCTGCCACTTGTTTTCCAAATGCTTCCACTTTGCATTAACCCCACTCACAGCTGATTGTGGAATATGTAGGTGGGAAGAACTTTCACAAGGCGACTTGTTCTATTATAGCACTAAGATCAATTTAATTTGTTCTTTAGAATGAGCCATTCTTCCACAAATGTTTATAAAGCCAGGGTGCATGAGAGGGTGCTTGATTTTGTACACCTGTGGCAATGGGACAGAAAACACATGAAATAAAAAATTAAGAGGTATGTTTTTAATTTAATGGATTTGAATTTAATTAGCGCAAAAAAAAATAATTCTGTAAATATATTGATAGTAGCTTTATCGTGATTTTTTAAATGTATTTTTTGCTTTAGTGAAAATCTGATACTGTGACGTGCTCTGTACAGTGTGACCCCAGTTTGACTCCCATTACAATTAGCAATCAATCAATGTATTTTTATGATAATGTAACTATATCACACCACTTTAAAATTGCATCTCTCACCAATATAGCTTAATACGTGGCTACAATATATTATGTTAGCAAAAAAAAAAAAAAAAAGTAAATAATTCAGTTTATATCACTGCTAATCGCTTGGAATCAGAAATATTTCTCCATCAGCGCCTGCAAACCTTCCTCTTTACAAAGCTTACTGACATTTAGTTTCATTCACTTATTCATTAAAGTGAAAATCATGTGATGATTTTACTGTGATAATGTGAAAGTTGTAAAAGTAGTGACTTGTAATGAACCAACGACCCTCCACTGCAGGGTTTATTGTGGGCTTCCACGCTTCCCTGATATACAAATCAACTGTACTTCACCTGCTTAGCCTAAAAGGCTGACAGGCACAGTTAGAAGCGAGCTTGTGACCACAGTGAAGCATTTACAGTGCCTGACAATAGGACAGAAAGCCACTTTCAATGAGTCACTTAGAATATATTAAAAAAAAAGTTGTTTTGGATTTGTTTACAAGTTTGCCGCATCAACATAAAACGCGATATGTTATAGTGTTTGGTCCTCAACTTTTTTTTCCCACTCAAGCAGCCAAATTTTAATGATGCAGTAAAGAACGCTTGAACTTTTGAAATAAATTTAGGGTTTGATTTATTTACAGCCGGTGTAATCCAGTCTAGCAGAGCAAGAAAGATTGATTGAATTTATTGTACTCCTACTTATCAGCTGTGCTTTGATTTCTCTACAAAGCTCCAAACAACAGGCATCAGATTTCTCTTGACATGACATAAGGCCAAGATGTGGACTATTACATAAACATTCATAAATTATGGTTCTAATGAAGGGTTTGAAATCTACAGAATAATCCAGAGCATTTTGGGAAAGTGCTACACTGATTAATTTTCTCGTGTTTAAAGCTGCAGTGTTTATTACCACTTTTGTGTCCTCTGCAGTGGACATGAAACAGATGATAATTAACAAGCTTTATTATGCGTTAACTGCTACTACAATTTGTATTTGCCCACATATATAGATAATAGGATCAATACAAGATGAGAAATCATGCTCTTGTAAAAAATGTAGAATAAACATGGATGTCTGCACTGACATTCAGGCATATTTGATCAACTAAACTCAAATACAAACTGCCACCGGATTAGACAGCTATAAAACAATCAACTTGCGATAGCATGAACCTTTTTATCAGCTTGTTGAGTAACCTGTTCCCCTACTGTGCGTGTTGCCACTGTGCTGGCCCGGGCCTGCAGGTCATCTGTTTCTTAGTCAACACTGATAGCGCACTGACATGGCCAAAACCTGCCCCTGGGCTTGTTAATAAATTTGTAATGGGAGTCAAACTGCAGAGGATTGACAGCATAAATCCTGGCCTTCTGATAAGACTGTAGTGAAACTAGTGCTGATTTCGGGTTTATGGAGAATAATATAGTAATAATGAGTGTCAAATTTCAACACACATATTCAGTGACTTATTTATAATTTGTGCCATTATTTCCTTTACTAAAATTGTGTTAAAAAGTGGATGTGAACTATAGCATTAAACAAGTAAAATATTTAAATGTGTCATAATTTAATTTTCATTTGCATAAAAGAGAGAGAACCTGAGAACACGATTTACAGTAAAACCTGTATGGACACAATAGTCAAAATATATGTCAACATTATCGATTACCGTTGATTAATGGTTTTAATGCCTATGTGTAAATGAATTAACTTGAGGGCACACATGACAAAGTTCACAACTTTATCAAAATATGTGATTTTACAATACAGCAGTGTTCAACTTGTGCTGCCAAAAGTACCAAAGCACACACAAAAAAAGGCCAGGTCATGTGTCGTGGTTGAAAATGTTGCATATTTTGTAACACAACTTGGCAATAATGGAAGTTTGGGTGTGATGGTGATTTCACTGTCCCCTTGAATTTGATCCTCATCAGAACAATGGAAACATGTTCATAGAATCATACTTGGTTTTACAGTTTGTTTGTTTTTCATTTTCAGTTTTTATTATGCAACACTTAGTTTTGTACAGCGAGCAAAAATGTTAAGCACGGGTTTTCGGTGGGCAAACATTCATGCAAAAACCACAAAGTGGTTTATGTGATGATAACAGGTGGATTGACATATTTACTCATTTTGCAACATTAATAGGTTGGCTAATGATTAAGTTCAAGTCGCTTCAACAAGCTTGATTAAATCAGGGTGTGTTTGAAGTCTAATACAAATTGTATGAGGTGCAGTTCTCTTCAGTTACGTTCCCTTATGTAAAGTACTGGTGTGAACTGTATATCATTCTTCAACTGAATCACCGTGATTTATTTAGAACTGAAAAGCAACATTTAATCCTGTCTATAAAGGACATAATTGCAGTTGAATCATTTGTTTTCAGATTATGATAAAATCCCACATTAAGCCTTAAGAACGTTTCATCTGACAATGGTTTCCTCTAACGGTTGCAAAAGTGGCGTACTTGTGCGTGTATGTCAGCTTAGCAGGCTAATTAAATTATCATGCAAGGCCACAAATATGTAAACAAAACAACCTGAGCAACAGAGCAACGTGGCAATACACAGTCACATCCAGACATTAGCAACAAGACAAACAGTGGAATTATTATTCAAGCAAACTCCTCTCGCTGGAACCTGCTCTTACCTCACTACCTGCTTGAAATGTGCAACCACCTCGACTGTTCCAGGTTTCCTTCTGAGCCTGCAGCTGTTGGCTCGGAAAGTATATTTAGGCCTGAAGTAATCCTTTCTGATGGAGTTTGCAGCCACTGACTGTTTTCATCTCTTTTTGCAGGAACATTCAACCATGCAGGCTCCTAAGAGTTCCAACAACTGAATCACTGTCTATCACGTTGAATTGCCTTTTTCAAGTATCCCCAAGTGTTATTTACTTTTATTTGTAAAATGGTAAGGGTTAAAATACCAGGGCTGTTTGCATTTTATGGAGTGTGTGGATTTTTAGCCCTCTTTCTAAGCTGTTATCATACTAAAAGCCATGAGTCAAATAGGTCTTCAGTCAGATATTTGACTAACACATGTTTTTCAAACATTTGTCTCTTCTTGCTGTTGTCTTGGAGGTGGATTAATGAAGCTGGGATACTCCCAGGTTTCACAATGCCTGGCTAGATAATGGATATGAGTGCCTATTAGCAGAAGAAGAAAACACATTGTTAACATCCAGCTGCGGCCAATTTTTATGAGTCATCAAACTCTTTGGAAGACTCAGGAGCTCAACACAAACACAGGCAGTTGATTAATTGTTCGAGTAGTTGCACATACTCATAATGTACACTCCATATGTTGGCCTGAATCTGCCTGTGACAAACTGACAGACTGACTGCACTTAGACGTTTTGGGCTACTGTAAGGTTGGTGGTTGGAGAAGAGTGGAATACATTTTTCACAAGGAAAGTGAACTGTGTTAGGCTCCTCTGGAATTGCATATGAATGTATGAAGATGGTAGAAAATGATTAGCTGCTTAAATGCAGTATTTTAAAGACACGTTTTTATGTTCTGGCTTTTAGGACATGTTGACCTAAACATTTTGGTTTTAACAGCCTTAGCTGAGTTGTTTTAGTTGTTTTTATTGACTTTTTTTTCCCTTCTATATTTTTCTGCATCATTGTTGTGCATTTTATTTATGTTAGTGGGATTTTACATTGTTAATCACTTTGTGCAGCACGGACTATTGGAAATGTGCTATCTAAATAAACTTGACCTTGACCAAACTTGACCTTAATGCACAATAATCTCATTTTTCATTGCTAATTGCACCTTTTTTATTTAATCTTCATGACAGATGCCAAGGAGTGACACATTAAAAGAACAGTCTTGATAAATTAGTAATGTACTGCATGGTACAGTTAATTAGCTACTATTTTATCATTGTCTGTGGGATAAAGGCAGGTTGACTGCGATTAAGGCTGTGTCAACCAAATATCCACGCTGCTTTGAAGAAAGGCTCATTGCTGCAGAATTATTTAAGACTGCTCAGCTGGCTCATGCATTTGCATCCAAAGGAGGACACATTGAGCACTTGTGAACACTGTAAGTTTTATATTTAGGACTTTATATGTATTTTAACATTTACTTCAAGCTTTTATGTAAAAAAAATACAAACATAGCCTTTTTGAAATCAGATGATTCTCTTTGATGAACCCTGTACTTATACTGTAAAGCATGGCTGCATGCAGAACGCTGCAATGTGTACTCATGACGGTGAAAATGATGGACGGTACAGTGTTTGCTATCTTGGCCATATAAGAGAAAGGGAGCATCCACCGAACAGTAGCTACCAAGTTAGTAGGAAATTATTACAGACATTGCACGTGTTTACCATTGTTGATTATTTTGTTTATTCAAATGTAACAAGTTGCACATGTCTCCAAACTACAGTAGCTAGCATAATAGCTAATGTATTTTTATTGACCATTTAAGCAAATTTGCAAGTGCAATCCACACACCTGGTAGAGCTCAATCTGGCAGTGAAATGAGAAAATAAGCAATTCATTGTGGACACTGGTGGCTGTGCCTCTTTTTTTTAAAGAGAAGGCACCTCTGCTTGTCAACAGGTCATGGAGGTCATGACCTGTAGAAGGAGACGGTAGCAATATCCCAATAAAGGCTTGGGAACAGAAGACTGCAAGCTAGTGCATATGGAAATAAACAGTTTTACATGTTACTGGTGTTTTATGATGATCGAAAGGAATTTACATGTTGGAATCAGAAGCTGGGCAAATTTTTAAAAACTACACCAAACCAACAAAGGGAAGTGGTTTTCAAACACTGATAAACAAGTCTTCAAATGTTATTGATTTTTTGAACACAGACGAGGATAAAAATAAGAAGAGACAAGCTTTTTTTTTTAAACTTTGGATCATGTTAAAGAAGCTGCAACTTAATATCAACAAGACGCTTCCAATATACGTATTTAAAATATACACTGCAAATATCCGCCTTTGTTGTTGGAGCACAAAAATGTTCTCAGTCATTAAAAGAAGGATGAAAGTTTAATGATCCCCGTGGGGAAACTGGGAGAATCATATTTTAAATATGAAAGGATGTTTTCCTGACTTCATGAGGACACATGAAGGCAACAGCAACAAAGGGCAAAGTTTCCAGCCTTTGTTATTTTAATGTAGCTCTGCTGTGTGGAATTGGTTTGGAGTTTGAGAACAAATATCACTCCTTGTCACCGCTGTTGTCTGTTTCTCCTCTCGCTGCTCTTTCACCGAGGACTTCTGTTTATGCAGAGGCAGCGGTGCTGCTTCATCTGCCCCTTCACAAAGGAGAGCAGCTCATGTCGTTCTCTATGTTAATGGCGCTCTCTTTGTGTGTGTACTGCGTATGTTGATAACTCCCAGCTTTAATCCAAGCCTGTGTCTTGGGAGTGGAACATTCCCGGTGGCATGCGTGCAAGGATTAGCCACAAGGGTCGCTGTAACAGAGCCTAATCTACAGCAGGCCTGTTCTTCAGTGACTATCTGCTCTGAATACGTCTGTATAGTGAACACAATAAAGGTGCTAGACATCAGCTTTCTGCATATGCTTGGCATTATTACATCTCACAATAAGAGGCAGGTTTCTGAGTGGCATGCAGCTTGTCATGCATTCCCAGAACTAGCATGTATTTGTGTCTCTCTCCTTCCGCTGAACATGTTCAGGTGTTTTCGGGGCTGTTGAAAAGTGAGATATCAAATACGAAGGCTGTTTATCTGGGCTAACAAACCTTACGTGACTAGATTCGGTGACATAATGCAATAACATTCACAAATAGCTAAGGTCAGGCCTCTTGTATTAGCAGCAACAGATAGGCCTGAGTAATGACTGCAGATACACTTCATATGAGCCGTGGGTGTTACCTCAAGCCTTTGTTTAGCCAGTCACTCAAGCACTTTCCAGTTAAGTGGAGGTTGGTTTTGGTGTTCTGATCCCCCACGCCAACCCCCCTGTTTCCCTTCTTGGCCGACGGACCCTGGACCAGACGTTCGCAACTCCCCTGTCCTGCAGGTGAACCATAAGAGGTGCTCTTGTATGAGGGTGTTTAACTTTGTCGACATATTAGGCGTGTCTGAGGGCATCTGGAGTGTGAAAAGCTCAGACTGACAGACGAAGAAAGACAACACAAGACAAGAAAACAAGCTGCTCCAGTACTGGTTTAACTCATGGTTCAATGGGTTCAGCCTTTGGCCCCAGGCCCTTGTGTGCAGAGAGCTGTGGAGGTCAAAAGAGCAAAGAGGACAGAAACGTGTAGGTCAGGAATAAAAACATCCAAATAAGAAACATTCTGTTAATGTGCTGAGTCATTAGCCTAATCAGTGATAGAAGAGGTGCTCAGTTCAACTTTTCAAGGAAAAACTAACATTTTACAGCAGAAAAACACCCACAGTGGTGTTCAGCTATTTCTTTTTCAGGTGAAATAGAAATACTTAATTACCAGGCTTAACCTGAAGATTTTTATTTTATGGCTCTTTTATGGCAATTATTTTAATTTCCTGCACATATACCCTTCTACATTTCCTCAACAAGTGTAGCAAATGGTTAATTGTCAGATTCATATATTATTTATACAACTTGATATCAGATTATGAAATATGCTGGACATTTAATAACTCAGTTGTAAAATCGCTTGATTTGAGTTTAAATGGAATAATATCAATCTAAAGACCCTATTTGAAGTTTGCCTTCATTTTTATCTGAAATATATATTTTTACTGAACTCCCCCCCCCCC
>NW_024582460.1:1545719-1573219 GCF_018398535.1 Haplochromis burtoni
GGCTCTGCGCCCCCCCCTAGGGGGCGGGCCCCACACTTTGGGAAGGTCTGGCCAAACATATGAAACAGGAAAAGCCCGCCGTGCAATCCATTTATTTCAACAAAGTAATTGTATTCTGAATACCAGCTTTTTAAACGGTAACTGTAACAGAATGCAGTTGCTCATATTTTGTATTTTAAATACATAACACTGGTACATGTATTCCGTTTCTCCCCAACACTGAGTGGAGTATAGAGAATAAAGTGGTTGTGTAGTGTAATAAAGACAAGTCAAATGTGCTAAAAATGGCAACATTCGTGATGAGAACAGACATGTAATGTACTTGCAGTGTCTTTCTGCTGCTGTCTCTCCTGCTGAAAATTGAGCCAGGGAGGAAAACAAAGAGGCAAAAAAGCTGGAGGGCAGGGACGGAGTAAAAATGACTAGTGAGGTTTTCGACACCTCTATAGCAGCTGGCTCTGCCAGTCACGCCATCCTGCGTGGGTACACTGACATCCATTACTTCACCTGCCCTGTGGTTACCCGGCTAGAGACCAAAACACATGCACAGTTTCAGTTTTAACTATGCAATGCCCTATTTAGAGCCACCATCTGTTGGTTGAAATTCCAAAAGAGTTGTCTTGATTTCATGCAAGAGGTCTGTGGATGTAAATCATGCTTAATTATTGCTTCCGTTATAGATGTTCTGCTGTTGTGCTCTGTCTTCCATAAATAAAACATTAATGCCAGCATTCGGGAAGCTTAGGATGATGCAGACCAGGGTATTAACATTCTTAAAATTCTTCAGCAAATTTACAAAGATTCAGTTGAATTGTATATATGACATGTGAGCAGTCACTCCAATAACCTCTTGAACTTTTATATTAATAATGTTGTTTTGTTTTTTGCCTTCTTCACAGTTCTTTAGCTCCTAATAAAGTCCTCCTCAAAAATCCTATAGAAACTATCTAATTTTAGTATTTTTGAAGTTCTATATTTAAATCCATTTCAGCAATGTTTATATAGAATTATCATCAATTGGTTGCATAAATTGCCCTTGTCCTCCATTATTGTATTACTTATGTAGGCAGAATGTGTCATTTGTTTTACACAACTCTAACTATAAGTTATCAATTAATGCTAAGTACCTTAGTTAGCAGATTTTATCAACTGAATATATGTGTGTAGACCCTGCACAGCCTAATAGTTTAATTTAAAAATGATTTGTAAAACTGTTGCCTTAAAAATTCCCCCAAACACTATAAAAACAATTGTTAGCAGAGATCATAAGTGAGATGATGATTAATGCCAAATGCCACTCAAAATAAGCATGCTTTTTATTATGTATAACTTTAGGCCTTAAATGTGAACATATCAGTTATAGCAAAAGTCCCTAATGAGGGTGAAAATTAACTGTAGACATAAAGGCTGTGGAGCTTAAGCTTATCATTAAGCTCCACATTCATATGGTCCCAAATGGCTTTATTCCTGCTATAAAGTAGGACTCTGGGTATTCATTCACTTTTGGAGCCAGCCTGTTGTTGTCATTAAAGAAACTTTTTGGCACAAAGGCATTTATTTTCCAGGTTGCTGCTAGGTCAAAATACACTGTTAGATACACACCCAAGGATATAACATCCCTTTTTATGTCATGAAAGAAAGTGGCAGAGGATAGAAGTGATTAGTTCTCAGATAGTCGCCTGGGGACATAAGCCAGTTACACTATGTACAGACACAGATACTCTCAGGAGACATTAGCAACAAAGGCAGCTTGATAACGTGACAGTTACACAGTCAGGTTTCTGGTGGACTTCTGAGGTGCCTGTTACATGCATTATTGTCCACTTAGTTATATAAATCATTTACATCACATAAGAAACTGTACATCTGTGATTGTGCAATGTTATCCATATTGTGGCATTACAAATACACTGGCTTACCATCCGCTGATCGGTCAGTATCACAGTTTCTTTTGTCCTCAGATCAGCAACATAAACACAACTTATTTTATGGTATAATTACAAATATTAAGATGTTTTATTTTATCTTGCAATATAAAGTGGCTCGAGGTGACTATTGATGTGAATTGGTGCTATATAAATAAATAATTGTAAATAATTGTATTATTTATGTATAATAATAAATAGAATTGTATTAAATTAAGAGGTGTTGGACCATTTTTATAAACCAAGCTGACTTATTTAATTGGCCTTTTTGTACTCTGTTTCCCAAAATATTCACTTTACATGTGGAATCTGAGATTTTTATCTGTCATAAATAGTTTCAGAGCTTATATTTGTCAAAAGTTAATGCGAGGAAGATGTTATATTTACCTGAGGTAATTTATATTTGACAGTATCGGTGTGTTGTTTATGACAGAGTATTATGGCCAAATAATATTGTTAATCATTCTGAGAAGAAAGTTGAAATGTGGAGATTACCATTTTTGTTTCAAGTCAAACTGCCATGTTTGCTATACCCTCTATCTACAAAATGCATTGTGTAGTTACTGAAATAATTTCATCAGCTGCCTTGTGATACAACATACATCCTCTTTATTGCGCAATGGCGTAACCATCGATAACCTTGAATCTGTCCATTACCAGACATTTCATTTTGTACAGATCCCACTCTTACAAGTTTGTGTGTTCTTCCCTCTGACCAGATCCACACCATGTGTTAAAAGTTTATGTGGTGAAAGAGAAATCATTTCCTTCCTCATTACTAAAACCGATTCTGAAGTACGGTTTGGTTAACTCAGAGGGTTTAACAGCCACGTCACTTTTTTTCTTAAAACAATCTCCACATTTTGACTTTTCCCTCAAAATAGAATTAAGACTTTATTCTCGAAATTTTGATTTGATCAATAATATCTTTTTTTCTTAACGTGGCCCCTCCTTCGTAGTTCTTAGACATCTTCCTGTCATCAGTGACCCAATTGGTTGAAGATTAATTTGTAGGACTGTGGAAGTGTAGCCATAACTACTCCCTAAAGCTTTTTTGTTGTTAAAAATTCAGGGTTAATGAATTAGTTTATTATTCATCTTTATATTATGTATTATAATTTGTATTTGCATCATTTAGTGCACAAATGTTTTATATTTGTACTGAAACTTCTGGGAAAATATTCCCAAAGGGATGATGTAAGAGTGTCTAGAGACTTTTCCAATGTCTAAGATGCAAGAATCAAGATTTTTGCAAGATTTTTTTTTTTCAGACTTAAAATGAGGTTAAAAACAATACCTATAAATAAATATTTTTCTCTCATAAAGACATTAATTATAGTCTAAGCAAATCTTAAACTACAATACATAAAAGTGGATTTCAACTTATTTCAATGCTGTTCTTTAAATTACCTGTACATATTAAGCCATTCATCAACTGTAAAATCAAATTGAAAAATAAAGGATGATTAAAAATACGTTCAGTCCCCAGGTGCTTCTACTTGATTGTCAGCATGTGTTCATTAAAGCTTTTTCCAAACCATGAACATAATTGCTTGTACGGGAACTTTGTGTTTGCTGCTTGTTTCTAAGTGAATTTTTTCCCCTTGTGTTTACACTAGGTAGCGTGACTGCAGCTTACACAAGTGTTCTGACTGTAAACTGAGGTCATCTTCTGTATTTAAGAACCTGGGTCCCCGCCAGGAATTCGGCAATACCCGTGGATAACGGTGTTTAGTGCCATTAGCAGAGGGTGTGTCTGCATGCTGTCCAATTTTGTGCTTTGTGCAATTGACTAAGTGTTCACATTAACTTAAATAAGATGACAGCTTTATGGTTGTTGAATTGAGATTAAAAATATCAATGCAGTGTTTCCAGCAACTGGGAAATACTTGTGAGGAGATGTTCCAAAGGTCGCGTTTTCATGCTATGTCACGAATAACTGAACAAAATTTGAAAAGCTCGAAAGAAATGTGTGTTGAAAGAGTCTGATAGTAGTAGTAGGTCTGTTTTATTTAGGATTTAGTGTCAGATTACTCAAGTTTCCACCAGTTTTTTACAACAATGAGGAAAATAGTTTACATCTGAGCATATTTCGAGAGAACAATGGCAGATAAGCTCCAGACCTGTGTTTTTTCTTGTTTCTAGGTGTGAACAGCTCCCCGTATCAAGAATCAGAACTGTTTGAATAAGATATAGTGAGTCCATTACCAACTCAGGTGTGTAACCATTAGAAACTAAGACCTCAAGTCAACTTGTACACCTGTTCTGATATGTAGCTCATAGATTTACCTTGTCAGATCCTCACACAAAGCTTGAGACATACAAATGGCATTCTTATCAGCATGTGAAATGACAGCCATTATTGCCAGAAGCAGGTGATACAGACTTTTTAATGCAGGCGGTGTTCTTTTAATAACCTTTGACCCTTAGTAATTACAGTTTCTTTATTTCCTTGTTACTCTACGAGTGTACCAGCTATTTAGATTTCTTCTTTTTCAACAGGCTGGCACAATACGATATAAGATTGCTTTAAAAACACAGTGACTTTTTTATGTAATACCTGCGTGCTTGTCGTCTCTACTCAGGCTGAAATAATTTTAAGGTTCTTTCACTTTCATCAGGTAATTACCCCAACATGATATATCATCAATCACTCGTGCATCCCATTAACTGTTAACCTATTCCCAGGTGAACTTTTACATGACAGTTGGCCATGATTACTCATTTGTATATGATGCACACAAGCACACTATTAATGTCAGACGTAGGCTATCAGCTAGAGACATCTCACCTGTAGATTCAAATGCTCGTGTAACGGCTCATTTCAACTTGCAACAGCTATCACCTGCCATCAGAAGACCACACAGAGCAGGTCACAACTTTTCAGCCATGTTTAACACAACGCTGTTATGTTTCTATGGAAGGCTGATGAAATAATAATGTGTGCTTGGATCATATTAAAAGTTTGGGAGAAGGGATTTCTGAGATATGCATATGTAACAGCTAAAGAGGAACTGTGTCACAAAGGAGAACAATGGATAGTTGCAGGAGACGAAATTAAAGGGAAGTGCTTGCATCAAGGCTATTAGAGCTAACCAAAAAAACCTCTGACTTTAGGAAAAATGAAATGACAGTTAGCTTAAATAATATTGGAAAATATGAGGTGAAATGATAGAAATGGGAAATATTCATGATATTTCTCATCAGAAGGTTTATATATTTTTATTTATGCTGGAATTTTGTTTTTTGTGGCTGAGAGTAAAGATGCTTTCACAAATTTTATTTGTATTATTAGACCTTTTCCAAACTTTTCCTGTGCTTGCCCTTAAAAAGTACTCCCCATTTCACACTTTCATATTCATAAACATCAAGACCAAATCTAATAAAAATGAAAAGTAATCAAACTGACAGTGGAAGCAATCAATAGTTTGACTAGAAAAAATAAAATTAAAACCAATTAAAAACACAAAACTGTAATTAATACTAATACTACTAGTTTGGGCGTGCTGCTAAATGCTGCAGGTTTGCACGTATTGTATTAAGAGACAACAGCATTGCTGAGTGTGCCTGTGCATGCTTGTATGAGCCACTGTATTGGAATGCTGGCCCAGGGCACTCAGCAGCTCAGAGCTTTAACTTCTGTAAACAAACTAATGGCAGAAGACTGAAGGACCACACAGCCTCTCCAGTGAAACACTAACTGCAGCCTGCAGTCCCACACTGCTGCTGCTGCTCCAAGAGACAGAGGAAGCACAGAAACTAGTGTTTTAACAGATTTACATTACTGAAGGAGGGCCTTGAGTACTGGCTTGAAATATTATCTCAGTTCAGTATTTGTTATATCAATGCAATGATATAACAAATAGTGAATTCTTCCTTTCTACACTAAAGGGACAAGTGGAATCCTCAAATTGCTTTACGCTCTCATCCAACAACAAGTGTCCCCTCTTAGAGCTTCAACATACTCTGTGCAAGCATGATAACAAGTGCAAAAGTGCCTGTTGTATCTGCTGGTCTGAGCATAACCCAGGGTACTCCCATAAGTGAACGGTGCTTGTATAAAGGGCTGAAACGTTACATTGCTGGTGTCCCCCATCTCCACACACATTTGTTACTGTTTGAAACTCCTGCACTCTTTGATGTTTAAATTGTGATGATACAATTATATAAGTATATATGCAGAGTCAATTCTTTTATGACAGTTGCGTCTGGGGGAAATGGTCTTTCAGCTAGTGTGTTTCACACAATCAGCAATTCTCACTCGGATTCTGGCTCAGATGCCAGAATTACCTCATCAGTCCTGGTGTTGGTCCTGAAGGCTTGAGCCAAACAGAAGTCAGCTGCATCTTGTTGTTTCACACTACGTTATATGATTGCTATTTGCAATGTTAAGCCTGGAGCTCATGCTTGAGATGATTCATTGTATAACACAGCAATGGACCAAAAAAAATAATGTTTGTTTTATGTTAGACTGTGCTCATGTTCGTTTCCAAAGATAATTAGGGCATGTGCTATAACTGCAATGTCCACTGTTTTATTCCTGCCGCTCTTTCTCACTTTCTGTCTGTATCTTCACGAATGCTGTCTAAGACACAATAATAATGGATTGGATTTATATAGCGCTTTTCAAGGCACCCAAAGCGCTTTACAATGCCACTATTCATTCACTCTCACACACTGGTGGAGGCAAGCTACGGTTGTAGCCACAGCTGCCCTGGGACAGACTACCATATCGTGCCATCGGCCCCTCTGGCCAACACCAGTAGGCGGTAGGGTAAAGTGTCTTGCCCAAGGACACAACGACCAGGACAGAGAGCCCGGGGATCAAACCAGCGCTCTTCCGGTTACAGATGCGCTTCCCAACCCCCTGAGCCACAGTCGCCCACAAATAATGCCAGAAGTTATAGCAGTTATAATATAAAACACACTGACACATACATGATAAAAACACATATAAAAACAGTAAAAACTGGAAAATCACTGGAACTGTTTTTAAACCAGTTTTAATCCTTTTTACCGGTACTAAGTATTCTAAAATGGTCAGAAACAACAGAAAATTACATGAATTCTTCTTAAATTGCATTAATTGCAAAAGACAGACAAACTCTCTTTATTGTACTTATTGTGCAGTATTTATGTTTGTATTATAATATCATATTTATTTATATACACACACAATTTTTTTTTAATCCTTCCAGCTCGGGTCCTCTACCAGAGTTCTGTGCAGCATCTTTGCTGTTCCTAGAATTGCATTCTTCTGGACAGAGAACTCGGATACTATTTCTGGGATCTGCTGGAGCCACTCACCCAGTTTGGGGGGGGGGGTCACTGCCCCGAGTGCTCCAATATCGGAGGTCACCATCAGAGCGCTCAGGTCAGTGACACCCCAAGATGGGTGAGCCCTTCCTGTTTTCCTATTTTTTAATGTTTGTCACATTTAAATGTTTCAGGTCATCAAACAAATTTAAATATTACACAAAGAACACAGATTGCAAAAATAAACACAAAATGCAGTTTCTAAGTGAAGGTGATTATCATTAAGGGGAAAAAGATTTTTTTTAAATCCAAACCTACATGGCCATGTGTGATTTCCCCCTAAATCTAAGAACTGGCTGGGCCACCCTTAGCAGCAGCAACTGTAGTCAAACATTTGCAATAACTGGCAATGGGTCTTTTACGGCTCTGTGGAGGAACTTTTGGCCCACTTATTTTTGTAGAATTGTTGTAATTCAGCCACATTGAAGCGTTTTCAAGCATGAACCACCTTTTTAAGGTCATGCCACAGCATCTCAATTGGATTCAGGTAAGGACTTTGCCCAGGCTACTCAAAAGTCTTCAGTTTCTTTTTCATAATTGACTTAGAGGTAGACTTGCTAGTGTGTTTTGGATCATTGACCTGCTACAAAACCCAAGTCCACATCTTGAAGCCATGAAGAGATGGCCAGACAGGCAGTAAAACAGCCCCAGATCATCACACTATCACCAACATATTTCACTGTTGGTATGATGTTCCTGTGTTACTTTTACACAAGATGTTATGGGACCCACACCTTCCAGAAGGTTCAGCTTTTGTCTCGTCAGTCCACAGAGGACTGAAAAAAGTCTTGGGGATTATCTAAGGGTGGGCCATCTATATGGATACACCGTAATAAAATGGGAATGGTTGGCAATATTAAAGTCCTGTTTGTGGCACATTAGTATATGTGAGGGGGCAAACTCCTCCAGATGGGTGGTGACCATGGTGGCCATTTAGAAGTCGGCCATCTTGGATACAACTTTTGTTTTTTCAATAGGAAGAGGGCCATGTGACACATCAAACTTATGTCACAAGAAAAACAATGGTGTGCTTGGTTTCAACATAACTTTATTCTTTCATGAGAATTACTTTGTTTCTCATTTTTTTTCTGAATTTCCTTGGATCACTGCATGATGTCTGGCTTTTGAGGATCTTTTGGTCCATTCACTTTGTCAGGCAGGTCCTGTTTAAGTGATTTCCTGATTGAGAACAGGTGTGACGGTAATCAGGCCTGGGTGCAGCTAAAGAAATTGAGCTCAGCTTTCCACAGATGATATACACTGCAGTTAATTTATGTTATAAAGGGTGGGGTGGTTGGGTTGAATATTATAAAAAAAATAGTAAACACCTTTATCTATCTATCTATCTATCTATCTATCTATCTATCTATCTATCTATCTATCTATCTATCTATCTATCTATCTATCTATCTATCTATCTATCTATCTATCTATCTATCTATCTATCTATCTATCTATCTATCTATCTATGTAAAGGCTGAGTTTGTGATTTTCTTTATTTTATACACCAACTGTAATGGAAAATGGTAAATAAAGCAAATAAAGCAGATAACGCAGTGACCATTGGAACCAATCCTCATGTAATTCAGAAAAGAGAATAATTTTTTGATGTTTTTTTAAATACGTTTTTATTCCCATCATTACTTCAAGAGGAACAACATGTTGAAGCTGAACTGCAGTACAGAAGACAGAGTAAGCTGTCTTTTGTTGCCACGGCAACAGAAATAGGAAAATGAACTGTATGTTGCAGTGAAATGACAACGTGTAAAGTGACAAGTTTTCTTTCTTTTTTTAATATTGATGTTGCTTTAATTTCAGCTGTTTATAAGTCATTATATCAGTATAATAGGGAGAATTTTGGAGATACAAATACCAGATCGCTAACTTAATCCTATCAATAATGCTTATCTGGCACTATTTATGACTTTATTAAACTTTATTCTACTTTGCTCTTTGATGATGTGCAGGGTAGTCTGATCACAGGTCAATCAGCAGCCCACTGAGGTGTCTGCATGCCTCAATCCTGTCTTTGTTTGACTGCCTGATAACAATCCAACTGTCAGCTCATTATGAGCTAAAACAGGTTGGATGAGATGTTAAACACCTAAGAAACCTCCCTGTTTGCTCACCTCGTGCGCTGCCGTAACATAATGATGGCCAGCCTTTGGGTGTTGAAAGAACAGAACAAAGCTCTGCGTCACTGTGTGTAGGCTTGTGTAAAATGAATAGCCCAAATTATACAAATCTAAGGAATTCTCTGCAGCAGGACATGGGTATTTGTGCTCTCCCTATTTTGAGTGCCAATGAGCATGTGTTTGTGTGAATAAGTGTTAAAACAAGGGTATTATCTTCTGGCTGTGAACCCATGATGGATGTATACTGTGAAAATTGCTCATCTATAATGATATTCTGATGGTTGCACTTATGAAACATATTAACCAACATTAAAGCATTGCACTCCATTTCCTGCTGCCTGAAGGAACTCTAAAGGTGCGCTGTGTGGAAGGTAATTAAATGTGGAGTGGGAGTTCCTGGAATTACTTTTTTTTTGTCCTCATTACAGTTAGCAACAATTTAATGTAACTTGTAATGTAACTTCCCAGCATTACCATGTAATTCTTCCTTTTAATAAGTATATTGAATATGTGTATGTAAAATGTCCCTGTTTAGCATAAAATACAACAAGGGAGAAACAACTGAAGATTTTAAAGGGGGAGAACTTCACTATTATACCTAATAGTGAAGTTTATACTAACCTTGTGTAACCTTGTAACCTTGTGAAGTTTATGTCACACACCATTATATCTGCTCCTTTTGTTATTATTATCATTATTTACAAGAATGGATTGCTTATTAGAGGCTCTGCTTGAAAACCCCTCAAATTTAGAATTTATCTGAAGTTTGATATTAATGTGCATATTGTTTTGGGTCTGAAACGTGGCAACTGGCACGCTGGAGAGATTATATCTCTCAGCTGGCCTGGGAACACCTTGGTGTTTCCCCAGACAAGCTGGAGGTGTTGGTCGGGAAAAGACAGGTCTGGGATTCTCTCCTTAGGGTGCCACCACCACGACCCGGCTTCGGATAGGAAATTGATGAATGAATGGATGGATGGATGGATGGATGGATGGATGGATGGATGGATGGATGGATGGAATTTGGTATGTCCATGTAATGTCCCAAGATCTGCAAAAACGCCTCTTGGGGTCATACCCTAAACCCAACATGTTCCCAACATTTTTTAATTTAAGATGCACTTTTCCTGGTATCCTCAACATTTTCATGCTTTCATACTTTCACAAGTATGGCTCCTTGAGTCTCCGTGATATATAACAGCATGACAGTGTGTTCTTCTACACCTCCTACTGGGCACAGGATGTGATAAGGAAATAGTTTATGCAATAGCCAAATTAGAATTCAGGGCTTAGGATGTCTCATTGAAGAAATTTTCAACTGCAGCACACCCTGATGTGCAAACATGACCGCTGCTTGCAACTTTAATTTTTTAATTTAATTATTGTTTCATCCATTTAAGCTCAAAATGGCACACAGTGAAATTTGAGAAATTAAGACTTCCCTCAAATGCATTAAACCTGAAGCATCAAGCGTTTTTTGAAAATGTAAGGAGTGATAAGTACAGATATTTGTGTAAATCTCTTTTCTGTAAATCTACAGAAGTACACCAACAAAGTAATCGTTCTTTATTACTGCCCATCTCCGGCTCTAACTGATGTTAATAATATAATTAGAAGGCGGGGTGGCAAACAGGCTGACAAGACTGTGAACCTGTTTGTGTCCCACATCACGCACTGTTTAGTTTTTGTTTTGCTTTTTGTTCCTTTTTCTTTCTCTAGTTTGTTACAGTCTAATGATCATTGTCACTACTTATGATTGTGGTTCTACTTAGAATATGACAGGTTCACAGGGAGACCAAGTCTCAGTGTTGTCACCACATTTGCATCACAGGACCGACATTAAAATAAACTTAACTGCTGTTTGTTAACAGCTTAAGCAACTATCAATCAACCATTTATTAACAGTACTTACAAAGTGAGCCTTTCCGTTGGTCACTTGTGTGAAAAAGCTGTTTTCAGTGAATTTTATTGGCTTCCTCAGTAGATTACGATTAAGTAAAGTAAAGTATAAATACTGTAGATGCCCAAACAGTGCACATACCGTAAAATGTTTTTTGTTGTTCATCAGCTAGAACATTAGTGTTGCTGATGTGTTTGCAGCATAACTGAACAGGGAGCAGTTTTACTCTTAACAACGAAGCATAATTTATTTAAAAAATGTTTGGTATTGGTGGAGTTTTAAGTAAAGCTTTGCATGCATGACTTAAACGTGTAATGGAGCATTTGTTTTTGGACATATTTCTTCTTCTACATGAATAAAAGACTTAATAACTGACAACGTGCATGCAAGACAAGCAGCCGCTAACAATAGCCTTCTTGCTGTTAATTTCATACTTAGCCGAGCGCTAATCCTTAGAAGAACCTGTTTATCAGTTCACTGAACAAGGTGTTTTTCTGGCTGCAGAGCTTGTCAGAGGAGATTAGTTTAGAGAGCAAGAGAGATCCCCAGCTGTTGTGACTTGTCTTATTATGCAACAGGGCCGGTGATTCCGTCCCTATTCTACGGCTAAAAAGAAAAAAGGAGGAAGAATTTATTTCATTCAACAGTTTCTATATAGGGCGTATTAGCATTTGGGCGTGAGGTTTCAACCTGTCCATCAATTAAGGTTGGGCTCTAAATTAAAAACTTGGTAAACAAGACTATAAATAATATTTGCTTTTGTTTCCTGATCTGATTGTTAATGCCTGCGTTAATCATGCATCTTGATTAAAAGCATTTCAAAATTGCATTCCTCGCGTGCATGTGCCCTTTTGTCCTGTGAATCATCATTACTTTGCAGATTTGTATTCTTGTTTTCATCAGGTAATCTAACATCTGTTGTGGGATTTGCAAAGTTATCTCAGGAGGGCAACCTCCTCTCAAAAGCACTGCTGCTGACGCACTGTTTACTGACGTGCAGACGCTCTTTGTTCACGCACATAGTGTGAAAGGATTCAGGCTGAATGGAAGCCAGATCAGCTCAGTTATTCAGTTATTGCCACAATGTCACATCAGGGCAGATAATCTTCCCAGATTTGTTTGTAGCTCCGATTTACTTCACAGACGTCATTTGCATCCTCCCACTTCTTTAATCAAACACCAGCATGCATATCTCCCACATGGTCCGTGAATGCCTTATTTACCCTCTACCTGTGATGAATTCACTTAAGTGTCCAATTTCTCTTCCCAGTTAACTGTTTCCACATTTACTTCCACCCTGACAAGAACAAATAAATGCAGGGCATTTGTGGGCCTGCTTGTCCAGTGTCAAACACAGGAAAGTGCTCCTCTATTAATCCTCTTTGTTTTCAGCTTCTATTGTATTTGAACTCATAGTTCCATCCTGTCATTTATGTTCCATATGTGTCTGTTTTTATTTTTCTTTGTGCATGTCTTTGAAGTATTTCAACTCACAGGACAAAATTGAAGATGTACTTCATTTTATTCTAACTAATTCCGTGATGGGTATTTAACCACTAGCAGCTATGGAGTAATACTCTATGGAGTATTCTTGCTTTGCCTGCTTTCTACACATCCATGAGCACGTACACATGAGTTTGAATCCACATCCTGCCACAAGTTATTAACTGAGAGCTAAGGAGCCAGGAGAGGCAGTGAAGAAGACAACAGCAAGCTAGCAAAAATGTGAATAAATAATGTATTTTTGAAACTACAAAAAAATTGATTTAGAAAGAAGGAAACATTTTCAACACTGATCTAACTTTCTGAGATCTGGGAATGCGGCGGCATTTCTACAACAAAATTCATTGTTTTAAAAACACAAGCAGTCAGCAATAAACTGAAACTTGTTGCTCGTTGTCTGAGTTAATTATTTGGATTTGATGCCACGATCATCTGTTATTAACAATCATCACATCCAAAGTGTATTTATAAACCACTTCATCTCTCTGTGTTATTTCTCAGTTTTTTGTGCCATGCCTTCCTCCTCTTGCTGCCACACTACAAAGTCAATATTCTGTCTTGGCTTTCATTTAGACAGCCTTATCCCTGTAGTATACATCCCGTAACAAAGACCCTACAATCCATACGTTTCATTTGTCAATGCATTCTACTGGCCACAGTGGATGCATGAAGTATCCCACAAATAAGTTAAGTCACTTCAGAAACAAATGATCAAACTATTATGATTATGTTTTAAAAGTTTAAAAAGTACCTAAGATGAGTAAATGATCATCATCCGTACACAAATAACATTATGATTGTTGAAACTTTTGTAGCTATTAGTCTAAAGTCCAGTGTTTCATTAACCCATTCATCCCCCCCCCCCACTGGCTCACCTGAAGTTTACCTGATTCCGAGCTGGCTGCTTTTGCTCCTTGCTTCGCTTCAGAGCAATTACTATTGTAAGTATTGTGTTAATGTAGCTAATAAAAACGATAGCCAACACACAAAAAAATAAACTAAGGCTGCAATCCTAGAACAATGCAACTGGCACTTAAAACCTTTTTCCCATCAGTACTTTCTCATTATGAAGACACATTAGTGTCTTGGTGATTCAAGTCTAAACAACATAATCCCATTAAGTAATTATTTTTTGATCACGCAAGCAGTGATTGACATGGATGCTTTAACACTGCATTGCACATGTGAAAAAAGGATCCAGAAGGCCAAATACACAGACGCAAACAGCAGATTGCTCGAGGCTGTGGGTCCGGTATCTGACAGGTTGTGGGAGGATCAAAGTTCAGATTTTGAATGCACTGTGAAGGGAAAGAACAGAAAGAATAGAGGGAGTCAGGGAAGAGTAGATAGAGAGACAAAGCATTGATAAAGCCTCATCAGGATTTATACTAGCAGGAAATGAGGAGGTTTACAGAACAGCGTGGGCGAGAATGCGACTGAGTTTAGCAGAGGAGAGGCGAGACAGATGAAAATAAGATATTGTAATAATAGAGGAGAGTTTGGACTATATTAACTCATACTGAGGTGGAAAACTGAGGTCCCCTACGCCCACCCTCCAACTACCCCCTTGCTCGCCTCCCTGTTCTTCATGGGAAGGAAAGCAGGATGTCTTTCATCCAGTTCAGCCAAAGGATCAAAGCCAAAAGGCTAGTCTGCTGAAACTGACCTCAATTTGCACTGCTGCACACTCCGCACTCTCCAACATACACAATCCTATAGCTCTCATTATATCCCCAACACCACCTCCCACTGAACTACATACATGCTATTTCCCTTCCTGTATGCCACAGCACCTTATCCACTTAACACAGGAAATCTCTCAGTCCCTCCAATCCAATAATAGTACAATTTATAGCTGCCGCATTATCACTACGAAATATTACCTCCAGTAGCTATTTATGCAGTCTTTTACCATATATAACCTGTTACAAACTCTGATTATCAGATACGCGCTGTGCTAACATATAACTTGCATCTGTGGTGGTTAAACAACCTGTTCACAATAGCGTTACCCTGCTGCAGACTTCAAAGCGCAGCCTGTGTTTAGCTTCCTCTGTGTCTTCTTTCTCACTGTTTTCACTACAAACAGCCACTCTACTTCAACTGCACACACACACACACACACACAATTTGTGTACAGATATGCATAGACTCTCAAATGTATACATTTATACAACCAAATAAGTCAGAAATCTTTTCCTGTTGCGGATTAAAATTAGGTAAAGTTTGAAGATTGAATCACATGTTAATTTATTCATTTATTTATTTACTGTTTTTTAAACGTTCTTTATTTTTTTCTTCAACTGTACATATGCATATTTATAAACTGTTCATCCTGAAAACAAAATGATGGCACTTGTTAACTTTATATATATATTGACATTACATTGCATGCAAAAAATCTCCCTGAATTATTATTTAATGTCGAGCGGACAGCAGTTGTTCTCATACAGCAGTTTAAGAACGACATTCCTACAGTAATGAGTGACTGTTTGAGACTTTGTTGACACTACATCAAAGGTGGCTCTTAGCTTTGTGTAACTATTCCACTGTTTAACTATATTTTCTTTTTACATCTGTTTTAAAGTTATTTTCATTTCATTGTGCCTGATTTATTATTATTTATCATTTCTTTTCCCATTTTTTACCCTTTATTCTACCAATCTCTATCTCGAGAACAGACTTTATTTTTCCATCCAGTTGAAATCGCTTTTTGTTCCTTTAACTGAATTTTTGAAAGGAAAATACTGATGTTGTTATAGATTGCTGTATATTGAATACTATTAAAAATAGAATTAAATCGGTTATTTTGATATTAAAAATGGTCAATTTGTGAATTGTCAAATTTTGCTCCATAAATATTTCTTGATTTAAACAGATAGTTTTCAGATAGCTTTACTGAATCATTTGAATGAACAGCTTCTTACAGCTGTTTAACTTTTAACATCTGAAAGAGGTTCTTCATGAAACTAATATAATTGTGCTATATTATGGCTTAGGTACCAATAAAAACAGTTTCTATATATCATTGAATTCAGAAGGAATGTAGAACATAGAAAACATTTTTGCTATAATTTTATTTTAAATATTCAACGCTGCTGTTACTTAATGTTTTCATTTTGTTCACACCTAAATTTATTCTAACTGTAATCTAAGGCAGTTGTGTTGCTTTATATGTTTATACAGACAGGCTGGTAACACTGCAGTCACTGTTCTTATACCTCACAACAAAGCTTTTCTCGCATTTGTCCACCTTCACTTCTTTCTGAACGAGCTCCCCAGTGATGAGGCCAAGTTCTGAAATGACATTCTTGGGCGCCCCCTACTGAGTTGCAGCTGCATTTTTTTTTCTGCATAAAATATATGAAACGCACAGATAGAGGAAAAATCTTGAGGTCACAATGAAGCAGCCCGCCAAGCCCTGGATGCTCACTGTCGTTGATTTAGCAGCGGAAATGAAGACATGTTATGAAATCATAGTTATGTGAGCCAACATGCTACACAATAAGTCCAGTTAATATTCACTGAGGCCAATGCAGTTCGTCCTCAGGGTGTTAAGACTTTACAGAAGGATCCATGGGATAGAAAGCCCATGTGTGGCATTAGAGGGCTCATTCAAGTTAAAACCCCCTCTTCCTTTCACACAGGGGAGCATAAGATTTAAGTTTATTCTCAGCGTTTTCTCCTGCGGTAATTTTAATCCACTATGCGTCCTTTAATTGCCTAATTTCTTTAATATCTTGAAGTAGGTCCCATACTGCTCCAAATACTCTCTGGAATTATTGACGTGCTCAGTTCTTTATGTTTTACAACATTTTTAAAAATCTTTCATGCTGTCAGTATTTCAAATTTGGGTCACTTATTAATTTACACTGGTTTGTACTAGAGGAAATACACTTGCAGGTCTCCTTTTTTCCCCAAAAGAAGGTTTAAAAATATCTAAAACGATACAGTAAAACACATGTTGATGCTTAAACTGAACAAGGTTGAGTGAGAATATTTAAGTCTTTAAAAAGAAATGCTTTGCAATAAGATATCATTTTACATTTGAATTAATAGCTACAATAAAACCCCGCCGAAGGATAAAAAGATGGCAGCATTAAACTGTATAAATATTCAAATTAAAACATCTGACCTACAACAGCAGAAAGCAGAGCTTGAGCACATGACATCAGCCTGCTGACTGTATGATTTTTTAGAATGTCCTCTTGATTGCAATTGGCATTGGCCCATCCTGCACACAAATAACCCCGAGCTGTAACCAAGTCCACCTGTTCGTAAACACAAACAGTTATGAACGCACTCCAGCCAGTCACATCTCATCAGAAACAGAACACACAGTGCAGCATGCATCGACGGCTTCAGCTTGCCCCCGTGGATGAAAGCTGTTTCCCCTCAGCGCTGTGATGCTCATACGAGGGGCCGGTGTACAACAGTAATAAAAAAAAAAACCAAAAAAATAAAATAAAATAAAACAACCAAAAGAGGTGGTATTACACAACAAACTATTTGTGAAGTAAATGTTTCTAATTTGTTTTTACCATCCATGAGGATTTTTAATTTTATTCTTGTAGGCTCCCCCTAGTTCTAGAGCTGATCTGGGCTGTGCCCCCAGAGACACAGTAGCCTGTTGTCTGGCCTGGGGGGAAGGAGGGGGTTGAAGGAGCGTTGTTATGAGAAGGCAAGGAACATGTTATGTTAACCTGGGTGGTAAAAGCCCAAGCATATTTGGGAAAATGCCCCTTTATACCTTCTCACACCCATCGTTTTCGGCCAAATTCCCCCGTAGTCTTTATGTCTTGGTTCCAAATTACTAAAACTAATATTCTCTGACTTTCCTCTTATGGTATTTAGCCATAGCTATCCTGCAATCATATTTAATTTGGTAGTTAATGACAAAATCGTCAGAAATTTATTTCCAAAGAAACAATTGCCCTGCATGGATAGTGACAAGGTCTTGCTGAGGAAATGTACCCCAAGCCTATCAGTGAACATTTCTGAACTCATCACAAATGTCTTAACATGTCTTAACATTCATAACATTAACAGGGCCAAAAGTAGAGTGCCCACTAGTGATGACCCGTTTAAGGTGATGGAACAGAAATCATTAGCTGTGCAGTCATTGACAGTGTTGAGCAGTGTGTCAGCACTCAGACTGAAAGGCTCTCTGTTCCCCTCAAATCTCATTTTTGTATTGTGTTCATCTGGATGCTTTTCCAAGCTAAGCCTGGCACAGGCCTGGATTTCCGGAGACCAAAATGTGAGCCCAGGGAACTGGACTCCTTCAGAAAAAGGGGGGGAGATAGAGCACCACTCAGAAGCCAAACAAACCCAGAAATCAGAGGTTTATTTAAAATCCCCTGTCTTATATTAACAGCGGTGCTACAGGCTAGTGATTAGCCACACATGGGTCAGGGGTTCCAAAACCTCACTTAATTTCCTTTGGAATACATATTTTGTGTTTATTTTGAGATCCATAATACGGGCACAGGTTGGACTCATATATGGTCATTAAAAACATATTATTGGTATTTAATGCTATGAAACAGACTAAAAAGTAGCTTTGGGACAGATAGAAGACTTTTTTGTTTGTTCAGTTGTTTTTTTTAGTAAGCAAATGGAATTGCATGTACTGTAGATACTATACCATAGTATAGTATCTACAGTATAGTAGCACAGGTTATTGTAATGTCAGCACCAAGCATATGATCTCTGCAGTAATCTTTGACATTGAGGGATTCACACTTGTTTGATGTCATACAGTTTAAATGCCCTGCGCAGGAAGGAAGTGCTCACCCACTGGCCGTCTGTTCCATCTTCAGGAGCTCTATGGGAGGGCGGGAGGATTTCAGTGCAATATTTACAGTGACCTTTTCCTCTCACTGGCCAGGGGCCCATGGGAAAAAACTGGAGAAGACAAACAATGAACAATAGGGTTTGGGGATGAGCAATGGTGCCAGCGCAGCATGTGCCATTGCGAGATGTAGATTACAGAAGGTTAGGGGGTCAAAGCAAGGATGAGGGCACCAAACCCTCAGGAGCACACCTGCACTATTTAAAAACGCAACATGCAATCGCATGTTCCTCACTAAATAAATCATTTTGAATGGAGAGTATATTTCTTTGGCACTTTGGGATATAGATGAGAAGATCAATACGACTGATATATTCCCAGATGGGAAACAGCTAGTCTGACATCTGAGCCAGACTAGCTGTTTCCCCGCTCTTTCCAGTTGTTATGCTGGGCACACACCACCACATGCTGGCATGACCTTCATCTTTAACAGACAGACAGGACAGTGGTCTTCTCATTTTATCACTGAGAAGCAAAAGTTTATTCCCCAAGATTGTGAAATATTCCTTCAACTAAACATTTGGTGCAAAATTGTGAGTATATTAATGTACATATTAATTAATATGTACAAATGCACAACATTTATATTACAAAACATATATAATATCTGTTCAATAACACAATAAAATATGTGATATATACTGCCACTTATTTCTGTATTCAGCGGGTGATATGTGTGATATACTGCCAGTGTAGTCATTCATTGGCAAAGACTGTACCACTGAGACTGAGATCAAAATCTTCCACCATCATTGCTTTAAGTAGATGTTTATGTAGACAAACAGCCTCTGTGTTACATCAGCATCTGTGCAAACTCCCCAGTCACAGTTTGATCCCTCAATTATCAGATTAGTCAGTCTAATTGGACAATATGCTTTCCCTGGGGATTGGGCCTTGCCTTATCACAGAAATTCTTTCTGCCCTGCACAATTTGGTGAGATAAATGTAATGCCATCAGTGTTCTAGTGTGTGCCTGGGTGGTCTCTGTTGCATTTCTAATGATGCTGCGCCTTTCCCAGAACAAGTGGAAATACCTCAATGATGCACCGTGAAAAGAGAGATGAGGAAAGGAGCAAAGCTCCCAATGGGCTTCAAAATTCTCACACAATGGACAACCAACACTTCAGAAGAGCAGGCTGGTTTTATTGCTGCATGGAGACTTAGATCCACCCTGGATACATGATTACATTAAAACCTTGGTCAGCAAAATTTTGTGTATGTGTGTGTGTGTGTGTGTGTGTGTGTGTGTGTGTGTGTGTGTCATCCTGGTTGTGTGTGTGCATGTAATATAACTGCCTTAAGTTTTCACAGGTAATTAGGATATCTGCTGAGAGACTAAAGTGGCTTCTATAAAGATTTTAATAAATCTGTATGATCACGCTGTTTTCTTACATTTATCCTTTATCGGTTCGTTTATCGATTTTATTTATATAGCACATTTAATTACAACAGCAACGTTGACCAAAGTGCTGTACAGAAATTCAAAATAACTAGTACCAAAGAACTTTATTTATTTATTCATTTAATTTTAACATTTAAAAGGCCTGAAGTGTATAAAACAAAACATTAAACTTACTACGTAAAAGAAGCTTGTTTGAAGTTATGGAGATCGCTGAGTTAAACACATTTATAGTCAAAAATATAAATGTGCATTTACAAAGTGATTCGTTTTATTTTGAAGGCTGCATGAAAAACGGAAGACCGGAAATAGTTAAATGATACAGGAAACACCGCAGAAGGCAAGCGACTGTAAGTTAAATATTTCCCTTTATATCTTCTACTTTTTCTACCCCAAATAGCTTGCTATAATTGCCATGTCCTTTTGAAATCTAAGCCCTTTTTATGGTCATGACGAACGATAATGACAGCCTCTAACTCCAACATCATTCTAGCATAACAAATCCGGTTAATGGCAAACGCTAGCATAAGCTAACTGCAGCTGTCAAATTTCTCTGTAAAGCTTGTATTCTTTTCTGTAACAAAACGAAAGAGCTATTTAATTATTGCAGCAGTTGGCTTTAACGTGTCTGACGAAAAAAAAACTGGGAAATGGCTTATTTGTGTCATTCTGCAGTGTTAGCGACATTACGATTAGCTGTACCAAACTCCGTTAAAATTTCTGTCTTATTAAAGTAAATTTGGTATTGCGTTGTGTATGTAGCGATACACGTAGTGATGAAACTTCTTACTAGTAATCATTGACTTCTGGTAAATTCGGGAAGGTGATACTACGTTAATAGCGATAAAAAAATCATCTTCTTGTCTTGCTTAGCTGTGACCCCTCCTTTGTTTTGTTTACTTTTCGATTAGTGCTGAATAACAGCTGGGTTGTTCATAAAGCAGATGTATTATTAAAACGAAAACCTATGTGATGTTGAAAGCACTAAATTGGCACTTCATTTACCAGATGCTGTAATCCACAGCGCTGTATTCAACGGGTGCTATTCTCTGCAAATATAGAAATGCTTCATGAAGATTTCATTCAGAAACCTCCTTCTTTCTTACGTCGACCCCACCTTGCAACTAATCTCTTGGGTTTTTGTTTTATAAATAAATACATAAAATCTGCAGTAGTGACTCATTGGCAGGTGGTATGATTACTCCTAATTGCCTTTGAAGTAGTAAGAAGTGATTGCTAGTGTGATAAAATTACACTTAAAAACACCTTAGTGGCACTTGGAGTACAAAAAAGAAAAAACGTGGAGAGTGAAAATAAGAAAAAAAGAAATAAAGTGATCACACTCAGTTACCTCACGTGACAGAGAAAGGCACTGACTGGAAAACAAACTGATAAGACTAAACATTGGTATATTTCAAATTAGGTAACTTGACTTGTTTTTGAGAATTAATTTGGTATGAGTGTTACGTTCTCTCAGAATGCTCATTCAGTTCATGTGAGAATCATATTCCCTCATTACCCCTGCATGAATGGCACACTTATCTTGGATGGTTATGAGGTATAATTACATGGTAATGTGGCGCATCAAAGATAATCACTTCTTGTGGTTGAAGCTACTGTTAGTTCTGATTTAGGTCAGTGCACCTGTGAGGCTTTTCTGTCTAGTTAATGATTATTTATTATTGATTTGTGTACTCATTACAGCTTTTATATTTGAGAGGGTGAAATCAGTGCATTTTTGTTTGTTTCCTGAAATAGACCACAAACACACTAATTCTCACTGAGTGGATTGTAAGATGAACTGATTTAAGTGGTTGTATTATGAAAGCACATCTTGAATTTCAACAGCTAAGCAATTGCAACAATTTGACCCTTAACAGGAAAACACATTGTTTTACTACAAGGCTGTAGTGCTGAAAATTCTCAACACTCGGGTCTGAATCAGTGCAGGATGTAACTGACCTACGATATGTTTAGTGTTTATTCCTAATGCTGCTCGTCTGTCACACTTCAGTTTAGGGCTGGGCGATATGACCCAAAATTCATATCTTGATATTTTTTAGCTGGATGGCGATATAAGATATATATCTCGATATTTTTGTAAGCCATAAAGTAAGAACAAAAAGAGAGTTCTTAGTCAAAGCTGTGTCCCAGATGTCACACGGGCACTTTTATTAACATACAGCATAGATGTGTATGAGAAAAACTACTCAAAAATAAATTACGAGTATTTATTAAATAATAATGCTCCATAAATAAACGAAAAATATGTTGTTGTTGTCCATAACAAAAAGCTCACAATTGTGCAGTCAAAATGTAAACTAAAAGACGCTGAGCATAATAACAAAGACCGATTTCACAGCTGCTCTGTTCCCAACTTCTACTGCGTGACTGACAGCCTGGAGTTTGAAATCCGCTTCAGGTGCCATTTATGGTCCTTATACACACACAATACGGTAATATTACGTTGAAGCACAGTGCATATTACTACGCGAGGCTCGTCGGACAATCCATCAAGCGGTGCAGCTCCGTAGCTTACCAAAGTCGTACTAAAACATTTTTTTGACAGATTGATGAGCGCCGTGTTCCACATAAAGTCTGTTCTCGGTCATCAAGCACAACCAGAATTCATACATAAGGCGCACTGTCAACTTTTGAGAAAATGAAAGGATTTTAGGCTGTGCAGCCCCTGTGGGCTGCATGGCGTTAGCGTGGTTAGCTCGTTAGCGTGGTTAGCTCGTTAGCGTGGTTAGCTCGTTAACACGTTGACACCGTCCAGCCCCACGCACGGAGCGATGCGCAGTAACTCGTTAACGGAGATTTGCCGTGTTCATATTGTCGCTGCCTGCAGGTGAAGCTATGGGGGAGGAGGGGGAGTTGTGTTCAGTGAAAGAGAGGCGAGGCGGAGTAATGTTGCGTAGAGACAAAAGTGGACGAAAGAGAGGCAAACTTGTGGCTCCACAACTAATTATAACATATATATCGATATAAAGGATATGGTCACATCTTATATCTCGTATAAAAATATATCGATATTTTTAAAAAACTCGATATATCGCCCAGCCCTACTTCAGTTGCACTACAAAGTTACAAAGTGAAAAATCACGTTGTTCAGAATCACTTTTGTCATTCGCCTCAAGAATCCTTAGCATAATGCTGCCTCAATGATGAGCATTGCTTCTTTTTGTTTTCTAAATATTCTAACCAGTCTGTGTTAGTCAAAGATCAAGAAAGTGCATTTCAACATTTCAAGCTGTGGCTGCACATACAATCACTCCTAGTATATGTAAACAGTGAGATACAACTTAATATACATAAAGACCTCCCAGATATTACGTAAACGCTCATTAAGTTTAGTGTTTTCAGACAGAACACAGTTTAAGCCTCTGTAATCCTTTTTCTTGTGTGCTTTTTAATGTTGTTACACATACTTTCTTTAAATAGCTCTATCCCAGGGAAGCAGTTCTTTACCATGTGTGTTAGTTTAACTGATTGATTGTATGACAGAGTGAATGAGAACAATTTGATTGACAAGTCAACAGCAGACTGGTGCCGTGTCATAGAAATAAGATGTCGATCATTCGAGTTGAGGTCCACGGTAGCAATTGTACAGTTAGAGCCTACAGAGCTCTGTGTATCACTTCTCTTTCTTTAGTCCAGAGTCAGCATTGGTGACAGGGGAAGGTGGGGGGTGGCTACACTGATCCATTTCCTGTCCCCTCCTGGGGCTCTAATTGAAAAATTTGGGTGGCCCTGTTGTTTGTTTTGGTGGAATGTGGTGGGCTGCGTTTTTTCTTTTTTTTCCTTTTTCTCTTTAGAATTTCCTGAGTGACGCTGCTCCGTAGACCTCGGGGTGAATCAAGTGATGGGGGCTGGGCTAGACTTTGTTTGTAGTGGCACTTTTTGCTTACCCCTTTTTGCTTTCTGCCCCACCTGGCATTACCCAGCCTACACACAGAGCTTGCTGGGCCACTGGTCTTCACTCTGGGGTTTCTGTGACCTTGTCAGATCTAGACAGGCAATGGGGCTGTGGCCCCGTGAAAACAAACATGACATAAGTTCTGTCAACTCTTTTTTTTTTTTAATAATTTTTTTTTACGTATTTTAATACAAAATGAATAGGTCAATGATTATTTGTTAGCTTGGTAATCAATTTTGTTTCCTGCAACTTTTTATTTGGACTTTAATATATATTAGCTCTATGCTGATTGTTTGAGATTTTAATTTATTTTAGACTGAAATGATATAAACTCTTCTTAAACATCATATGAGACTGCAACAGAGGTGAGTAACATTATTCTCTAGAAGGCAGATAAAATCCCAAAGGCTCTCTTATTGGAGAAGTGAACTGAAACCTGTTTACAGGTTACAATTGTATCATAAAAAACCCAAACACTCAACAATGTATGAACATTTAAATGACCTAAAATCATGCCAGTTGTCTGACATGTACACCAACACAAATCACAGATGAAACACTGGAATCACGTCATTCAGACTCGCTGCCGTCATTCACCTCAAGATTGCTTACTATATTGCTGCTTCGTTGATTTGTTTATTTTATGAGGTTTATTTTACCTTTTTTTTTTTTTAAACTAGTACCAGCAGTCACCAAGTGTAGTAAAAGTAAAGTAAAATAAATGTTAGCTGCCCTGTATAATTGGTCAGTTTGGGGGTTGTTTTGTTTGTTTGTTTTGTTTTTTGACAATACACTCCCCAGCTATTCTGACAAACGGGGTAAAACGTTTAATGTGAGTTATGATTTGGCGAAAAATATAACTTATTAGTAGTAGTAGTAGTAGTATTAGATTAGCTGCATGATTTTATAAAATGAAGTCTTCCGTCAGTATTCACAATATAATAGAGAAATATATATTAATTTAAACCTGGATTATCATCACAACATCATTTGCCCTAATTTCAAATACAAGAATGATGACTCAAAAATAGGAAATTGGTTTTAAAGAGTAAATATTGCATTTTTGGGACAAAACATTAGACTTATTTTATTTATTACATTAAATGAAATGCTACTATTTTGGGGAAAAATACGCTAAATTGCACTCTTTGAAAATTGCTTAAGTGGATTTTGTTTTTAATCATGATTTGGCTTTGAAATCAAGTAATTGTTCAGCGTTGTTCTGTGGTACTAAAATAAATATTTGGGTTGTTTATAAGACAAAATATAGGTTTAAAACTTGAGCATAGGGAAATAGTGATAGACGTATATCAATATTCATATGCTAGACCAGGGATGTCAAACATAAGACCTGGGGGGAAGAATCCGGCAAAGACTCCAGTCCCACCCGCTCGACGGCTTTGGGAAATATGATGGAGGGAGTAAATTTGTGGACTTTTAACTATATTTGTATAATTTTTACAGCTTTTCCTGCTGATAATGACTTCCCCACAGCCATTCATAGTACACCAAAGTAGTCAAATAATAAACAAGTAAATGGCAAAAAAGTTCATGTTTTTCACTGTGTACAGAGATTTCAGTTTAAAAAGTATTCTTTATAAATACACTTTTACTGTAATTTTACACATTTTCATGTAGAAAAACTGAGGTGTGCTGTTGCAATTGCACTTCTCTATCTTATGTTAACCTATCTCAGGGATTAAATGTTCAGTTAGACATCTGTACACTGACAAAAAGGGTAGTTTCACTCATCTAGCCCATTTAAGATCAAAATGTGTGGGGCAGTCTGTTGTCCTCGAGGTAAAAATGAGTTTGACTGTATCCCTGTGCTAGACAGACCGAGTGTAAATTCAACACAATATTGGCAGCTTTGTGAAGCATTAGACATAGTAAATGACTTGATGCTGTAAACCTTAATAATTAATTACATGCCCACCAAAGTGTTTTAGTGTAAGCAGCGGTCTTTGTATAACTCCTGGTAGTATTTGAGTGGATGTTTCTCACGCTGGTGATGTGTTGTTTTTAAATGTGAAAAAGCTGGGGCAGCAGTGTTATAACCTGGCTTATGAAGGTTCAAACTGCTCAGTTTCGCCTTGTCATTGGGCAGAGCCGCCTGTCTCCAGCCTGTTAATCCTCTGAAAACATTGTCTTGCATTTGCAGGCCTATACTTCATGTTTGTGTTTATTAGTACAGGATTTTTATATGGGAAATTGGGGACTCTGCTTCATTAGGCATAACTTAGTAAAGCACTTGAGACTGACAAACAAATAAACAGATAGCCCTAAAGATAACAGACCCTGTAGGCAGACATCATGATGCTTGGCCAGTGAACCAGAAGCACACATCTGATCATTTTCTCTCCTCCTCTGTCACGGAAAAGTCTCCGTAAGGGCTGAGACTGGCTGCTCGCAGTAGAAGCGCTGACTCATTGTCAAAATGACTGGTCAGTAGTTCCATCATTTGTTAGAATTTGGTCCCTTTCTGGCTTTGAGCTGCATGGCCATATCTACACCTTAGAGGTATGCAGTAGCCTGGGTGTGAGCAAACACTGAGGAGGTTTTTTTCAGACTCCACCCAGGCTGTGTGATCAGGCCAGTCATCTCAAGCTGGGTGATGTTTGGCCGGCTCTGTGCATTCAGGGGAGTGGGGGGTGGGGGGGAGAATCTTTGATGGAATCTGGTGTTTGGGTTACGTTAGATACACAGCGTGAAATGGTGAATGTGTGTCTGGAAGAGGTACCGAGCCACTAGAACAGCCTGTTAGATTTTCTAATGATGGGGGGGGGGGGTTTGAGTTTGATGAGCTGTCTAAATGGGTCCCTTTGTGCCCACTAAACCTATCACACTCTTCCTTTGACACACACATTCACACACCAATCACTGCCATATGTGGATCACCTTTAAATACTCAGTAGCTAATTATCTGCGGTATAAACGCTGTAGTCATGACATGTGTTCATATGCCTGGTCAGATACCATAGATGGTCACCCATGGTAGACATAACTGTTCTGCCATATATCAATAGCAGTTATGTCTAAAGCCTAAGATTTTGGGGGGGCATTTCCTGGAAGACTATTGGGAGTACATTGATTCCATTTTCACCAAAGACAAAAAAAATTGGAGAGAAATGTTTGGGGTCTGATATGGAGCTAATCATTTAAATTAAAAACTCATCATATTCAGCTATTATTTATTATTTGGTTTCCTTTATCTAGTGGTTGTATTTCAATTCATAATAATAAAATAATGAAAATGTCTGGGATTGACTGATATATCGGCCTTGTTTAGTGATATTGGCATATCTTCAAATAATTTTTTTGGGTACCGGCACCGGATATCCCCTCCAAATTATTTTTAATATCTATATTAGCCCAGAATTTTGCAGTCATTTGTAAAAATGTTCATACCAGTCATTCAGACGTGAATTAGATGGTTTTACATTCCTTTGTTCGTGTAAACCAGTACCACCAGTGTAAAATCCAAATATCACAGAAAAGCTACAAATCCTCACTTTTGAAGAGCTGGAATTAGCCAATGTCTGTTTTCTG
>NW_024582460.1:1578219-1680090 GCF_018398535.1 Haplochromis burtoni
GCTTTCTTTTGCCATGTCCAGGTGCTGATTGACCCAGATTACCTGTTCACCTCAGGTCACCATGTCTCGTGCCCGGCAGCCCCCGCTCGTCACGGGCATATCGCCCAAAGAAGGTGCAGCCTGGACCAAAGTCACGATCCGTGGAGAGAACCTGGGCACGGGCCCAGCCGACCTCATCGGTAATCCATTTTCTAACCACATAGCTAACCACACAGGCGGCCCTGTCTGTACTGTACTGTGTAACATAAATGTCTGTTACACAGTATTGATATTTTTATGGGGAGTGACATCCATATTTAACTTGGTCCTGTTTTGCATGCGAATTATCCATATTTCTTTTGTTTTTTTTCCATACTCAAATGTGCACATGTGTATTTCTACAAATGAATATAATACAGAAATATACAGTTTATCAACATTTTTAGATCTGTACACAGAACTGTCTACACAAGATATCAACACATTAACTAATTAATTAACAGGAGTGAAAATAAAACTATAAATAATGAATGATGACTTATTTTCATATGTTTATTTACTATTTGTATTACTATGTGGTTCACTGAGAGAAAGTTGCTGGTTTGAATATTTTGTAATTGTCACTTGCATTCGCTTCTTTTATTGATGTAGCCCCAATCCCTATTTTTAAAGCAGCTGCTGTAGAGTTTGTTTTTCATTATTTATTATGTAAAACAGGAACTATACCTGTTTTTTTTCTGCTCTGGAATAAGAAATTCATGACCAGTTCACAACAGTTTCATAAGTTGAGCACAGAGCTGTTTAAACTTTACTCATTTAATCCTCAAATATGCAGTCAATACTGTATCAAATGTTTAACACATGTGAGTAACACTCAACTGTTAATTTCTGACAAATATTGAAAGCATTGAAAAATAGAAGTCTTTCCAAAAGTAGACCAACACCGTTCATAAAGTCCTTAAAATATAATACCTACTTTCATTTTTGTTGCAGTTGTAATCACAGTTTCTTGTACTGTAAATTCTTTATACATTTAGAATGACCTTTACTTTTTTCACACAAACACACATATAGAAAATGCTCCATTAAAAAAGTCCAAATTCGCCAGATAAACTTTGACTTTTGACTTTTGTTTTGCTTTTTGTGTGACTGATTACTCTCAAAAAACATTTTGCTGCGATCACTTTACAAATCTAGCATACACTAATGTGAAAATTAGTTTTCACGTTATTTTTCATTAAACAAAAAACATAATTCCACAGCTATACAGGTGGGCTACCACCATCTTGTTGTCATCACACTGATATCCTGCTTCTGTGATTTTACTGGAGGTGAGGAAAGGAGGGGGCAGTCCAGAAGACTCACACACTTGGCAAGCCGTGAACTGGCCAGTGATAGAGGTCTATTTCTAACCATGAATGCCCCAGGGCCTGGAATTATACAATTAGATATGCACAAATGTGTGTGAGTGCTTATGTATTCAAACAAAGTGGCCAGTAGAGAACAGAGGCAGGAAATGGGGCTCTAATGGGCATATTATTCACGGTTTTATGGGCTATTTGTTGATCGGCTCTTGTGGGCTTTTGTAACGTTTGATTATACACACGTGAAGCTTTCTGAATCCCCTCAGCTGGAAATATCAAACTAATCCTTGTGTATTCCTTCTAGTGCCTAAATAGTATTAGTTAGGGGTTTTAAAAACGGATGACAGATGCAGGGGCATAGTGCACATTGTGAAAGTAATGAGCCACTTAGCACTGAAGTGGCACTCATTAGCTTAAAGGAGCTGAGTGAGAGGAAGGAAGATCAAGGCCACCCACACCCATCGCAACCCCAACTTGAACTTTGACCCCAGGTGACTAAACTCGCTGATAGACGTCAGAGCTGCCTAAAGTGAGCTCCTCTTGTTTTAGATTGTGTGTCTGCGTGTGCTGCAGTTTGTTTGTTTGCACTGTCACTGCATGTCTGTATCTTTCACTCCTTCCACCTTTTCCCTCTCCCTTCCATCTCAGGCCTGTCCATCTGCGGTCACAACTGCCTGCTGACAGCCGAGTGGATGTCGGCCAGCAAAATAGTGTGCCGCGTGGGACCTGCCAAAGACGACAAGGGAGAGATCATCGTCACCACCAAGTCCGGAGGTCTCGGCACCTCTACGGTCTCCTTTAAACTAATAAGGCCAGAGAGGATTGGTAAGATTGAGATATCACCCTCATGGCATTTGTTATGTGCTAGCCTGGACAAAAGGAGCTGATGCAAGTTTAAACAAGGGCTACAGCTAATGATTATTTACATTAGTTTAGCATTAAATTCTCTTTATTCATTGTGTTTCTCTTCTTGTATATAAAATGTCATAAGATATTCAACATTTGGGTTATTTAGCCACAAATGGCACGCTAAAGCATTTGAGTAAAGCAAAAAACAACCTTAAATGGAGAAAAATGAGTGACCTGAGGGAGAGGACATTAAAAAATAGCCATAACTGAAAAAAACATAATAATAATTTTGACAAAACAATTAATGACTTTTAAGAAAAAGAATAGGACTAACTGGGCATGTGTGATTCTCTAAAGCCAGCCACACATCAGTGATGTTTTTTAGATGAACTCACATTGTTTATTTAACTTGAAACATTCTGACCAGAAACTGATGAAAAGGCACAGGCACGTGTGATTGGCTGAAGTCGACCACACATCAGCGATGTTGCTCAAATGTGCAGACTGTGTTTATTCTTTTGGCTGTAAAGTTGGCATTAGCGTTTAACTAAGGCCGGCCATGTTCGTCAGTTTTTCATACCCCAAAAGAATGTATGTTTTCAACACATGCTTTGTGCCATGTATATGTTGCACGTTTTTAGTGAAGTTGCAAAGTTTTGAGTCACTATAAATTCCTTGACAAGAGCCTCCAAGTGTACTGTGTAATTAATTAGGTCAGGTACTGTATCTTCAGAGTACAGTGGTCAGAATTTGCACTAAATTTAAGTTAAAATAATTTACAACAGAAAAATAAATGCATATTTGTCGTGCATTTGCATGTTTGAGTCACTGTCTGTGTGTGTGTGAGTACATCTGTAGTATGGAGGATATCTTGGTCACAGCGTCTCGCCTGTCCTGTCCGCAGGTATCCTAGATCAGTCTGCAGTATGGGTGGATGAATTAACCTTCAGGACAGACCGCAACAAAGGAATCTCTCCGCTGTCACTGCGCCCCAGCAACCCCCTGGGCATCGACATAGACAAGTATGAACCAAGAGCGTACAAATACACACGCAGAAAAATGGCTCGGCACAATCCCACCGCCATAAACACAAGTGCTCCAGCCATTGAGTCATGGTTTACATCCCTAAACAGAAACAAACTCTCCCCATATGCCAGCGTTTGAAATATTATGCCAGCACAGCAATGGCTGAACAGCCTCTAACCGCTCACACAGGCAGTGGAAACACAATAATTGTGTATAAAGCAGACAGGATGACGATAAAGAGATAAAAGCTAAGGCAGCAAACCCACACATTTGTAGAGCGCCTGAGAGCAGCGAACATGCTGCTGCCTCCCACGTGCCTGGCTGGGAATACACAAGTTGTAATGTATAGTTTGTGTTGTCATGTTCTGGCATTTCTAGCTTAGTGTTTGTTTGGTTTAGGGGCCGGGGGCAAGTGACCGCTCATGGTCAGGAGCAAGACCCCCATAAACAGGCTGTAGCATTCACTTGCTCCTAGGGATGCATTAAGCAGGCACTATGTGAAGCATACAAGAGTCTCTTTGATTATAATATACAAACACGCTATCGCTATCTGTGTCCCAGCAGTTGCTCTTAATTTGTGACACAAAGGCACTCAGAAGGTAGAGATGTTTTTGTTCATCATAAAGCATCACCCTGTTGTCTGTCTGGTCTGTGTGTTTGTGTACATTTTTGTGTAGTGACGTCCCTGGAAGGTTACTCAGCTGGGCTGTTTGCACCAGCTGTTCATAACGTAATGCTTGGACTAGTTAAAACTTCCAAGTGTTTGAACAACTTCAGACAGATTGAGCATTAAATGGTTACACTCACTGAATATTAACTGTTTGTTATGTGTGCTGTATTTCCTGCCAGGGGTACAATGCTTGGGTAATACCTGTTAATATCCAAGCTTATAAAAAGCTACCTGTGGAGCATTACAAAGACCAGTAAATTAGGGGTTCACCAGCTTTGTTGACTGAGCATCTTGTCAACATATTGTCAAATATAACATTTACTATTGTCAGTGGTGATATTTCAAGGTTTACTAACAAAGTTGGCCCTAGCTAAATGTTCAAAGGCAACTTGATGAGGAGCTGAAAAACTGCTTGTTTAGTGTTTGCTTGCCACAAAAGATGGAGAAGTTACAAAGACAAAATAAAAGAAAATGATGTCGGCATCTGCATGTGGTCAGATTCCTGCATACTTAAATATTAGCATTAATAGCAGAAGTAAATTTTATCATTACAGGATGAGCACGGTTTATCACAAGTTGAAGCCAGAGCTGCTGCAATCCGTGCTCCGAGTGGAATCAAGCGGGCTAGGAAGTAATTCAGTTTTATGTAGATGCCATGCCCGTTCACAGCAAAAGTCCTCTCTTTATGAGAGATAAAATTTCCCAAGCCATCATACAGGCCCCCAATGAGCAATGGATGGTGCGAAGGGAAAAACCCAGATTTACAGGAAGAAGGTTCCAGCTGAACTAATAAAAGAGGTAAGGACAGCAAACATGACAAAACATCAACTACAGCAGAGAATAGGAAAAAATTATAAGACATGCAAAAGAGGCATGTATATTAGATTTAAATAGGTGCATAATGATAGCAACACTGGAGTGTGTGTGTGTGTGTGTGCACGCACGCACGCCTGCGTGCGAGTACGTCACGGAGTGTGTTCTTTTACATGGATTTTGTGTTTCTGTTACTTAAATGCTGCACTGTTTATGTGGGTTTTGTACATATGTGTGACTGCAGAGTGGGTGGTGGTGGTGCTGGTGGTGGGGAGGGGTTTAGTTTGTGTAGGCCACAGGTCATTAGTAAAGATCAAGCTTCCTTAATGAGTACTGGGTCCTCCAGGGGGAACCAGGCGTCACACACTGCACTTCCCACGCCAAGCTCTCCCAGCCACAGTACATCCCCGCCAGATACTGCCCCCTGCTGGAGAACTTGATCTCCCACACGTCACATTTAAAAATGACTTCAATTGTTTTACGAAAGTCTGCTCACACACAGTTTACTATAAAAACATTTATACGGGTATTTTCTTTATTTTAGTTCCACCACAGTTTTTACTCTGTTCTTTTGTTTTATTTAACTGTCGAGTTTTATCTTCATCTTTTTTCTCTCGGTCTTCTTTCAGAGGCAAAATCTCACCTAAAGATTTGGAGCTGACATTTCCAGGAATGAGCGCAGACTTCACCAGTGAGAACTTCTCTGCGACCTGGTACCTCATAGAAAACCATGCAGGCTCCAGGTACACAAGCTCCTACTTTGTCACTCATGTTAAGCTACCATCTCTCATAACTAACAATATGAAAGAGGAAAGGAACATAGAAAAACAAGCAGTATAATATCTCTACCTTTCACAGAGGTCCACCAAAAATTGAAGCTCATATTTTCTTTAACTCAGTTACTTCGACACAAGACAGGAGCTTACAGCGTAATACATAAGGTGCATCAGTAAAACTCACACTAATCCTGGTATAGGAGCAAACTCAAGGCTCGTATATCATTTTCAGCAACTGCTGCTGGTTTGTTGTGCCTCTTTGACTGAACTCTTCCAATATTACTCCTTGCCAATAGGTGTGATTAGTGCTGCTATGATCTTATGACTTTACTAACTACTGACCTGGATAAAATAATCAGAGGGCCACACATTACTAACACTAGTATGTTAACAGCTAATTTAAAATATGGTTGCAGGTTACAAGGAAAAATATAACATTCCAGTGTAACAATCTGATCATTATGAATGAATTGAGTTAAGTACTAGTTCAGGCTGGATTTAGGTTGTCTGCAGGCTAGTCCCAGACGCCATCATGTTTGACAATTAGCTGAAACAATTCAAATATTCCTGTATAAATCAGTGCAGTAATAAATATCTGATAGTCAGATGATAATAATCATAATTTGTGCAATAGTGCAATCTAAGGGATGGCAATGAATAAACTGAAAAATGTACACATGGCCTCAATCTGAAGTCATTCACTATTTACTATATAGTCAGTTTTGTTAAATAAGTTTAATGTACTGTTTATCACAAAATTGCATATCTGTCTTTTCTCTTACTGATCATAACCTGTTACGTTCTAATTGTGTGACAGTAACAACATAATTATTATAGAGAAAATTACCTAAGAAGATGCAAAAGTGGGGTGGGTTGTTTGTTTTTAATTTTACAGATGAGATCACCACAGAGTAATTTACATAAATAGGTAGTAGCCAGTAATAAATGATTTTGTTTTGTGCCATTGAAATGAGGTTATATTTTCTTCACTAAGTTTCTATATGTAGACAAGGCAGCCTGCTGACCCAAAAGGCTGTCAGGGCAGAGAAGAGGAGAGTTATTTTGGACTCTCCTGGCTTCCTCTCCCCCTGCTTAGCCTTCCAGTAACCCAGACCCCGGGATTCAGCATTAGCAGGGGCCTCTGTTTGGACCTCACTGGGTGACTGTTTCTTCCTGTGGAGGAAACCTCACCGAGGAGACTGACACACAGACACACGCACTCAAAGTGCCCCCAGATGTGCGTGTGTCTCTGCGCATACAGAAACACACGCACAAAGTTTCAAAAATATGACTGTATGTTTTGGGCTGTTGGTTGCACAAAACCTTCATGGTTTATGTCTTTATTTAAAAAAAAATGGAAAGTAATCATTAGTTGTAGCTTTGATATACTGACAGTGTCATTTTGTTGTTTTCACAGCTTCGATCAGTTGAAGATTGCAGCCAGTAATCTGAAGAAGCAGGCTACTAAGAAGAACGAGGGGAGTCTGGCCTATGTGAAAGGAGGCCTCAGTACATTCTTTGAGGCTCAGGACGCTCTGTCAGGTGAGGGAATTAACACATTTTTGTGTGCTGTGGAAGTGCCCCAAATGATGTCTGATTAATACACTACATTACAAATCATCATTCTTCACTCTCCTCTTAGAAAATGGCTCTTGATTTTTGGAAGAGTGTGTCTTTGGATTTTTTTCCCCCCGCATGCGGTTTAGCAGCAGTTGATTAAAGAGGCTCATTTGGATGCCGTGTGAAAGCCCTCTACTTGGCACTGAAGTTGCACTGGCCAACCACAACACAGTTAATTCACCTCCATCAAAATGAGATCAGCTCTCACCTGTCACACAGTCTCTCGCTTCACTCTGAAAAGTCGACGTAAACACACACACATGCACACACTCACTGACCTCTGCATGCAAAAAAGATTTCAAGGTAGCAGAGACCGACGGCTGTCGCTCTGCCAGGTACCTCAAATCGATTGTTCACTTCATCATTCATACTTTTGTCTGTTTACCCTTTGCTCCCGCCTTAGCTGCTCAGTTACTTCCCCTTACTATTTATATGTACACTTTTCTGCCTCCATCATTATTATTATTGCTTTCCGTATGTTTGTGCCGTGGTTGGAAGAGAGGCAATGTTTTCATTGTTAGCGGCTGAATCTAAATAAACGGAGCAGCCCAACACAATGCACGCCAGAGTATTAGGACTGATAGTGCTGATAACAGACCCAATATGACCAATGGCAACAATGCGCAGTCATTCTCACGTTCAGACTGAGCGTGCCTACTGTGTGCCCACTGCACCAATGGGAAATGTACAGTTTCCAGGGGTTGAAGGGAAGCAGTGCTCCATGGATGGACTCATGTGACCTGTGACTCACAAGCACATACTATTGTGATGTTTTCTGGCTTGTGTGAATTTTCTGAGATGGATATAAGGCAGCACCTACCAAAGACTTTGTGTCAACTGTATAGAAAATTAATTTACGTGGAGCCAACAGAGAATTCAGGATGACTAAGTTCCCCTAAACATTCTTCAGATGTCTTAAATGGACCTTTAAAATCTTAAATGCTTGTAGTATAGTCACATTACCACATGAATTTCCAGCACACAATAGCTTTCTAAAACAGAAATAGAAGAATCTCTTTATTGTCATTATATGACATTACGGGTGGTGCTCCTGGGTGGTGCATCAAAACACATTTAGATTTCCCAGTAGGACTGTGTTGTTAAGCTCGTACTTCATAGGTTGACTAACTCTTTCTGGCTTTTTACTTATAAACAGACTTAACAGTTGGCTGACAGGATAGATTAGCCAATTAAATGATTGTAGCCAGAAAATTAACCCCCAAAATACTAAAATCCGTCATGATTTGGTTTAGTGGGTATCAATAGGCCTCTGAACTTGTTTGCCACCTGCTTGCTAATCTGTAGACATGAGAAGCATCACTCTTAATGACAAATGTCTTGAGATTAACAGTTACTTTTGTTGGTTAAAGTTTTGAAATGCTGAGTAAGGAAATTGCTCTGTGTGCCAGCCAATGATATTTCTGTTCTTTGATATTTCTATGACTCCCCCAAAAATGTCACAAGTTCAATTTAAAAAGTGCTTTTAATAAGATTTAAATTTGACTTGGCGGTGATCTTTGGGCACCCCAGGATTAGCACGGGGCTGTCTTCATCTCCAGAGAACTGAAGACGGCTCAATATTTCAGCTCACCCGACGGTACGCAACATGGCCAACCATTTCATTGCATGCAGACACACCAAGAAACTAATTGCTGAATGTAGTGGAGCATTTCTAAGCTAACAGAAGGTCACAGGTATGTGACTGCGGGAGTATGTCTGTGAATGTAGTATATATAGTGTTACATAATCAGATGGCATGAAATTTGTCTTCAAATTACTACTAATGGTGTTTTTGATCTTCCTAATGTGTAAACTAGCAGTTTTTGGTTTTTGTCATATTAACTTTCTTCCAGTTGACTAAAGAACCTTTTTTTTATTAAAGAAATTCAACGTCTGTGTAGATTTTTCAAGCTTTGCTTAGAGATATTTCTTTATGTTCAAGCTGTGTGACCACTGATTTTCAAAAGACATTTTTAGTGAACTAAGAACAGAAACTGTCTCATGTTTGAAGAGGAATTATGACTAAAAATTCATTTTTCAACTTCCTGAATCGTGTCTGCTCACTATGACTCATTGCAGGCCTGCAGCATCCTTTTTATGCCAAAATTTGGCTTTCAGTCATAAAAAATGAAGTGGAGGCCCAAAACGGATGGCTCAAGTGGAGCTATTTTGTACATTATGTATGGTCAGCCAAACCAACATACCAGCCAGCATGCTGCTTTTGAGCCTGCCAGCTATACTGCCAGACCTCGTTAACACAGCTGTCAGAGCAACTGTGAATCCTTTCTTTGTCTCTCTTCGATGTTTGGCAGCTCTCTGCAGTTCTGAATTGGTCCAAATGAACCTCATCTGAAAAGTGTCCATTAGAATTAGAAAAAAATTAACAGTGAATAGAAAAACTTAACAGGGCACTTATGTGTTCTCGTAGTTCAGAATGTGCTGCATTAGAAGTTGCTGAATGCTTCCAAGCCTCTTCGTCACCATTACAACATTCTCGTCTCCTCTCGTGTTTATTTTCAGTTCTGCTTGCATGTGAGATTTTTATTGATGACTTTAATAGGCGACGTCTGGAGCTTTTTTTTCTTCTTCAATGTAAGTGTACTGCTGCCGACAAGGTGGAAACAACAGAGAGGAGCCAAATGTAGGAAAAGAAATGAGGCAGCTAGAAAATGTTTAGAACAAACAGCAGGATTCTGACTTGAACATCTGTGGACTTTCTGCCTCTCCCTCTCTTCTTCTTGTCCAAAATAATTGCCTCTTAATTGCTCTCCAGTACAGCTAAGCTTCTCCAGCACAAATGGCAAAATAAAATCTCATATCACCTTATCTAATTTAGACTTTGGCAAATCAAGAAACAAGGTTACCCAGCAGAAAACGAGCTGAGAAGAACATCTAAATAGTGATGACAATAAGTGAAAGCTGAAAAGTAGTCCTGTTAGCTTGTTGAAAACAAAATGTTTCTTTAAACTTTACTTTGAATAAACGTCCTCCTTCACACCTCTGCAGACTAATCAGACAAGCAGCCGGTTCAACTCCAGAACCTTTTTGTTATGAAGCAGCTGTGCTGCACACTGCACCACCGTGCTGCACTAGCATATTGCAAGAGTGCATGTTCACTGCACAAAGGAGCTTTAAAAAAAGCTCACCAACACATAACAAGACCGAGCACCGACAGAAATCTAATGTAAATAAAATGTATATGAATGGATTAAACATGTTTTTAATTTCCATTCGGTAATACTAATTTGTGAAGTCACAACCAAATAAAGTGTCAGTCAGATGCTGTTTAAAAAAACAGATTCATGTTTGCACTTTTGAAACAAAGGCCTTTGAACACCAGCCCTGGGTAGACGTAGGATTAGGTTAATAGGGTATCAGACACAAAGTCATGCTTAACTTTGTCAAGTGTGCTAGTTACCAAGTACAAAGGTAGAAATCTTCCGTTCTGTAAAGGGAAAATTTCAGTGCCTCTGAAAAAGGCTTTAGCAGCTTCAAAGGTAAATATCTTCCTCACTTAATGAGGAATAAAGATTTTCTGTTTCTTGTCAGAGGGTCAGAAATGACCAGAAATTGCATGGATTCCTGTAACATAAGCTAACAGTCTAATTGCTTTTACTATACTTGGTGATCAAGCTTACTGCCAGATATACTCAGCCCTGCCAGTCCTGATGTTGGAGGCCACTTGAGTTGGAATGCTGCAAATGTACATTTTTAAGCAGCTCTAAACCCTTGTAAATTTGTATGTTTCAAATTCCTTGACATGTATGAGCTCTGTTTTATAGTTAAGGTAGTGTTTTGTGTTGGTGTTATTTTTATGCTGCTGAAGAAACCCTGTTCACTTGTACATGTTTGTTTGTTTTTTGGGGGTTTTTTCTATACCACCAAATTTCTGTGGATTACAAAGTATTTTGTTTATGTTTAGAAAGGAATTGTTTAGCAGTTTTAAAAAAACAAACAACAAAAGAAACCCACTGCTTGTGAACCAGCACACACATGGATGGGGTTTGGCTGTAGTGAACATTTGGTCATGGAGCCTCGGTGACAAATGTGACCAAGCCATCAGCCAGACGCACACAGTCAGCCAGTTTGTCTGCGTGCTTCTGGGACGCAGACAAACTGGCTGATTGACTGACTGACAGTCCGTCAGGGACTGGGGTTGTTGCCACTAAAATGTTGAAATTTGTGGTTTTTCATTGTTGTGTGAAAAGGAAGTCTCCCATTGACGCAGGAAGCGGAATAGCTACCGTGTTCCAAAAATGCACGATTCCCAGGGCCTATTCCCCGAGTCCCCATCCCCTGCTGGAGTCAAAACATCGCCGACTTTAGAAACCAGGGACACTGTATTTTTATTCTTATTCTTTTTTTGCCTCGACGGTTCCAGGAAGTTAAGCAGGAGCTGCAGCTCTTCCTCAGGTCCTGGCTCGTGTGTTATCCGGACCCTGACCTAATGTTTAGGTTAGCTGTGACGTCATGAGATCTTCAGTGTGCGACACATGCAGAGGACACGCAAACTGGCAGTAGGGCAAGGAGGAGTGTGGAGACATGAAGCAGACCTTGAGTGTATGCGTGTGTCTTCTTTTGTGTTCAGTCCTATTAATTCAGCCATCTCCTGTATACACTCCCACGTCTCTGAGCTTTTGACCAAACCGGCATCTGGCCTCATTTTCTGCTGCTCAAGAGCAAGAGGCCAGTGACGTCCATACTGATTAGGCAATGGCATGTTTGAACTGGGTGTTTTTAGGAATACCTCGGTCTCTGCCTTGAGGCTTCTGTCTGTCAGAACGGACCCATATATTTATTTTCAGAACGCTCCCCCTTCACTTTGCCTCCCGCTCCCTCTGCTGTCAAGCTCTGCTAACAGCCAGCATCAGAACAACAGAGGGAGGACAGAAATGAAGAGAAGGAAATGGAGAGTTGTACTGTCCTTTTTTGCCATCCGTTTCTATCTTGTCTTCATTCTTTAGGTGTCTGCTTGTCACATATTTGAGTTGCTTCACAAGGGCGTATTAGAAAGTCTTCTAAACCCTCTCCAACTCTCTTCTACTCTGTCAATAAACCCACACTGCAGCTCTCACCACCCAGCTGCCCACTTCTTTATTTATATACTGGGGTAGCCCCGCTGCCTTCTCTCCCTGTTTTTTTTTTTTTCTCCTTTTCTCCCCTCGTTCCTTTAAAAAAAAAAAAAAAAATTCCCTCTCCCGCATAAAGCTCTTCTTGCTAAGTGATTGATACAAACCATCAGAGAGTTCCTGCTCCCCACCACGCTCCCAGTACAGTCATTTTTAGTATACAGACCTCAAGCTCTGCTCTTCCCAAAATTGGAAACATTTTAAGATTCACATTACCTCCAGGTCAAAGGGCTCCAAATGTCCCAAGACCACCACACTTTTTTGTTGATGGTTTTGGTTAGGTGAATTAATCCAATACAGTTGTTCGCTGGGACAAGGTCAGGTCCTTGTTGCATGGGAACAACCATGGGGGTGTGTGGCTTCAGTAACAGCATCTGTGGGTGGAGAACCAAGGCAGTTATCTGCCATCTACCACGGGGGTAGGGCATGTTTATTTGTTTTACCTTTGGTTCCTGAAATTGAAAATGTTCCTGGGGATTGGTTACTCTGCAGCGTTGGGAACGTAAAACCAGTCTTACATTTCTCGCCCCTCTATGCTTTAAGTTATGATTTTTAAATTTTGTGAAATAAGCTAATAGTGATTTATTTATTTATTGCAGCTATCCACCAGAAGCTGGAATCTGATGGCACAGAGAAAGTGGAGGGATCAATGACTCAGCGGCTAGAAAACATCCTCAACAGTAAGTGTTCAATCAGTGTGCAGACGAAAACTCCACAAGATGCTTTTTCAGGGGGTGTTTTAATTTAGAAATCTTAATAATACAATAAAAGTTCCAGAATTTGACAACATCTCAGTGACACGGGGCTTTGGTAATACTGCCCAGGAATAGCCTACATTAAAAAAGAGAAAGAGTATGCGACGAGCCAGTGCAGTGCTGTAGATCACCCACCTTCAGCATCCAGGAGTTGTCGCAGACTCTGATGCACTGTGCCGTCAGACCAAACACGTCTACATTGTTTCACCGTTGCAGATTGTTCTGTTTTTAGCGTGCAGATCCTGCGTGTGCGTGCACGTGTGTCCGCCATTTCATGTCACACATGATAATGGGACTGCTCTAATGGAGGGTCAAGAAGCTGGTCCTTTCCCCTTTTCTAGTATAAATAAACCTCGTTGCCGGACATAGCTTTCATCCCAGACTTGAGGGCCCATGGCCCAGTGGGTCCAGTCTATCGTTCACCCCCAAAAACCAAGAGATTCAAACTACCGTAGGCGCCAGTCAGACTATCACGAAATAGTCTTGTGAAATGTCACAGCTAAGATTGGTGAGGGAAAAATGTTAGATGTTCCCCTGTTTGGTCTCGTGCTGTTTTTCCTTCAGGGATTTTGTTTTGCGGGTGGAGTTTTGTTTTGATTAGAAGAACTCGAGTTTTTTTTCTATTTGACGGCACATCCAAGGCCACCCACGAAGTAAGTCAGCTGTGCAAAGGTCCCACCAAGCAGCCTGACTAAGAGATAGCCGTCACTTTCTCCTTAGCAGCTCAGTCTCTGCTCCTGCTCCTCTCTCTGTGTCAAATAACATCCAGAGCGGGAAGAAAACCAGAGACCAGCAATAAGAGGGAAATGTGGTATCAGCATTTATTTATATAGGATCCTAGTTTCTCATTTTCTCCAGCCTCCTTCACTCTCTCTCACTCTTTCTCACTTCGTCTTTCTTGTAGGAGCGAGCAATACTGCCGATACTCTCTTCCAGGAGGTCTTGGGCCGGAAAGACAAAGCTGACTCCACACGCAATGCACTCAACGTCCTGCAGCGTTTCAAGTTTCTCTTCAACCTGCCACTCAATATTGAACGGAATATTCAGAAGGTACTTAACCCTGTTTTCAGGTGTTAATGGGCACATTTTAACCTAAACCGCAATCATTTCCTAAACCAAGTACTCTTTAGTTCTTAAACCTAACTAGTGAGAAAGAAAAGGTAAAAAGCCTGTGTGGACAATGTGAAACAGCAAAACAAGTGCAAACAATACACAGCTCTAAACAGGACGTGAACCATCCTCTGTGTGATAACCCACCTTTACTCAGTTTGTCTGCCCTCAGCACCAACTTTTGTTTTTTGTTCAGTTATGGATTAGATGAACATCTGTTTTGTATTGTGCACCTGAAAACTTTGGCCAATGTTTAGGACTGGTTATTTGTTATACCATTCATTTAATCCTGTTTCAGTTAATGTAGCTATCAAAACATAACAGTCTTGTGACTTATTATTGTTTAGTTGGTGGAAAAATAAAAACGAATGCCCCCCATGAGATGCGCTACCTCATTTCACTTCACTTAAGCTATTTCCTCAGATGCAGCCCTCATCGGCTGAGCTGGATGTGGAAACACAAGCGCCTGACTTAATGTATGCCATAGCAACATCCTCACCACAAACTCCTCTAAAACCCTACAGCGTGACCTAACGTGCACCTCTCTAGAAATGTAACTACCCGTTGGGTCCAGGCAGTGCACAGCTATTGGGATTAGCCTGTTCACCAACATCAATTCTTCCTGTGCATTTCCATCTGCATTTTTTTTTTTCGTATATCAGTGAGAGAAGCACAATCACCATCTCAATTTAAAAAACTCAATATTAACAAAATGTGGGGGCTTACAAATGTTAGCATATTCCTGGAGGGAGATTGCTGAAACTATCAGAATATATGTGAGGAAATGTACACAAGCATAGGCGTGAATGCTGCCAATGACACAGTGCACTCACATGGGTTACATCATAGGCACTATGAGGATTCGTCAGGCCGTAGTTGAATCATACATTAAATGATCTTAAAGCTGCCAGCTGTCAGCACATCTGGAGATAGAGAAGGTGAATATCAGGAGAAGTCGCAGGAAGCCAGTGGGCTGAAGATTTTTCTCTCTTAGCCTCTAATCAGGCAGTTCCTATTTCTAAAACAAACAGAGTACTTGGCACAGTGATGCAGTGGTTAGAATTGTCACCTCACAGCACTCACACTCTGTGGAGTTTCCATGTTCTTCCTGTGCCTGGATTTGGATTGGATTTGGTGTGGATGTGACAAGAATAAAGCAGGGAATAGCATAAAGTGCTGTAATAATGTGTGAGTAAATGCTGCTTGTAGAATAAAGAGCTTTGAATGATTAGTAAGAGTAGAAACGGTGCTTCATTTTCACTAGTAAGTGTGGGACTACAGCACACTGCGCCCTGCTGTTTTCTAAATGAAAGAAAGGACAGTTTGGGACATTGTCCTGGTTTGGTTCTCCCGAAAAGTTTGAGTTGAGTTTCTGTGGAAATGTCTGTAGTAGGCAGCACATAAGCATATAAATATGTAGAGCAAAACAATGGCTCTTCAACCGTTGAAGCCACATAATGGCACAATGTACACAATTTTTTTTCCTCTACTTCCTGATTTCCATTTTTTTGTATAAGCAAAGGTTTTAATTAAAGCAGTTTTGATCTTTACAAATGTTTATTATTATTATTATTATTATTATTATTATTATTATTATTATTATTATTATTATTATTATTATTATTATTGGGGTGTATAGGTGTCCAAATCTGATTTATAAACTCTCCACAGGCTTTAACACGCAGCTTAAATGATTGTCAACCAGAGGGTGGAGCTAGAGAGGCTTAAATGCAAAGTGTGTCTCATGATTGATGAGTTAAAAAACTGTACATTATGAAATGAACTATTTTTTCTTTCCAGGGAGATTACGATGTTGTGATCAATGACTATGAGAAAGCAAAGTCTCTCTTTGGCAATACTGAGGTCCCTGTTTTCCAAAAAGGTAAACTGCTTTAACTTCAACAATTGCATGAAGATCATGGCTTTTTCTAAACTGATTGTTATGGTGATTACCAGTGTTTTGACTCTACTTTTGTGCAGTGTACGCTGAGGTTGAGACGAGGATTGGAGCTCTACGGAGTCTCTTGTTGGAGAAACTGCTGCAAACTCCGTCTACGCTTCACGACCAAAAAAGATACATCAGGTCTCTTTACAATTCTATGACCCTGTTCAAGTTTGGATATTTTTCTTTACACGTCTACTCTGTCAGCATCCAGCAGAAAGTCATGACAAGTCCCTCCACTCCCTTTGGTTTCTTTGATGTCTGCTTGTGTCATCGTTTACCAGAACTTCAACCTCCTCCCCCCTCCCTCTTTCTTTTTTTCCCCTCTCACTTTCCTCAGTTCACCAGTCATATTTCTGTTGTCTGGCTCTCTTATTTCTGCTTCTATTTTTCTCTCCCCCTGTCTTTCTTTTCCTTCTTTTTTTCCACTTCATCCATCTGTCCATTCATACTTGTGGTCTCTGCCTATTTATTATTGTGAAGACCAACCTGTCAGGATCACAGAGACCAGCTCTCAACCACATGGCAAATGGCAACATCTTTCATCCTGGTACATTAGGCACAGCTCTGAACGCCCACTCAGCTCCTGTTTACTCTTCACGTGGATGGTGGAAGCTGTGTGTGTGTGTGTGTGTGAGAGAGTGTGTGAGAGAGTGTGTGAGTGTGTGCGCTTGTTTTGTTCTTGTTCCTCAAACTTTTGAAAGATACCCTGTAATGAGAAACAAATGAAGGGCTGGTTTTTAGAGTGACAGCAGAGGGGGTCAGGCCACAGCTTTCGGGGTGAATCATCTGATGTCTTAACTTAAAAGAGCCTAGCTATTCAAACCCCCTTTGTTTTCATAGAGGATGATAAGAACACATGTTGGTGCTCGCAAGGTCAGTCTCTCAGAATAAAATTGTATTTTATATATATATATATATATATATATATATATATATATATATATATATATATATATATATATATAGTATATACTATATTATATGCGCGCTTACGCTCATCTCATTTTCATTTCTGGACTGGACCACAGTAGCTCTGCATGATTCAGAGTTCAAAATGTTCCTCAATTTTCTTATACTGAGCCTTTGCCCAGCCTCTCAGTTCATCCTGTCTTTGAAACAAGCTTGTTTTTGCTTCTGATGCGGTGCCCCATGTCAAGAGAAGGTTTGTACATTAGGTGGGCGGGGCTTTGTGTTAACAGCCTGACCTCTACTCTTATTGATGTCACATAGAATCAAGAAATGAAGCATTTAGAGCAGAGGACTGAGCTTTTGTCTCTGAGGGATTACTGAGTGTCATTATCTTGACACTTGGACCGTGTTTAATATGAGCATCCACCATCCAGGAAAATCAAAATTGCATATCATAAAAAAATATTTTTTATAAATGTCATGATGGTGTCATTGTGAATTTTTTTTTATTCTGATAGTCGAGAAGTAAAAAACGGATAATGTGACAGTCATATCTTATGCTTAGTGCTTCAAACAGCTTTTCATTTAAATGCAACTTTCCCTTTCTTCCTGCTTGGTGAGGAGTTTGTGGTGGAATTTTTTTTTTTTTAAAGAATTGTGATTTGAATTAGCCGTCCTCTACGCTTTATGCAAAAAGACAAAGTGCAGTAAAACCTAATGGGGATTTTAGGCTGACATTAGTGGGCTGTCCTGCCCCGACTTCAGCCAGAGCTTTTATTGTTTTTGGCCACTCTTTATTGTCTGACCTTTGATTTGTCACCCATTTAAGTGTGGATTTTAATTTTGTTGATCTTTTTGTCCCATCTCATCTTCCATCTCCCTGTCCCACGCTTTCGTAGGTACCTGTCTGACCTACACGCTCCAGGAGATCCAGCATGGCAGTGCATCTACGCTCAGCACAAGTGGATCCTGCAGCTGATGCAGAACTGCAGAGATGAGTTCATCAGTGGCCAGAGAGGTGACTAAAAATGCACATTTGTCTGAGTTGATTCGTTTTGCACATGTAGTGAAAAGCCCCTATTTAGCATTTCCAATCAGGCAGCCGGTGGATGTTGTGAGCTGAGGGAAGAGAGCAGTGTCTCAGTCGTTCCAGAGCTCTGCCTAAATTCCCTGCTCCTTCGCCGGCCTCCTTTACCCCAGTCTGTGCTGCTTGCTTGAGGCCTGTGTGTTTATTTTTTCATGAATGTATGAATAAGATGAAAGTGATGGAGCACTGGCTTTGGATTTAGGTTTCAGCGCTTGACATGTTACTGCACACACACAAACCCGCTTTCTCACTCACACACACAGCTTCACAGATGGATTGGAACAATTAACCCCAATTAAGCTGTTCCTCTGTTAAATCAGCCAGCAGAAAAATGTGGATCTGAAACCGTCCACTCAGGAAGACCAGTGATTCGCCAGCATGCGTGCACACTCACACTGAGGCACCCGCACAAATCCATTGTGGGGTGGGTGGCTGCTTCACATAGCACAGCTGGAACATAAACATGTCTAATGCTAAAAGTAACAGTGGTTTCCGGGGCTCAGGCTTGATGGATCTGGGGATTGGTTCGTTCCCCACTTCTCCACATTTAAATTTCATCTTGATGATTATGTCAGGGATGGCCCCTTTTACTTCACACTTACATTCCACTGCAGAGCAACATGTGGTGGAGAGGGAGTCTGAAATCTCATCCAACCCAACTGTGCAGAAAATTGCTAGTTTGCAAAAAAGAAAAAAGAGCACAGAAACACACATGCTGGCATGGACATGTATGTTAACTTATTGATAAAGTCCTCATACCTCAAAGCATCACATCAATTGTCAGTGTGTCAGTGTCAATTTTTAAAAACCAGGTTGTAAACAAGCTTCTTTGTGATGTTAGTGAAGTTGGGCCTTTTAATATTGAGGTCTGTAGGATGGCTTGCTTATTGAACCAGCCTCAAGTGGTGATTCCAGGAACTGCATTTTTGGAGCCGAACTTTGAGAGTGATGTCTGTTCTTGAGGTAACATCATTTAAGATACCCGTCTGCCTCTGAGAGGACAGTAGTTACAGTCAGCATGTGACCAAAATGACCTACATTTAACTGTGCAGTCTTCTCATAGATGTGCACAGTTCTGTTGAGAGTTGGTTGAGAGCTTCCTGCAAACCCAACTTTTTGTCCAACCTGCATTCTTTAAATCCGTTTTTACGTTGCCTAGAAAAGACTTGCATGTCTGCTTGTTCCGAGTCCACTGCAAATGGAATCAGTGAAATGACAGGCAGCACTTGTGTGCGATCAGTTAGGGTTTGTATTTTTTGGGGAACAGATTTATATTGAAGATTTTGAAATCCCACTGACACCCAGTGTAACAACCTTTGATAAGGTGGGGGTTCATTTGGTCACAGTATCACCTGCAATCCAGACTGTGGCTGCTGAATGCCTAACACCTTACAAGCCCGGGGATATATTGAGGCTTGGTTAGGGTGCCAGCAAAGCACACGGTCCAAACAAGTGGAAAGCCAAGAGCACCACTACTGTGAAAAAACACTCCGTTGTGTTTAAACAAATTACCCATGCTGTCATTCTTCTGGTGAGCACAGTGTTCACACAGACATGCTGAAAGGTACACGCAATCTTTCCTGTTTTTCTCCCTGCTCTTGTTCTTTGTTACAGCTGTCTCCTGTCTTCTCTGTTGTCACACAGCGCGCCTCTTCCCCTCACATACACCTCTGGCAGATATTCAGCATCTCTGGTCTTCTCTGCTCACTTCTGGCCCAAGTGTGAAACCCGTGCCTCCACCCAGGCAATGCTTCAGCAGCCATCATTATAAAAACCACATCCACTGCATTCCCCCAGCTTCACTCTTCCTCTCCTTCCTTCCCACCCTTACCCTTCCTTCTGAATGGTACCTCACAGCTACCCACTCTTCTGGTGGCCTCCTCTTCCCTTCATATAGATGCATTCACTAGCTTTTTTTATGCTATTGTCAGCATCACACATGGCAGAGATTATTCCGCTGTAAGCATCAGGCATATTTGCAGTAACTGGTGTCATTTTCTCTTTCAACTGTTGTTCCTAGTCAGGAATATAAGGCCAGAGGTCGTTCTGGTGTAGTCACGATTCCATTAATTACCCTATAAAATGCCTTAAATGTAAAATAAAACCATCCATCTTTGTTAGAAACAAAGGCCTGAAAGCTGAAGTTTTTTTGTGAGGGAGCATAGCAAGTTGCTTCCGTATGTCTAAACACTCCCATCGTGCCCCAGTGTTGCAATCTGACTCTGCCCGATCCAATTAGAAGCTGCAATATTTTTATTTCTCGAGCGGCACTTCTTCTGCCAATGTCAACACAATTAACAGGAGTTTTTTTCCCTCTGGAAAAATAGTTTTTCAGTGAGTAGTTAGTGGGAATTCACTGTTCAGATTGGATTTAATGCTGCAGAAATGCTGCTGTAAGAGCAATGCCGTGATAATACTGGTTAACGTCTGACAGGTGTTTGCGTGGTCGTATTGACTGATTGATTCATTAGGGAACTTTTTTACTTGTATTCAGAAATTTTGTGATGTACATAAAGCCTGGAATTTCAAAACTTTAAGTCACAGATTATTAATAATAGTGATTTTATTGTAAGTCCCATCTTTACTTTTCCTGACAAGATGTCCTGTTGTCTGTGCGCACATAAAATCTGGGTGAAACACTGGGGCGTTTTTCAAGAGAAGTGTGGTGAAGCTTTTGTGTTCTGTAGCGTGGGAATAAGGTTTGTGTCCTCTTAGACAGAAAGCAGGTATGTGTGCGTGTGGTCAAGGTCAGTGACCCCTCTGGAAGAGGAACCCATCCAGCCTGCAGAGAAGCCCCAGACACGATGAGGAAGTGTGTATAGATGACACACATTGTCTCAGTTTATTCAACACGCATACACAGAGGCTTCTATAGTTTCCCCCTGTAAATTTGAGCAAGAAGCAGTGCAGCAGCATAGTAAATCCTTTGAACGTACAGAGCAGCAAAACACATGCAGTCCTCAGAATGCAAGTGCTTGTCCATTCTGAGGATTCGGCGGCCACCTGGGTCAACAGCAGCTCTCATCCCTGTAAAAAGACAGGAAAACTTCAGAGAGACAGAGCCTGTATTGCACCATATGGTGTGTGTGTGTGTGTGTGTGTGTGTGTGTGTCTGTCTGTCTGTGTGTATTTGCGATATAAGAAAGCCTCGTCTGTTTACAGATAGTCTGACTCAAATGAGAATTTCCTTACATTTTCTGGCCTGGATGGGTGTGTTGTGTGCACAGCCACCTCAACCACAATTTTCTCCTCTGCTTGGGGATTTCTCAATTCTTGCTTACACACTACATTCAACATTGTGACTCACCAGTACGCTTTTCTGTGTATGTGAGTGTGTGAGAGACACATGTTTTGGAAATGTGGCTCATCAGTCTCCATTGATTTAGACAAACTGGTGTGGGCGTAGTGCAGCGTTGCACGAACCTGTCCTTAAAGTTTCATTTTCATTGTAGCAATTTTGATCTTCTTAGCACCGCAGTCTTTCACTTTCATTCCTTTTTGCCACCCCTTGTTCTGTTATCATTAAGTTATCTCACAGATTCAATTTGCTAACGTTGTCTCACATGCAGCGATAGGAGTGTGTGGTTGCAGAACTTTCTCATTCATTACCGCTGCATAGCTCCCTGTTGCCATCTAGAGGAGCTCTTAAGAATCAGATGTGACAGAGCACATTGTGGCCAGCGTAAACCCACTTCACCCCAGCACTCGCAAAGACCACTGCTCTGTTTCCCCACCGTGAAAACAAGGGGACATTCTCTCCGCTGAGATGGATCAGAACACAAATAAAGAAAGTAGGGAGGGATTGTTTTGTGTGAAAGCCCGTTAAGCTTATTGTGGAATGTGGAATTATGAAAATGTGATTATTTAATATGTGGAGTATGTGTTTCTTTTCCCTTCAAGCTCATTTCTCATCCCTCCCCACTTTCGTTATGTCTCTCAGTGGGTGCGGGAGCTCTGGACCCAGAGGGGGATGCCCGTCCACCAGCCCTCGGAAGGCTCAGCCACACCGCGTCTCTGAAGAGAGGGGGCAGTCTCCGAACGCCACGATCCAGCAGTGAGTAGTGCAGCACTTCACAGATTCGCCCACACACTGAGTTCTAAGGGGGGCTTCCCTGTCTGCGCTAAACTCTGTACACACGTACGTTTGTTTGTTTGTGTGTGTGTGTAACACTTTTGGTCGTGTACAGTGTTTAGGGGAATCTTGCATCACACTGTACGGTAAAGGCACAAATAAAAAAAACAAAGATCTTAAGCTTTATGTGCCAGGAATTAAACCATTCTGATATGTGAATATTGGAACTGCACAGTCATTATGCCAATATCCTCTATCATATCATCTGTGTGTCTTTTTTTTCTAGATTGGCACTTTGAGACCCCGCAGCAGGTGCAGTTTGTGGAGAAGCTTTCAGATGTTGTGATCGGTCAGCTGCCCAATTTCTGGAAGCTTTGGATCTCCTATGTTAATGGAAGTCTTTTTAGCGAGGTGAATACTCACCAAGTAGACAGAAATCCTGCATACAGCATGTTTTTATAGCAACAGTGGTCACTTTGCCACACAAGATAATCCAGAGATGAACGTGGCCCTGTGGAGCTGTAGCCCAAAAATGTAAATCTTTGTTTGTGGTCATTTCCATTATTTTTGTAAATATAGGGGTTCAAGGCAGTGATTGTCATTTGGAGGGTCAAGATTAGAAGTGAGTCAGAATATCTCAAGTCAGAGGGGCAAGGCTGAGATGGTGGTAAAAAGCTTTGTGTAAATAGTGGGAAAGTCACAGCACCACAAACCTCTCCATGGCGTGCTGCATTTTGATTTCACACATCACACAACCAGCTGCTTTATAATGCACAAATTATAATCTTCAAAAGTGTGGTTAAAGTGTAGTGAAAGCAAAAATAAAATTGTGTTTTTGTTGAAATTGTGTGGAAAGGAGTGCCATCAAGGGACCGTGCCCTGTCGAAAATCTTTAACCAGTAGATCGATACGCGTGCTAACACCACATTATGGACAACATCTGCAAAAGAATGAAAGGGACATTAGTTTTGTCACATAATCAATACAACAATTGAAATAAATGACAATAAAAACTGGTATAATAAATAAATTGCTATAAATTTAGCTCAATAGTTCAGCTTTGTTTCACTCATATTCATTGAGGATTATCTCATGAAATTCCTTTGGTGAGTTAGGTATTTAATTTGGGATTAAGAGAAGGGGAATGATTTTCCATGAGTCAACTCAGGTTAATGAGTTCCTACTGATAGGCCAAAACGAATGGTGTTCTTAGTAATACACAAATGTCTCCGTGAACAAGAATATTTCCCATGAAAACTTTAGGCTAGGCTAATAAAAGCTTTTTTTAGAACCTCAGTTTTTTCGAAGTCCTCTGCAGGTTTACATTCCATATCTGTGTTTTTCAGGGTTTCCATTTAAGAGAAATTATTTGATTATTCTCAAGAAAAGTTGAATGAATGTCATTTGCATTATCATAGTTTGCTCTAATGCAGGCACAGAAAGCAACATAAAATCTATTTTTCGTCAGTAATCTGGACTTCTCAGAGGTGACTAAGTATTTGTGTCTTCCCCTACAGACTGGAGAGAAATCTGGGCAAGTGGAAAAATCCAAGAAGAATGCCAGACAGAGACAGAATGACTTTAAAGTATGAGGATTTCTAACTCCAGTTTACTCTAATGTTAATTTGAGATAATGTTTTTTAAAGACACATTCTGCAGTACATACTGTATGTTGTCTGTTTTGTAGAAAATGATTGAAGAGCTGACCAGTCGGCTCGTGAAGCTCATTCGGGGTGCTCTCTTACCCGCCACCTTGCCGCAAGGGGAGCTGAGTCTTTATGGAGGCTGGGAGAGCAAGACAGAGTTGGCTGGATCATGGCTTACACAAATCATACACACTGTCAGGTCCTCACACTTTGGCTGTAATTAATTTGCTTACATGTTTGGTTAAATGGAGGCATTTGGGAGCCGCATGCTTACCTTGCCTTTAATAACAGACCTCTGTTCTCTGGCGTTTCTCATCCAGGGGTTGTCATGAGGCTCTGTCTGCTATGGAGATCCCAAATGATTTGCTGCAGGTGATCCAGGATCTTCTGCTGGATTTGAGAGTTCACTGTCTCATGGTGACTCTGGTGCACACAACAGAAGGTGAGAGAGCTCTCAGTAATGGACAAAATATTTTCATCAAGATCTTCATTTTAATTGACTCCAAGTTACCAAACAGTTTATTTTGTTTTCAGTGTTCAGTGTGGCAGGATCATAAAAACTAAAAGCAGCTTTTGCTGTGTCAATGCAATCTTCATGTGACAGAGCCAATCATTGGACTGAGCTCATTATTGTCCTGAACACCCATCTAGTACATAAATAATGTACAATGGCTTCCTAATGAGAGCCTTCTCATCCAGTTATCCAAAATATCAATTTTTTCAGGCAGCAAAAAACATCTAACAGTTTGATATTATATAAAGTATTGAGAACTAAAATTAGCACCAGTAATAAAGCTGGAGGTAGGTAGGTAAACGACATCCAGTTGCTTTAGATTACAGCCAGATAGATGCCTGTAAATCACTCTAGTCCTAGACTGAGAGGAAAACTGCTTCTTCTCTTTGCGGATTCTAGAGAAGCTAACATGCAAGAAACCAAGGTTTTGTCAAAATTTAACAAGATTGGTATGATATTTGAGGCGAAGCTTGGCATCTGCTAGTGTGCTGATGTACAGTGAAACATGAAACACTCACTCTGGAGGGGCTCATAACATCCTTAAAATCTTTATTTCTAGTGTCTACATTTTACCTTGTTTTTCTGGGTTTTTAAAATAAAGATATGTATTCATGTATGTATTTGTACCTAATTTATTATTGTACATTGAAAGGCTTTTAAATGTGTTGACCGAGTGTGTTAAGAAGACGTTTACTGGAAAGTATGCCTGCTTGTACCAGATACATGGGGCAAAATATGCCAGGCCCTGCTTACCCTTGCAAATAATGTATTTGTTGGTCTAAGCAAAACAGCATTGGGAATCTTTAGCAGTAGAATAAAAAAAAGTTGTCACCATAGACACGTTATTAATCTCCACATGAGAAATAAAAAGCTGTGTCATTCTGAAATCACACTTTGATTAGCATCCGTTACTTGTGTAATCCCCTGCCAGACAAGAATGCGAAAGGACATGAACTCAAAACCTGCAGAACACGACAGATTTTTATAAAACTATGTGAATTTGTTAATAAGCTCTTAGTGGTCAGTGTCCTCAAGTGTCACTTTTAGCTAATTCAACTTCCAGGTTAGTAATGGAGAAAGTGTTATGAGACTAAAACCAGACAGGCTGTGTTTCACTTGTGGTTAGGTATGGTCATTTTGAGAAGAGTGACTGTTTTTTTTCTTAACTCCCCCCACTCACACGCACATTCTCACACACACAAACACACCACACGCACACACCAAATTGTGGTCTGGGAAGAAAGGGTTTGATTTTATATCATGCGGTTTTCCCTCAGAAACCTTTAAATCTGTTCATATTTCCATTACTTACGACCCCTTATGAAAGTCTCCACACTCCACATGTAAACGGCTCTGAGTTCAAAAAACTGTAGCACAGTTTCAAGTGATGGCCCTTTCGATTTGTGCTTTTTATACCCATAGATGTCAACAGGCTTGCTGAAAAGGAAGACTGGTTGGTAGATAATGAGGGAATCACCAGCCTGGTAAGGATTGGTTAATTTATCAAGCAGCACTCTGTGTCTTCATAGAAATCACAGAAAGTTTAATATCTATGTATACTTTCTAGCTGGCAGCGATTCATTGCATTTGTTTAGTCCACTGAGTACTTGTGGGTCTGTTTTAACTAATCTGTGTTGAAGTGTGATGTTATCTAATGTAGCCCATGTTTGTAATCTCTGTTTTTAATGTTTTTGCAGCCTTCACGGTTTGAGCAGTGTATGGTCCAGATGCTGCAGTCACTCAAAGAGCCCCTGGAAATCAAACCCGGAGAAACAAATGTTCGTTCATACCCTGCAAACATCAGAGCTACAGAAGTTTTCACATGATAATCAATAGTCATGAGTTTCTTCATCCATTAAATGAACTTAAATAGCTGACACTGACACGTGACAATTACTTGTCATCTGTTAGACACAGGCTGTTATGGGGCTGGCATGCCTCCTTTCAATTGCAGTAATTGTCCCTCTGAATGAATGAATGGGAATCCTGCTGTTCCTGGCATTGTCACAAACTTTAGCATCGCTGAGGTGATGTTGAGTTCGATGGCAGCAGCATGTCTTACAGAAAGAAAAAGACTTCTGGATAAGAGCATAAAACCTGTGCATAAAATCTGTTGTGCCTTTCCAGATGTGCAACTGACTCTTAACGCACACCCATACTATCAGAGGTGGATACCTTTTAAATATGACTGGTTCATCTCCTCTTTAGCTGAGAGGACGCAGCATCAGTGTTCTAATAAAATAATTTCAAATTTTCATTAGTCTGACCTGAGCTTTGTCCCAGAGATGACGGCAGTGTTTCACACAGGCTTCTTCTTTTTGGTCGATGATATTGTAAACTGTTTTCTAAAAGTGTGCCTGAGCCCATGCAGTTATTTTCATTACAGAATCATGCCTGCTTTTACTGCAGCGCCACCTCTGAAACCAAAGTGCACGAGAGTCCAGTACTGATTTTCAGACTTGCCCCTTGTACATAGAGATCGCTCTGTGTTTTTTGGTTTTTGTAAATGATAACACGCAGCGTAGATGATAAGATATTCAGTCTTCATAATTTTACAGTAACAAACACTATTCTGTAGTTGGAGTTGTTTTTGCAGATTGGTGAAACTTTGCCTCTCTAAGACATTTATTATTTTTACCAGCTAACCTAATTAGTTGCAAAATGTTCCTCCAGCTCCTTCTTTAAGTACCACTAACTTTTCCATCCGAACTTTTTTGAGGCATGTTGCTGCCATTGCATTCAAACTAACTAATTGTTTTTCATAAAGTAGTAGAACGTCTCAGGTTAAACATCTGATATGTTTTTGCTGTCTTTTTGTGAAAATTGTAGATTTATGAGATTTGCAAGTCATTGCATTTATTTACATTTTACACAGCATCCAAACTTTTATAGAAGTGGGTTTGTGTGAAAAAAGAAAATTAAAATTTTGGTGAATATAAATCAAGCTTAGCCACATGGTCTCTGTGACCAATGTTAAAAAATTATACTGATATCATCTTTAGTCATGTTTTGAAGACAGCAGTCTTTGTTGCACAATGAGATGGGTTTAAAATTAAGATCCCTGTTGGAATTGTGAAGAAAAGGGATGTAAATAGATTGATGTAGAAAACAAAACAAAAAGAAAAAATTAAATAAAGAAGAAAATGTAGTTAGTTTGTTGTAGCAGAAGAACAAGTAGTGGAGGAATAACTGCTGTGCGTCCTGGCCTCGGTTCAGTGGGTGCTACATTCATCACTCTTCTTGTCCTGCCCTTGTGCATGTCGCACAGTGCAGTAAACTTATAGGAATGAAATTTCACTCTGTGGAGTTGCTTTATGTGATGATCTTTTATTTGAAGCCACGGTACTTCTGTTGCAAACAGAAATGATATCAAAACTTGGATGGTTTTAATTCAGCACTTCGCGAAGTAGTAAAGTATAAACCCTGCTGTTAACAGAAACTATGAAATAACTATCCAGGGTTCAACACAAAGAAATCCTTTATGAATTTTAGAATAAACGGCTTTAGTCAGGTCAAGAAAGCATCGTTACCGTTACGTTCTTTTCCACAGGTGTTGCAGTTGGAGCAGGTCCAGGACCAGGCTGCAGAGCTCAGCGTGAGGATCATGAAGGTAAGACGTGTACACTTATTTTCAAGAACATGCATAGGATTTCGTTATGAACAAAGACTGTTTGCATAGGATGGAAGTAGCCACCATGATGTCTACCACTGGTTTTGATTTCCACATTTTGAAGCCTCAGCCTTCATGTGTTTATGTTGTTTATCGAATACAGAAGTGGCCAAATCTGGATGAGAGTCGGGTGTAGTCAGCTACTCCTAGCAAGCATTGTTGGCAAATAAAGAGATACATATAATTAGTGCTAAATAAAAACAATAAAATTCTATAAATGAACTTACTAAAACTTACCTTTGATGATCTGTATCATAAGGCAGGTATATATTTTTAGACAATTCCTTTAAAATGCTTTAAAACGTAGCAACAGCAAAAACGCAACCATCTGGCAGCTACCAGTCACAGAAGGCTTCCTGGCAGCTCTCGCTTTGCGACTACCAGGAGCCTCCACCAAACGGTCAGGAAAGACATCATTTTCCTCTAGTAGTCAGAGGTTGCCAGGGGCGTTGCTAACCAGTCTCTGGGCCTGTTTGACTGAGGCCGACTGTACTTGGATTAGTTGAGGTGGGTCCTAGCAGGCAGCTGTAAGCTACACCTCACTGTCTTGGCTCTCCTGTCAGTCAAAGCAGCCACATCTCTAACTTTTGAACATTTAACTCTTGAGCACTTCAAATGAATAGAATATAAAAAATAAATCAGCTACTTGTTTAGAAGGAAGAGAATATCCTTTTAATGCTCTAAGTTGGCCATTTTAGCACAGGAGACTCAACTGGCCATTGAGGAACTGCAGTTCATTTTCTGTGTGGAGTTTGCATGTTCTTCCTGTGTCTGTGTGAGTTTTTCTTCAGGTGCCACAGATGGTCCAGAGATGTCCACTTAGTGGGGTTAGGTTAATTGGTGATTTTAATTTGCCCATAGGTGTGAACATGGTGTACAAATGATTGTCTGTGTTAGCCCTGCGACAGATTGGTGGCCTGTCCAGGGTCTATCCTGCCTCTTGCCCTGAGGCCCTGTGCACTGATCACCAAAGTCATATATAGACCTGAAAACCTCTGTGTTCTATATTTGTCTTACATCTGTTCAGTCATAGAGCAGCTGCTAAGATTTTATTTGGTCTTTTATTTACTGTGAGGTGAAGATAACCCTACATGTTGACATGCACACACTGTCCACTTTACTGTTTCAGTGTACCTTAGATCTAAGTCTGTACTAACCTGTTTTGATCACAGAGTAAGATATTAGTGATGCACCTAAAATTGTCTTTTCACATGTCTGATAAATGCGTCTCCATAGGTCTTTGTAAACAGTTTGGAGCAGCTGAGTACTAAGACAGATGGAGACATTAACACATCTCAGTAAGTATTTGGAGGATTTTTTTCTCATCTCTGTGGTTACTGTGCTTCACTTGGACAACATTTTAAAATCTCTCCCATGTGTACAGCAACATTTCAGTGGACCTGTCCTCTCCTGATCGGTTTACTGGCATTCAAGAGGGCTTTACTCCAACATCTGTAAGCACAGTGTTTTTCTTTATTACATTCTTTAAATCGTATGAGGTTTAAACACTCGAAAACGCACATGTGGCAACTGCCAGCGTCACACCAGAGCGTGGGCTCCCTCCTTTACACAACTAGACAAACATGTGTCACTCATTCGAACCACGAAATGTTATCAGTCTGTTTCCTGGTTGTGGACAAGAAGTAGAGACGTCCTTATTTCCTGTAACTTGTTTGAGATGTTAGCAAAGGGGGTTAAGCGCAGGGGAGGACGAAGAGGAGGAAGAAGGGCAGGGCGTCGAGTGCTTCTGGTAAGGGGAAATGGAGCAAGGTGCAGAAGGGGTTTCCCCAGCCTGAATATGCTGCCAGACTTGACTGAGAGCAGATGACCAGAGTTAAGACTGGTGTCAGTCATGATACAAATGGGTGTTTTTGTGAGTTGGCAATCTAGCAACCAGCACATGCAAACTTGGACAGTGCGTCACTGCTATTAACACAAAGACATCAGTTTACTTTAGGCCACTAAGCTTTTGGAGCATGGTTGGTTTGCTTAATTTTGGACTGCAAACTCCTGCCAGTGATGTTGTAGGCATCAGAATGTCATTCTGACAGTGTCTCTGTGCACACGTTTAATTGGCATGCTTTATTGTGTGTTTGTAAGGGTGAATATTAAAAGCATGGGCATTTTAACGAGTGAGAGCTTGTTAAAAGTAGTTTCAGGTTCCTACACTAAGGTAGATTTGTTTTGCAGTTAGGCCAGGCAACCATTCTACCAGACATCAAACACAGGCACTGGACAATATTCACAAAGACATTGTGAGAAAAAGAGCGCTCCAAGCTTCACTGAAACCACAACTTTAAACCAAGGACATATTTTGGAAAGCAAAGCACATTGTGGTTGTAAGAACCTCTCCAGAATTGTACGAGGATTAAAGGTTGTCATAGGTTTCAGGTTAGGAAGTTTAACCACAGGCTACAGAGCTCAGCCTGAGCATCATGGTGGTATGAACGCCACATACACTGTGTATCTTTTGAACATAAATGATGTGGATTGCAGCTGTCATTGGTTAATGATGTCCCCTTGAGTCAGTTGTTGCTGGTTTAGCGTTTTAAACTTTATATCAGGAGAATGGAGTGAATGTCATGATGCTCAAATGCTAGTGTCCCAGCCTAAAGTGTACCCTGCTCACTGGTCCTTGAGCACGCCATAATTTATAAAAATTAACGTCGTGTTGTATTCAGTAAGACTCGAAACTAGCAACTGAGACCCGAAACTCATCAGAAAGTGTTTGCTGAGGTCAAAGAGCGAGAAAGGTGAGGACTGTTTTCCAAGAGATGTCTATGCATTGGGGCTGCTTTTTGCAACTAGAGGAGTCGCCCTCTGCTGGCCAATAGAAACAGGCTTGAGGCACTTCTGCATGCACTTCTACATCCAAACATCCAGAATCCAAATCCAGGTCTACAGTCTGTAAATTGAACCTAAGCTGTGACAATGTTGTGTTGTGGCAGTCAAAACATTCAAGTGTGTGTGTGTGTGTGTGTATAGGAGCAGCGTCTACTGATCATCCTGAGTAACTGCCAGTACCTCGAGAGACACACATTCCTGAACCTGGCCCATCACTTTGAGAAACATAGCTTCACGGGGACAGAGAAGATCACACGGGTCAGTATCAACACTTCTAATCTGCAACTGTGCTTTGAAAAAAAGACTTCACACAAAGGAAGGAGCGCTCAGTGTTGTTGGCGAGAAATGCGTTGCGGTGTCATTAACAACAAAGCTGTCCCCTGGTCTCTTCTAAGCAGAGCGATGACTCTTCTTTAAAAGAAAAATACAACAGAAAAAATAAAGGTCGTGGTCTTGGAAGCTCAGTTCACTGTCACCCTAGTTTTTTTTTTTTCTTTCACACGTACACACTCATCCAGCTGCACACAATGACTAATGACTGAATCACAAAGCAAAGAAGCATTCTGTTGGTTTTCCAGTAAAAACAGTTTACAGCCATTTTCTTTGAAATATCATTTTTAAACCGATTCTCATGTGTCATTTATATTTAGATACGTATGGGTGACAGTTTGTCTAGATTGTAATCTTCAAATGTTAAAATAGCTGCAAAAGCAAATCTGAAAAATAAGAATTCCCACACAACACATCTGCCACACAGCTGCCGCCTCATGTAATCATACTGTAAAGAGTTAGAAATGCAATAAACTCTCAATGAATTCATGTAAACTTGAGAAGTCACTGATATATGCACAATCTAAATTATTCATGCAGTTCATGAAGGATACAGGATTTCAACATGGACTGCAAAGTAAAATTACTCACAGCTTCCACACTCCATAATAAAGCCTTTAACGCCACAGCCTGCAGTTTAAAACAATAGGCATGGAAATCAGAAACGTCACTGTTATGTGTTGATGTAAAGGAGAATCATGCATCCTGTTACAGCAGGTTTTAAAGTGTTTCTTTTGTTGTGTGACTTTTTAATGTTTTCAAAAGTAAAGCCATGAGATAGGCAACATCACTGGCTATGGTAGTTAAATATTGATGAAGCTCTTGAGATGCTTTTACATCGGTGTTCCTCACTGCTTCAATAAAACATATCCACCACAGAGACAGAGAAAACTTTGAGCAAAAGCCTTGTTGTATTTGTAACGAGTGAGCAACAACTCCAGTGAAGAGTAGCCACAATTCTGAGCACCTATGAGCAGTCTGGATCGGAGAAGGTGAGCATGAATCCTTGAGGAGTAGTTTCATCTTATTTCAGACTGGAAGTGTGGGTTTGTGAGATAAAATGCTATAAAGCACTGGTTATCTCCGTTTATGGGGAATTTTCTAATGCACATGTAACTTTAGGCATCTGTATGCATTCAGACCACTGTTAAACTGATGCATAAGGCTCACAAGACAACCTTGGCAAGATTGTCATCGTAACTTAAAGTAAAAGGCAACAGGAGACACTGACATCTTCACGTTATCAACGTTTTAGTGTTAATGTTAGAACCTGCTCACAGAGATGGAATCAGGTTTCTCTGCTCGCAGCTCTGAAGCTAAAATTACAGGCATGTCAATAAGCTAACACAGCAAAGATTCAGCTAATCTGTACAACTACGGTAAGATAAAAATGCTGCATTAAAATCCAAACAAGTAGTGCGTCATTGCAAAGAACGCTGAGTAAATAGTGTATTATAATATGGATCTCTTCTTATTGTGTTGTGCATGTCTAATGATGTGTGGATTGGGGATAGAGAATCTGTTACCTAGTATCTAATCATTGCAGTAACATTGTGTGTTCTTGACCTGCCAGGTAAGCGTGGACGCAGTACGGGGGCTGGACCGGAAACTCTTTGAAGCCTACATTGAGAGACGAGCTGATCCGATCGCAGGCTCCCTGGAGCCCGGCATCTACGCTGGCTATTTTGATTGGAGAGACTGCCAAACACCTACAGGTACCCAGTTACCCTGCGCTGATAAAACAGAAGGAAATCACCGTCAGCAACCACTAACTGACCCTGGTAGAATCATATTTAAGCCCCTAGCAGGGCTGTGGGATGACAGCTCAGAGTCTCTCGTGTCTAATCTTTGTAGCTGTGGTTCACATGTGTCATGTGTAAAGTACGGCTCTTTGATGACTTACTGTAAACACCACTAACATCATTTAATCAGTCTTCCCAAGGCGCTCATGGCCTTTGTGTCTAGCTGTAGGTGTGCAGCGATATGTGTGTACACTTGAGTTGTAGCTTGACTTTTTTCGCTCACGCAGTGCACCCCAAACCCAGGTGAAACTTGACTGTGAATGTGTGGTCTACCTTAGTGCAGGATGTGAAGCAACATGTCAGACTGTGTGAGAGCTGCGCGAGTCGTCTCAGGTGGGCAGCAGTTCATAGCACGGCGCTTAATCTTGATGAAAAGTTGTGAGCGTTGATCTGGTTTGTCGCCTGTGAGTTTGTGTGTTTGGACTACATGTGAAAGAGGAACATTTTGGACAGAAAACCACAGTTCTAGGATATGATACTTTCACTTGGTGCATTTTTTTGTGTGGGATTCAAGTTTGTGTGTGGGGTGCTGCAAAGCATTAAGAATCCGGTTTCAGTACTTTCTTTCTGTTTTTGCCTTTGACTGTTTCACCGTCAACGTAATGTTATATTTTGAAGCTTCCACACAGCACACTAACTCATCTGCCCCTTATCCTCCTCACAGACGAGGGAAATTAAATAATGGAAAACGTTGCACTGGCACAGTGTTAGCTTGGCTAATAATGAATCCTGTTGGCACATTTCTATCAGAAATCCAGATGGACTGTTAATCAAACAGCCACTTGGCTCTGCTGTGGATGGGGCTGTGATCTTAGAGAAACATGGTTTTGCAGTCTTGTTGAGCTGCTACAGGTTCTGGTGAAAACGACTCTGCCCTGAATTTTCAAATAAAGAGAGAAAGATGAGTTTTCAATAGTCTGTTCTGCCAGAGATATAGTGTTAGAATTGCAGATGTTCATCTAAACATGGCCAGAGTTTCAAATAACAAGGTCAACAGTATGTACAAATGCTCAGGCTCACACTGCTGAACACGCTCGCTCACATTTTCTTTTTTTTTTACTGTCGCTCTATATGATGTCAGTGAGAACAGATATCCCAAGCACACAGATGTGGCTGTGAAGCCCCACCCACCTGCTGGTTAAACCTTTTGTTTATGAGGGGCAACCAATCTGAAGAAAGCTGGCATAAATTGAGGGGGAGAAAGCTAAAAGTGGGGTTAAACTGAGGAAACTGTGGCCAAGTATAAGATGTATAGTTAAGATGAAATATACATATAAGATATAAGAAGCTGTAAATAAACAAAACAGATTCACTTTCCTTTCATGGCTAATTGTTACATGTCTGATGTTTTGCTTTTTATCTGGATCTTTGTTTGTTCACTTTGTGCCTTCTTCTTTCACAGGTGTAAGGAACTACCTGAAGGAGGCTCTGGTCAATATTATTGCAGTTCATGCCGAGGTGCTTGAATGCCTTTAAAACTCATCACTCATTTGTCAGACACTGCTTCTACTAGGTGCTTTTGCCACCTCGTCCCCCATCGTGACGTTTTTTTTCTTTCTTTCTGTGTCAGGTGTTCACAGTCTCGAAGGATCTGGTTCCTCGGGTTTTGTCTAGAATCGTTGAGTCCGTTGCGGATGAAATGTGCCGTCTTATGCAGTGTGTGTCCTCCTTCAGCAAAAACGGAGCCCTACAGGTAGGTACACACTCACACGCACATACCCGCAGTCGCAGAGCAGTTTCTCACTCATAGTAGGACCCTGACTCATAAGTCGACCACCGCACTTGGGGGGAATTACCTGTCATTTTTGATAAAGCCATATTTCAGTTCAAGGTACCATCTGGTGTCAGTTGATGATGATTACATGATTACATCTCCGTTGTTGCCCTTTTTCTGTAAACCCCCATACAGGCTCGACTTGAACTGTGTGCTCTGAGAGATGCTATAGCCACATACCTAAACGCCGACAGCAAGTAAGTGCGACAAATACAGATCCCCACAGTGGCAGAGACAGGAAGTCCCACATATGTGCCCAGTGATTTATGGCTGTGGATGTCACGGACATAAATCTTAGCAGTCACACATCCCTCACTACAATCCCTATTTATGTTAGTTGGAGGGTTTTGGAAAGGAAGTGAAAGTAATCTGGTTCTGTTGTGTGCATGCACTGTGATGTGCACCTCTGTGTGTGTGTTTGGGTGCGCGTGTATGTTCATGTATGGCAGGTTAGTGTGCCCGCATACACACACAGACCCATCTTGAACTGTGTTTTCTAGTTCTCTATCGTTCATAAATGGGTTCCTTTATGTGACATTTTTAACTAAGCTTCTCATTTTCAGCGCCAGCTTCAAACTGGCTTTGGAGTCTCTGCCTCAGTTACACAGCGGCGCCGATAAGAAGTGAGTCTGATTCCGGTATATGTTACTAATTGGAGGGACTGTGACCTTTTGGCGTTTCCTTTGTGTCTTTGAGATTAATCTTTAGTTTTAATATTATCTGCAGGTTACTGGAAGAGCTGCTGAACAAGTTTAAGAGCAGCATGCAGCTCCAGCTCACCTGCTTCCAGGCCTCCTCTGTCCAGCCCATCAAGAGATAAATCTCATCCACTCCACCACCCAAAACAGGAGTCTGTGTCTTATCTATTAGCTAATGAACTTTGCCTGTATCTCTTCAGTTATCACTTTTTTGTTTACTCATCACTTTCAATTTCTGCTTTACTCGATTAAACACAAGTGTGTATTCATCTAATCTCGAAGACACTAAATGAGTCGATTTCATTGTTACTGTGCAGGACAGTCCCTGTTACGTTGGGTATGCTAATTATGTACGGCCACTCACGTACTGACAAGTAGTGAGTGAGTGGCTAATGTGCTTGTTTCTAGAAAGTTCAGGAACAGTCTGTCAGTGGGATGTGGAGCTGCAGACTCTGAATGAAATGTGTGTCAAAGTAACACGATTTTTTTAAATGATGATGATGACAACAAGATGGTTTTCATGTACTGTGCCACCTGTATTGCTCAGTAAGTTAACTAAACATCAGCCTTCAGCTAGAGCTGCAAAATCTCAGTCTGTGAGCTACATGGAACTGGATCAGATCCTGATCCTGTCAGGATTTTTAGGCATGGTTGATGGTTTGTTTTTTGAAAGCATTGTACTACTTTAATCCTTTTCACGCAGCCTTATTGTCCCATCACATTTCATTGAAATCCAGCATGTTTGTCAGTAAGCTTCATCTGTGGAAACCACACTGATGTAACTGTGAGTCAGTTATATTGATGCTTTTCTTCTAATAAAACACCATCATTGGAATTTACCATCAACTCATTTTTTTCTCACCTCATGAGACATTAATAAAAAAATGCTTCTTTAAGACTGCAGTAAATTCTTTTGTATTACCCTGCCAAAAACCCAGTAATACACGAATGCTTGATTTAACATGTGTTTTAAAGAGGGTGTACTAAACAGCTTTATTTAACTATGTATAAACACAGAACCTGCATGTGGCACCATATACATAGATTCGTACAAGCTAGTGGGATTCAGTGGGTTGTAGAACCACCTTGAGAAGCAAAAACTTGATATTTTCTGTGTAGCTTTATCAGTGTCTCATCATTTTGGAGGAAATTTGCTGCACTCTTCTTCCTAACATTGCTTCAGTTCATTGATATCTGTTTACGCACAGCACTCTTAAGGTGAAAGCATTACAGTAAGGTTGAGGTCTGGACTTTTGTGTTTCATTGTAACACCATGATTCTTTCCTTTTTCAGTCATTGAGAATACTTTTTGTGCACAGAGTTCTTGGTTGACTCAGTTTCTGCAAGGTACCTGGGCCCTGTGGCTGCAAAGCAAAACAAATCCAAATCAACACCCTTGCACCACTCGGATTTGACAGTTGGTATGAGGTGTTTGGTTTTCACTAAACATGGTGTTGTGCATTATGGCCCAACACCACCACTTTGGTCTCATCTGTCCAACATTTTTCCACAAGTCTTGATGCAATTTTGCAAACCTTTCTTCACAAGCACAAGAACCTCACGTTTAAGCCGTATATTCGGTTTTGTCATAAACGGCAACCAAATACACAGCGACTTAGGTCTGACACAACAGACAATCCGTTATAAAACATTTATTTTGAATTGTCAGAATGATGTCACTCATTGTATAAAAGGAAACAACTTTAACAACTGGTGAAATACATGTCTATATACATCGTGCTTACCTTATGCAAGGGCTAAAATCATGAAATTCATGCAAAGTTTACATGAAAATGTACAAGAGCTTTCATGTCTTTAATTCGTCTGACCAGACTGACCAGTTCCTTTTTTCAACAATGTCTTTATTAGTGTTTTAAGTAATGACAAAGTGAGAACAGAAATGCAAGCTACACCTCTACAGATGCATGGACACTAGCAAGTGCGGCAAAAAAGGCTAAACTCACATGTAAATGTTCCTTTAAAAGGTGACCAAGCATGCAGACATGTTTTACAACTGACTTCATAAAAGCTGTTGTAAACTTTGCCCTTTTTTTTTCTTTCTAAAAATAGAATAGTCTAAGGAACATTATTCTTTCTTTATTTAATCTTTGTTCTGTGTTTGTAGGAGGTAAAGTAAAATACCCTTACTGGCCACTATATAATGTTTTAAGGTTCCTTAACCAATGCCATGCCTTGTCTGCCGTATTGGATGTGATACAACTACTGGGTGCTAAGGATAAGTTTGTATTCCCCATCTGGTTTGCAGTGGTTCCTGAACGTTGCTGGGTGAAAGTGGTTGCAAAGAAGCTGCGCCACTAAAAAACCCCTAGCGTTTGCTATTGCTAGCAGATTGCCTGTAGTTGGTCTGCAAACATTTGCTAACTACTAGTTGAGTGGCAGTTTGCTTGCCTTCAAAGTTGTGCCCTAACACAATTAAAAAGGCACAGCTTTTATTTTGAAGGCAAACAGTCTCTATTTATTGTTTTTGTTGCACTTTTCACAGTTTAACTACAGCTCAGAGAGCAGCTGGGCAGGGTTTGTCACAAGTCCATCATTTCCATTTAAAAGACAGCTGCAGCAATATGCTAGCAACTTAACTAATCACAAGGGGTCTTTTATGAACTGATTAGGAAATACCCATTTTCCTTTGCAACAGGTGGGTTGTTAGAGAAAACAAATGGGAGTTTGCAGACTGCCATCAATCTATAGCAACTAACCAGTCAATGAATACTCTGCCTCACCACCCCAACTGGTTGTTGCCAAATGATCAAAGACCAGTCTCTAAGCGTTTGTGACTGGAACCTTATTAGTTTGACCCAACAGTGTCTCCGTGATTGTCCAAAACTGGTCTGCAAGTTATCACATGGTTAGTTGTCAGACATCTGCAATATCTCCATATCTGCTGTGCAGGATTTTCCCACTCAAACATCTCTAGGGTTTAGAGGGAATGGTTAAAAAAGAGAAAATGTCAATGTCAGAGCTCATTACAACCAAGGAGTGAATGAAGAAGCACATCTCTGAATGCACAACACATTAAACCTTAAAGCAGATGGGCTACAGCAGTGAAGATAACTGAATGCCACACCTGTGGGCTAACAACAGGAAACTAAGGCTACAGTTTGCAGAAGTTTACCAAAATTAGATAACTGAAGATCAGAAAATCATCTCAATTACTTGTGCAACATTCACAGAATTTGTCCTATATAACATCAAACTTGGATCTACTCTATTTTGTATCAGCGGTTTCTTGGTGCACACTGAGCCCCTCAGTACTACCTGAGCATTGCTTAAATGCTACAGTCTGCCTGAATGTTGCTGCTTAACATGTCCATGTCTTCTTCTAGCAAGATAACATGCAATGACACAAAGTATTCAGGCAATTCTGAAGGCTACTGCAAAGTGTCTCTATAGACAGTTCTCTATTCAGAATAAACCTCCACTGAAGTTCTTCAAAGATAACATCAAGCGTTGGAAGGTGCAAAATCTTTCCACTTAATTGTAGGTCTGTGAGAATGAAGGGACTTAACCTTGATTTTAACCTCAAGAGTTCATGCAATATTTTTGTTAAAACCCCCTGAGTAAAAGCTGAAAGTTTGCACATTAATCACATCTTGGTTTTGTCATTTCGATCCACTGTGGTTGGGTATAGAAACAAAATTGTGACAACTATGCTTCTGTAAGACAAGTATTTCTGAATCAGTCGGTATTGATACTCTCAGCTACAATGTAAAACAACTAAAAGCACTGCAAGGGAGGACTTGATTGCAAAAAGCAGCTTGCTGAGCAATTGTTGGCTTGGAGATGAGATTGTAAGGGTGTGACTGATATTTTTGGTCCAAACGTGATGTATGGTGACTGTTCGACTATAGTCGTTAAACTTATCTGCAGATCCAAATGTCACGCTCAGTAGTGGAAATTCTAACGAAGGCACACTTGCAGACAGTTGGTTTGTTTGCACCATGGCTCAGTAGCGGGTTTAGCTATTCATCTCTGGAGTTGCAGCTCACCAGTTCACTCATTCTGTCTGGCATGTCAGCATCTAGCTGTCAGGGAGGAGCATGAACACAGGGCGTATGCAGGGTGGGGACGGAGTGGGCCGTTACTCGGGGCAGCGAGCAGAAGACACAGATCCCAGAGGAAGAGAGTGACAACAGAAAGTGTGGTTCTGTGTGGGTGTAGGGACCTAAGCGAGCAGTTGTGGTAGGTCTAGTCGCCCGGGCAGACACGCCCACAGCTCACATGAGAAAGTTTGACGAGACACAAAGGGTTAACTGAGGACACTGTCGAGATCTGCTGTTGTGTTTTCTAGCAGGAGATGACCCATTAAATTTCAGCTTTTGAATGTACAAACCACACCTGTGCATTTCTGTCTACGTTCATCGACCTCAGACTTTTTCTCTGACTTGGTTTCCCATCTACAAGTAGGGGAAAGCCATAGAGAGCAGGCAAGAGTTGTTTTGATTCTCTGCGTTCTAAACTTAGCACTCTGCCTCCCACGGATTCATTCACAAAATAAGTTCAAAACCCCAAAGCCTTATCCGCTCTCCACCAGCTCTCTGTTTACAGTAACAGAGGTGAGAAAGGGGAGTTTTTTCTCTTTCTTTTTTATTTCTATTCACCAGTATTCTGTTCCATTCTGGAGACAATATGACAAGACCTGCTTTAAAAAACAACAAAAACATTTTTGATCTGCAGTTTTCTTTGCTGTGAGTGGGTAAATAAAAGGATGGAGAAATTTGACACATCACAGAAAAGTTGTCCCCTCGATTGTACCTGTTTTTAAGACAGATGTTTTACAGCTGAGCTCAAAAGAAGAAAACATTTTATAGAAGTGGCCAAGATTAGTAAGAAGCAGAAAAACACTGGAACAAGACTGGAAAAGCGTGGCATTTAGACATGTCCTACTTTTTGATTTGTTTTTGTTCCAGGTAATAAGATGCTGTAGCTATTGTGATTGACATCATGATGTTGGCCTATGTACTGTACATAATTTTATATATAATGTGATGTGATATTTTAGCCCCGTCACAAAACCTTTCACTGATTACAACCTCCATTGATTCTATGTTAGGATGGTGTGTAAAATGTGATGGGAACTTTAGCAGTCTGGACTGTTTTTGCAACAAATGCTGTGCAGAATACATGTAAGTTGTTGTATATATGGTCTTGCTGAAACAGAGATATGTTTGACCGCTAGAGTTTGGACAAAGTTGATCGTGCAACAGGACAATGATCTCAAGCGCACCAGTTAATCTACAACAGAATAGCTGCAAAAGAAAATCAAGGCGTCGCAATGGCTTAAAGGCCAGACCGCCACCTGACTGAAATGCTGACGGGACCTGTGCATAAACAAATGCCCGCAAATCCCGATGATGTGTAGTAAAGAAGAGTTTCACAAAATTCCTCCATAATGATTTGAAAGATAACCAACAGTGACTTTGCAATTAACTGATGCATCTTTTGCTGATACATTTTTAAAAAATATTGAAATCAGTTAAAATTGCATCAATTAAACTGAACTATAATATCTTTGGATTTTAGGAGAGAAAAAAAGATGCAATCAAAAAGATTGAGTCCAAAGCCGTGTAATTACCCACCCTGCCCTTCCTGCTGAAAAGGCATTTGTTTTCAAAGTAAGCTTTCTGAGTTGTTTTTAACCTCAAACTGATGACATCTTCCTTTCTTCCTTGCTCTTCTTCAAAAATATTTTGTGGCAGTTACAGAAATGTTGTTGTTGTGGGGTTTTATGGTTGTTTTCCATGAAAGTGGAAACAGACTGTAATCTATGAGCAGAAACCAGGAAGGCTCTCTCGAGCGCTGCACGGAAAACCAACCTCTTCCTCTCTCTCCGCCCCTCTTGATGTCATCATATTGTTTGTGATAACCAAGTGTTTGATTAACCAGTCACATCCTGCATCTGAACCACATTTCCTGTTCAGACGCTCACGCGTAGTGCTGATGTTACCATAGAGCTCACACAGTTATGAAGAGATCTTGTCACTTGTTACGTTTTTAGTCATTTATTTATTTATTTTTGAAGGAAATGACACTTTAAAAACAACAACAACAAATGTTCCCTTTAACCCTTTCTCAGATCTGCTATATAACAGTCACATTTAACATCACTATTTGATATAAAATTGAGTTTAAAAAGCTTATCTAAAATCAGCTCCCTGAGTTGCTCTCTCTCTCTCACACACACACACACACACACACACACACACACACACACACACACACACACACACATATAAACACAGCCAGGCACAAGACTCCATTCATAATTTACTAAATGATGGTGATAGTGTCTCCTAACAGAAATGTATTTACAAGGAAAAATGTTTTTAAAAATTAACTAAAAAATACAAAAGCTCTTTTGCTTCACTTTCTTGCAGACAGTCAAATGAAGAAGTATGATAACAGACAATTGAATACAAAAACAACAACATCAAACTGGAGCCAGTAGCTCCTTAGCTAGCAGGGCTAGCTATGGTTTTGGTTATTAGCTTATATTACCTTAGCACAAAGTCTGAAAATTCTTCCATAGTTTTGTCCAGATATAAAATTAGATTCTTGAGTTTAATTATTTGAAAATTATGGGCCAGATTTACTAAATGTGACAAAATAGCACATGTGCACAATCTCCAAATAGACACCTCATTGGTGTGGTTAGTTTTACAGGTGATTTACAATTGTTGTGCTCTTCTCTGAACATAGGTGCAGTTTCTGCGCTAAATAACATGTTTACTGGTTTTCATTAGAAAGTAACAGAAGGTACATTTGGTAATTTTCAAACTGTTTCTCTTATTTTTTTTCCTAGTCTATAACTAAGCCAAGCTAGGCTAATCTTAGCTAACCAGCTACTAGTTGTTGCCTGGATTGGAGTGGTTTGTGAATGCTAGAGATCTAATATAACTATTGGCATAGAAAGTGATTAGGTTCATTTGCTAATTTTCTTTTTAAGGCACAAAACTTTCACTCACAGTTTTCTATGATACAATCACCTCAGCTGTCAGTTTCATTTGCATAGTAAGCACATAGACAGTACAAAAATACGACCTCTGGGTCCGAAAAAATGAAGCTAATGCGCCAAGTACCTTAAACTTGCATTCTATCTGAAAGGCACCAGATGGCAATACTTGTGACTGCAAAAAGACTTCCTATTATATCAAAGTCTTTGGGAAAATTGCTTTCTGTCTTGACCTCTGGAAACACTTTCCTGATGTGTTTATGGTCCTAGTCACTTATTTTGGTTCACATTGAATAAAAAACATGACATTTTTTAGAAATCTTGATCACTAGGTTTAAAATGGTATGCTCATTGGCTAAGAGGTTATAAGTGACAAGTCGTTAGCAAACCAAACTAGCGATAATGAAAATGTTCATCGCGAGGCTTCAAAATGGAACTTTAAAAACCGGTGGATGACATCTCAATCATCTTTAATACTTTAACACCTTCATTTTTAATACCGTCTACGAGTAAGCATCAAAATACTCATTATGCCCAAAGGAATACAAAAATGGAAAAAAATAACACTGCATTTTTGACTTAAGACACACACACACACACACACACACACAGATACAAAAACCATACAGGGCAGATGGTTGCTGACTTAATGTCCATCATTTTTTGTATACCACTGTCCACTTTGTCCACATCTCAGAGTTTTCTTGCCTGTCGTGTAAAATGTCATCGTGACATTTCCAACAGTCACTTAAACCCGCAAAGTTCACTCCTGCAGGCTGCTGCTGTGGTGATGTGTGATGGCCCTCTGGTAGTCCTCGGAGGCATTTATGTGCTCTGTGACTCCTGGATGCTCATAGCTGCGGTAGTAGTGGCTGCCCGGCTGCTGGGCATAGTACAGGAGCTGCCTGGTGAACAGAGGCTCTACCTGCAACACATGAGAGCCAAGGAGGTCAGCAAAATCCATTCAGCATAGCAGTATTTATTTATTTATTTATTTATTTTTACCAAAAAAAAAAAAAGTGAAAAAGTAGTTGGTATTTTTGCCAAACTCAATTAAAAAAAGAAAAAATTCAATACACCCTTTCATTTTTCATTTAGGGCAGGGGTGGGAAACTCCAGGCCTCAGGGGCCGGTGTTCTGCAGGTTTGATCCAACACAGCTGATATAAATGGCTCAATGGCCTCCTCAATATGTCTTGAAGGTCTCCAGAGGCCTGGTAATGAACCAATCATTTGATTCAGGTGTGTTGACCCAGGGTGATATCTAAAACCTGCAGGACACCGGCCCTTAAGGTCTAGAGTTGGACACCCCTGATTTAGGGTGTTAGAGTTTGGGATATATTGAAGCCTTCTGTTGCAGTTCTGTGACACACTCCCAAGCTGTTTGGTTTTTGATAGTTTATTATTTATGGGCGTTTGACTGTTGACAGAGATCCAGGAAGGTTGATTCACTATTTCAACTTTCCCAGCTTTGTTTTATGAAACCATTTTGAGAAGTCAAACTAGAGAAGGGCAAACCATTCCTAGTTTGGTTAAAGCTCAGCTATGTGGTTAGTTTGATTGAAAGTGTGTCAAAAATCTGTAGCTAAAAGGCACGAACCTTCACTTGGCTCATCCATTTTCAATTTATATAGAAATCAGAGTCTCGGGAGGGTGACAGTGGAACCAGGCTGGCCCTGAATCTCAGTGCGACTTATTTAGAAACCAAATTTTGTTATGAAACACTGTCAACGCTATGACTATGAACAAGGTCCTACAGACTTTCAAATCTTAGGTTTAAACTTTCAAATCCTATTTTTCACTTTTCAGCCCATACTTTAAAGTTTCAGCACTCTACTTTGAACCTTTCAAATCTTAGTTTTGATTTTAAGAACACCAGTTCGAACTTATTGTCAGCTTCCCAGTAAATATTAGGCTTCACTGATCCTCATAAACAAAATGAGAAAAAAATGAAAGATCTCTGGATCATAATCAGTGGTTAAACTCGGGGGCGGCAGTCACCTGCACAGTGAGGGTCCTTCTTTGTCTCTGTGGGTCCAGACACTCATCTCCGAAACACAGGAGGACCTGGAAGCGGGACGGCGGCCTTAGCCCGTAGCTCTGAATCTCTGCAAGTAGGCAAAAGGACAAAAATGCATCAGTAACAGCTCTGACACCTAAAACACATCAGAATTGATGATTTCAAGCGAATTTCACTTGAAGTGGTGTGACATTTAGAGTGATTCGAATGGAAAGTCCTGGTCACACCATGTATGCAAATACAATTAGCTGTCACAGCTGGAGCTGCTTAGCATGTGGGCGGGATGATGTGGCTGTGTAGACTTCATGTGACTCTCGGCTTATCATAAAATACTTCTTTAAGAAATTATTCTTGGCTGGCACAATATGTCATGAAGTAACTTCCAGAAAATCAGCTGAGTAATGAGTCTCAGTTTGTTCTACTGCTAATTACATTTAGTGGATTTAGTTTTGAGTTGAGGTGGATAGTTCTTGACTGAAATCCAAATTTTAGACCAGTTGGTGTTAGTCTTTCTATGTACAGCAAGGTGCCAGCTGGTATGAGTTCTTAAGTGAATCAATCAGATTAAAACATATCAACCAAGCTCTGTCCAGTACACCATGCTGATGATTAAGATACAGGTCAGGGACTTGGTGAATTAGGCATGGCACCATAGATAGGCCTTCATTTAAAAGAATAGTAACATACTAACCCAAAAAAGTGAGAACTTTTTAGTCTTTCGAGCACAAGTGATTGTTGATCAAAGATCCTGAGCTGATTTGAGTTTGTGTCCTCTCACCTGTGAGGTAGTCCTGCGTGTGGAGCAGTTTACAGGTGACGTCTCTCTCCAGCTTGTTGGGTTTGTCTCCGTACGGCGACGGGCCTCCCTGCCAGTACACCCTGCTCTGGCACAGCCTCCGGGCATAGAGCCCATCTGCTCGCATCCACAGCAACACTCCCCTCTCGAGGCTGGCTGGTGGACTCGGAGGACACTCATCTGGCCTCCTCTGGGATGATAGGCTGTCAACAGGCAGGGGCACCAACTCATGACCTCCAGGCGTCAGGTAGTGCTTATCTGGGTTGCAAGGAGTGATATGGCAGCCATCCGGGCTGGAAGTGGTCACCTCTCTCACCAGAGAGTCCCGGAAATATACGGATACGTGCAGACGGAAGTCTAGAGGAGGACACAGGTAGAAGTTAGCTGAAATTTCTTTTTTTTAAAACTCTTTTATGGACTGTCTTTGTTTTATTTTTAAAAAATGAAGCACGTAAGGTTTTCAATGTTCACCACAGCCCAAAGTCGCAGGGTGCTGCTGTATATTATTATTTCAGCGTTCTACATGCTGCTATGTCTTGTACTTCTATAGGAGCGTTCTGCTGAATCTGACAGCAATCTGCATTTTTTTTGGAAATGGTTTTCTGTGTATTGTTTATATGATCAAAATAAACACAAGCAAGAACGATTTGCATCAGATGCAAAATTCCTTCACATGTCACTAAAACTAGACCAAAAAACGAAGCTAGTTTGAACACGCTCGGTCGTCAGCTTTGATTAAAGTTGCGTTCCTTTTTTTCCGGCCTCTAGGGGGCAGAGTAAATATTCAAAATTAGCCGCATGTCTATTGAATCAAGCTACCAGCTTTACCTAAAAATAAATACATTTTAGATTATAGCCACCTCATGAAATTCCACTGATAGCGGCTCTGTAGTTGCTAGATATTTAACTTTATTATTAAATTTGGTGCTGATTTTCTGTCTGCTGTTTGTTATGGGCAGTCAGAGTACAGTTAATAAAAATGGCAGCCTGCAGCATGATACAGATCCATACACTAAATGCAAGAACTGAAATTAAACTGCACTGAATAAAGCCAAGGAACAAAGTCTCAGGTGAAATTAGTAGTTTTCTGACTTCTGCACAGCATTACGCAGTTTCAACCTAATTGTACCTTTAAATGCTAAAATCTGTGTCATACCGTGACATTTTCAGCTGTTTTGAGCTTATGTAAATATGCATTTGCTGCTTGTTCTATGTAGATGGATTTTTGCTTTTTTTTAAAAAATAGGACCTTAAGTTTAATTCTGAGCAGAGGATTCTGGTGAGAGTTCCTGATTTTATAGCGTGAGGGGAAAAAGTGAACTGAAAGTATTCGTGTACCTGAAAGTGCCTCTGCTGATCTGATGCTGGCGTCCAGTGTGAAAGGCGAGGGCTGACTCTCAGCTGGACCGTATGAGTAAATTGAGGCTCTTAGCTGGTATCCTGCACACAGAACAAACTATGTAGGCAATGCTAAAACTGATAACAATGCTTTTATTTTGCACGCTAAATAATAAGCCGTGTACCATTTTCCATGGATGAGCCCTGCCACGGCAGGGTGCGTGGCGGACAGGGACACTGAGTGAAGGGCAGCTCGGGCAGAGAGGCCTGCTCCTGACAGTAATCTCTCCAGCCGCATTCTGGACTCGCCATGTACTGTGGCATCTATAGAGAGGAAAGCAGTTAGCTGAGTGCACATCTTTGATCATAAGATACCAACAAACAGTCTTTGCATGATGCTTTTGTAATACATTACTCTTTAGTAGGCTTATAAGGACTTTTTTGCAACTTGTTTTATATGACCATTGCAGAATTCTTTCTTCATCCATAGATTTTTGCTTAAGCTAGTGATAAAATCCCTGCACCATAAACTCTGATTTGTTTTTGCATGAAAAGATAACGCCAACTCGCTGACTCACAAAAATAACTTAAATCAACTTGAGAGGAAAAAGCTGATTTGTTCATTTTGAGTGTGTAGTACTTTAAAAGGATAGGTCACACAGATTAATCAGTGCAGAAAAATCAATTATGGTGAGTAACATCTGAAACTACACCATGTCCGAGAAACTGAGATCTAAGAAATAGACATCACATTACTAAAGTACGGATTTAAAACTAAGCATCTGCAGCCTTTGTAGACGTGTTCCATACTTTATGAAAACAAATGTAAATTATTAAGTAAAGCAGAGCATAACTATACTCTTCATTACCCAGGCAGGAAGTACAGATAACTTTAAATAAACTAGGATAGATAAAGTTAAATGCAACAACATTTAATTTAGTAAATGAGAATTAGCATTTACAGTGTGGCAAAAACATATTTTGCCATAAATTGTGTGCTTTTTTTAATCAGTTGCTGACAAGAAATCTAAAAAGGACCCAAAAACTCCAGAGTTTCTATCAGCCCCTGAAGTCAGCACAAGTCATAGTTGGGGATGCACATCATTACCCTTCACTTGTGTTTGTAAGGTCATCCATGCATGCACAATATGACACTGTCTGTGTCTTCAACCTCCCTCATTCTCTCTGTCTTACTTTAGTCCCGCCCCACTTGTTTCTATGTGCAGGAAAATCACCTGAGTCGGCACAGAGGGGTAGGAGGGATGCATCTGAAAGCTCCCTGGGCTCAGAGGACTGTCCTCCTGTCTGGGTCCTGCATGCGGGAAAGAACATTTTTATTAGAAAAGCGCTCTAGAAAATGTCTGAACACATTTTCTGTCAGTACATTTAGAAAAGTCCACATCGATGCAAGTACTTCAGCATGACTTGAGCTGGTGCTTTGACAGTTTGAGGAGTCAGAGAATTTCCACTTTATGTCTGATACACAACTAATTATCAGATTGTGATCATCTAATAATAATAACTACAATAAAACACATTAGTAAAACCCTTTATCCAGTTTGGTTATTGCCGCTGTAGCCCAATCAGCTTTCAGTATTACTACCAGCTTAATTCATGCTGCAGTTAACTTTTTTCAACGCTTTGTTCGAAGGGGGACTGACTTTTCTTGGCGCCCTCGGGGATGATGCGGTAAACTTTGTAGGGGTCCGAGATGTCCAGCTGGCTCCTGTCCACCAGTTCCTCAAAGTCATTGCTCTTGTTGAGGGCGCAGCGCAGGCGTGTCTTCCATGTCGGCGGGTCGGGTTTGTCGATGCCCTCCCGAAACTTGCCTTTGAACAGCGCCCAGGCCTGCAGACAGGTCCGCGGGGAAATGTTTAGAATACCTCTCTCAAGTTTAGCGCGAGAGAATCACACAGCCTGGTCTCTCCTAACTGCGACTGCACGGCCTGTAGAAGAACATCCTCCCGGTGCTGATAACTAGTTACTAACTCTTCACCAATAATTATAAAATAAAACTTTCGTTTATTTTCGTTAAGTGGTTTCTTTGGAGCCACAGTCATTTTAAAGAAGTTGTTTTGCGTCGCTCTCCCAGTAATGTGTGACTTTTTTTACAGCATGGTTCAAATATTCTTATATGGAAATAATCGCATCCTAATGTATGGAGCGAATTTCATGAAAGACAGCAAAACCCTTTTTTATATAATGCATCAGAGAATATTCAAACGCTACTAAGACGCCTAATCGAGTTAATTATTTTTACACACATCATTAAAAGGCTATAAGAGAGTTTAACAGCTCTAAAGTTTGTAATACTTTAACACATATTGCTGTTGTTTTATTCTGAAAGGCGCAGCTCGCTTGTGGCTGGCGGACCCCGGAGGATGCGGGTCTCTTACCTTAAAAAGCGCGGCATCCTCATCCCGGTTGTAGTCCTGTTTCCCGGCGTGTTTCCACGGTATCCTGAAGATGGTCTTCTCGTCGTTCTCCCAAACCAGACCGGGATATTTCCCGCAGTCCACCTGCTCGATGAGCCACTGGCGCAGCTTGCCGTTGCCGCTGCTGCCGGAGCCTCCGTAATCCACGTCGGGGTTCATCTCTGACCAAAAAGACGCACGGGACAACTCCACTGTCTGCTCCTGTAACGTAGTAATATCACACGCTCTCGTGTTTGTGTGTGTTTTGAAAGTAGGCTTGTGTAGGTTTAGTAAAGAATGATTAAGTTAAGTAAAACTACTAAAGGTTAACCCACTGCGCTCCCACGCAGACTAACTTCACTGTGCGCTTCGCAGGCTGATCGAAGCCGTCTTACCTGTGAAACTTGAAAGCCGTCGAGTTTTGATATCAGTCAGGGTCAGAAAGTCCTCATCATTCCGGCGGGCCCGCTTAAATCCACCCAGCCTATGGTGAGCAGAGGGAGGGCGGAGCCGGGATGCTGAGGAGGGTGCACCTGCTGCTTCTGCTAGGCCCGCCTGCTTCCCTCCTGCGAAGCTTATCAGCGCGCACACAGCGGCCGATCTACAGTAATACACTGGGGAAACCCTGCCGGCGTCAACCCGAAGTGTCACACACCCGCACACGTGGAAAATGATAGGATGGAGACGAAAACAATTCTTTGAAATTATAAAGCTTTACGAAAAGTACTCTAGAGTGGTCCAGAGGTAGAAGCGACGCAGAAAAACATCGGCAGCAGTTTTCCCACTGGAAGATTATTCAGAACAGCTGACATAACGCCTCAGACAGGAACACAATACCACATAAGATTATCATTTGCCGTGTCAGAGCTTTAGGAGGCCTGTTAGGAGAATTCGACAGATGATCAATTCTGTAAAAGCAATGCGGTCCAGGAGTCCGAGAAAACATGGTTTTGAAAAGTTCCCACTCATTTCCCCTCAGTATGATTTTCAAAGTGAGTCTGGCTCCTGTGGCAGTTTTGCAGTGCTGCAATAAATATCCATCACTGCTTTCATTACTTAAGTGAACGCAGTGATGTGAGTATAAGACAGATCTAAAAGTTGTTAGTTACAAACTAACAACTTTCCCCCCTTATTTGCTTTCAGTTTTTCTGGGATAAGTACAAATACTGATGTGTTGCGTAACCTACAACTGTTTAAGGTACTCAGTTTGTATTTTATATGAAATATGAGAGAGAAACGTGCCTAGAGAGTCATTAGTCATTATGCAGCAGACTGGTTCCTGTCAGTCTTATGCTGTCAGCATTAATCAGGAATACACAAACTGTGACATTCTGGGCTGATAACCTGTAGTTATCCTTAAAATTTGTGGATATTTTTAACTTTTTATATGTTTTTTAATTATTCTTATGAACATATTAAATATTTATGAATAGATTTTATTTTTGTATGTTTTGAACATTTAACTCTTGGGACATGTATGTGATGGAACAGATAAATGTCAGCCTCTGATAATGGCCGTTAACCAGGATACCGATATCAGTCTGATACCTGTACACGCCTATTATTAATATATGAATTTGCCATCAGTACTGATGCATGAAGCGACATTATAATGTACATTGTAGAGCTTAAGCTCATCTCAGATCGATGTCTTTAATGCTCTCCTACTCTTAATCTCTCTCTCTAATTCAGAAAAGTAAGTACAATTTTGTTCTAATGTCGTGAAGTAGAAATATAAAACTTTGAAAGTAGAATTATGAAGTGATATTAGATTGGAACAAGTACTTATTTGAAGCTTTACCTACTTATCAGCACGAGAACTGAAAGGAACTCATTATGCAAATGCTTCCCATCAGCGTTATACCATAGTTGATCCTAATCTGTAACCGGTTGCCAGGTTACAGAAATCAGTCGTGTTTTTTTTTTCTCTGTAGTGTTCATCTTTAAAATGACAACTGTGTGAAAAATGCACATGTGGATGTATGATGCACTTCATCACACGTAATCTCAATGCTGCTCTACATTTCACATATGGCACTTTTAAACCAACAATATTCAGCCGACAGCTGTAGCTGAACAACTTCTCATGTTGAGATTTTAAATAATTCAAAAATGAGCATATAAAAGTGACCATGCACTGTTATATGTTAAGCCACTTGGGGAGGATTCACGAACACGTTCTAGCTCGTGGACCCCCACTAAAAGCTCTGGGCCCCTTGGTTATTGTAGTTCTGAGTTCCTCTGAGGAGTGGTTTCCACTTTTCAGCTGGTGTCATTTAAATAACTGAAAGAGGCCTGAAGAGGTAGAATTGTGCAATATTTTAAAGGGCAAAGACCTGTGACGCAGAATTTTCTCACCACCAGTTATCTGGTGACCTTTGAGCTGACTGCTACAATGTAGACCACTATATGAAGAAGTCAAAACTAATTCAATTACTGTGGGGTCATAATAATGTCAGAATTTCATCGTCAGCAGAGATACTGTTCTCCACAATATGTGCGATAAACTTCTACTTAAGTCATTTATGACCTTTACCTGGATCTGAATACTGCGTTTATCCAGAAACCAGGTCAAAGATGGATTTTAGTCCCTCGTTTTGTTTCGAAAAGGCTTGAAATAACTAAAAAAAAGAAGATTAATACATTCCTTTGTTGCATTATTACAATCTAAATATTTTCACTTGATGAGTTAAATGTCATCTCAGTGCATGCATAATTAAACAAAATACGAAATGCAAACTAACATGAAAACGTTAACATAAAAGCTCTACATATATAACTGCATTTCCACAGACTGTGCACATATTAAACTGCACAAATAACATCAAATGAAAAGTTTACATTTAGGAAGAACAGCACAATAGTTAAAAACAGCACATCTGATTTTTTTTTTTTTTACTGTAAAATATAAAATAAAGCGTTCTTTAGCTCTCTCACGGTCTCAGAAAGTAATAGTCATTTTTCAAGTACAAGACACAGCATAACATAACTGACGGGGGACGGCGGGGTGGGGGGGTGTACAGGAGGAGTATGTGTTCACACTGTGGACTGTATGTACATATATTTCCTTGGTGTCATGCTTGACTGCCCTTGCATGTTGTTTTGACAGTTAGAGGCAAGGACATGACATGACGAAGGGAACTGAAGACGGTGACATAAAATCCCCCCGTCACATGTCTGCTTAGCCACTCCACGCACACGAGACTGAACTTATCATCCTGACACTGAACTTTTTATGAGACAGGTGTTCCTGACGCAGTGCGAGGTCGGGGGCAAAATGATTTTAAAATGTGCACCCGGTCTCTGTGGGATTAAAGGGCCAATCAGAAGCCCGCTGTCCTCTGCTTCTTAAGTTCAGGTGAGAAATGACTGAAGATCCACAAATGAGTTTCTTTATTTGCTGCTCGTGGCCAGCGCGGGAGTGATGCTGGTTGTTATGGCATCGCTGGTGCTGGATTTCCGGTTTAAAAGGGCCTCGATCTCCTCATCATCACTGAACGTGCTCTTCCCGTACAGCTCCTTCCACCAAGCTCGATACTGCGGGGAGCAGAGTCAAAGACAATGTCTCTGTTTAAGACAGGCACTGGACACGTTTTACATCGGACAGTCACTTAAAACAACACCTCACTGCTGTATAAAATCAGCTTACAGGCTGCTGATTGCCTTACACGCATCACTGCACAGCTTACAGATGAAACGCTGCGTTATGTTATAAATGTGGATTCAAGAGTACATGCCTGCATGAATGAAGCCAAAAGTGATAAAAATCCACAGACATTAAATACAAACAATATTTCTAATTAAAAATGCAATAATTATAATCATAAAAAATAAATCATGACTCATCCTTTTCTGTTATTTGTGCAATATTTGAGACTGTGTGTACTTTTGTACACCTGCATTAGTGAACTGTTGAAGTATCAGGTTAATTACTATCATTATTCATGACTAATGCACTGTTTTGTATGTATTTTATATATATTATTTTAATCATTTGAGGGAACTCATCATAGAGGCGGAGCATCTTCAGTTGTGTTTGTAATAGCAGCACTATTCATTCCTAAGTATTCATTACCACCGTTGCCTTTTATTGTTTTTTTGTGTGTGATGTGATTAAAGTGCAGACTTTATTTAAGGCTTTTACATTAACTGTTTATGAATTACAAAGCATTTTATACCCAGTCCTCCCTTTTTTTCAGAGACTCAAATATAATTTGACACTAATATAATTTAAAGTATAAGGATTTTTTTAAAAATACCTTTCTGAAAAGCCTTTGCAGCTCATGTCTGCCTGAAGTGTAGAGCACACGGATATGACATCTCCCTGGAGATGTTCTGTTAGGTCTCTACTGCCACACCTTCTGCTGCTGGTTATTTGTAGGTCTTTGCCTTCAGTTTTGTATTTAATAACTGAAAAGCGTGCTCGTTACCCATTTGCACTGTGAAGTGAACTCTATCAACAGTCACATCGATATTAACCACCGTTTAAACTGGCAGCCATATGTGATGTGGTATGTTCTGGATCATGAACTGTTCTTTTTCTTCTCCTGGTTTCATCTCTCCAAAGAATTTTTTTCTATGGCTGGGCAAGTTTTTCAGATGTCTAATCTGTTCTTATTGTTCTTGAGTGTAACAAGTGGTTTGAGCAGATTGTTCATTTGGAAGCTCTTAAAGACCTCACATCCACTGAAATCTGCTGCTTTGCTAATTGTCCAATTACTTTTGAGTCTCTGAAAATGGTGTGATGAGTACAAAAATAACAATAGTTTTCAAAGAATTTGTTTTAATCACCCTGAATCGGAGCTGAAAGTGTCCACTGTTTATGTTTAAATACAACTTCATGTACGGCACATTTTAGTGCTATTTGAGGTACTTCACAAAAAAAATTAAAAGACTTTAAAGTGAAACGAGCAACATAACTGCACCAAAATGCAGTGCAGTTTACGGAATCCATGCTAATTTGATTTAGGCTGTTGTGAAACTTAACTGAAAAAGGTGAAGCATAACCAAAAACAGAGCTGAGGTATCAGTCGTAGTAGTAGCAGGGCCCAGTCCCACTGACAAGTTTATGAGAGCTTTTCGGCAGACGTTCTGTGCCCTTTATGCACACTTTCAATAAGTCTGCATTTTTGCTGACTTTGCCCACAGCTCATAGCATCTTGACTTAAACAGGGTTACTGAAAAAAGCAGAAAACAAGCATGTGATGAGCAGCCTCCTAAATGTTCAAAAATGCTACATTTATTACACACCTGATTTAGACTTTTTTTTAAAGACTGCTCACAGTGCACATACAGCAGGGGAAGTAATTATTTGACACTTATTTCACTCAGTGATGTGTAAATCAATTCTACCTTTTTTAAAAAAAAATGTGTTGATGTTCTGTTTTGATCCAAAAATTAGAGACTGTTCGTTTCTTTGTAAGCGAATAAACTAAACCAGCAGGGGATCAGTTATTTCATTGTTTCCCCCACTGTAAGCTGGAGTTTTAGGCACATGTGGCCTGGATCCTTGTCAAGCTGAAGAAGTTTAGATTGAGCACTTTTAAAACTTATCCGAACACATCTGACATCCTTATACACAGATATCATTTTATAATACAGTTCTGCAGCTGTTCTATATTTGTTTTTGGACTGAATACTACAACTGCTCCTTTTCCAATAACTGTCCATGTGGGAAATGCTTTTGGGCCCATGTCATGTGACATGAAGGTCATTCCATGCAGGACAGCAGCAGAATAGGATGAGTAGTCTTCAAACAGCGGCATGCACTGCTCTCGTCACAAAACGGCGCCAGCTCTAACAAGAAGAGAGGGTTAAATGGTCCAAGTGGGAGCATAAGGAAAAGTGAAGCATCTGTTTCTCAGATATGTACTTCTCACACAGGTCCTCATTTAGGAGCTTTACTAACACCCATATAAACCAGACTGGGTTGGCTTTTGAAGGGAGTAGTTCACACTGTTGTATGAAAACGTCAGGTTTTTGTTTTGTTTAGTTTTTTTGCAATTTCTCATGTCATAGCCTCCAGCTTTTAGACAAAGAATGCTTTGATGAGCGGTATATTGAGACCAGGCTGTACCTGAACTCACAAATTAAACCCACACACTCATCTGTCCAAATGTATTGCATCTTTTAATCCACATAACCGTTTTCAGCTGTCCCAACATAACTGATTTTTTTTCAATGAATAATCAAAAGTGAAATTAATTATGATGACTCACTTCTGTTAGTTCTGTGTTTTCAAACTCCTCCAGCTGCCGCAGGAAGCCCAGGTTGGGCCCCGCACATGGCCTGACTGACCGAACTGCTGCCAGGGACTCTACCCATCCGTGACCCGTCACCGTCATGATGTAGGCCACCACCAGAGTCACGCTGCGGGACACTCCTGCCATGCTGAGAACACAGGCCTTCACAGCTCAGAGCAAGATAATCACCTCATATTCAGATTCTCTGCTTTAGTGTACAAAGAAGTGAAACCCCTTCTGTCCCAAAGCTGTGGTTAAATGCCTGATTTTGCATGTTTGATATGAGAAAAGATGAAAGGTAATGAAATGTGCAATGAAAGCTTTAACCAAAATTTTTGGCAGACAGCTTCTTTTTGGTGCTAGTGATGTGGTTGAAAATGAGAACGGGGTCGATAAAATATGAGGACCTCCGGTCTGCGATCAAACCCGGAGCAAATTCTCATGATTATGAATAAAAATCTTTTAGATCTTAATGTTGAAACTTTTTACAACATCTCTATGTCAAAATACGTAATATAGTCTACCATATATCGTAACTGAATGTTTTTTTAATATGACCAAGTATCATTTCAGATGACATGTAAAACAGGACTGAGGCGTTCCACTCACCAGTGGACGAGGCAGCCTTCTCCTTTCAGTCGGGATTCATGGATGAACATGATGCTGTCTCTGAAGTACTGAATCCTGGTGAAATGAATCACATTCACAAGATATACAACATAGTGAGGATCATGCCTTTCAACCTTAAAACTGGATTGTTATTATTTATTATTATTTACCATAGCTGTACAATTTAGTTTGTAGTCGGTAAAGAGATCATGTGTTTAATTATTTAAACCAACCTTTTTAAAAAAGGATGCATTTGGATAAATTTTCTATTTTGCAAGCTGTAATTCATTTCTTTTATTTATAGAAATGGGGCAAAGAGCTCATACATATATGCACGTTTTATATATATTCAACATTTATTCAAGTACTCACAGGTTTTGCTTGGAATGGTCAGCTGCGGATATACAAAGATATGTGATGCCCTGTGGGAGAGGGAGCAGCTTCATTAAAGAAGTGAATACTTTAGTGGCAAAAGTTAACATGATAGGAAAAGGCGAGTGCTCAACTATTGAGCAGGGGTCATTTGTTTGAAAACTGGAACTAAACTCACTTCTTGTTTCTCACTTCCTATGGGACAGCCCCTGAAACCTTGCCCCTCTGGCCCTGCCCATGTGGTAGGTCACGACATAACGATGTTTGCTTGTGTTTGTCTCTGTGCTTGTGTGTGTGTGTGTGTGTGTGTGTGCTGTGTTGTGCACCTGGCAGCTGATGGTACATGCAGTGGACAGAAACCACCTCGTCCTGGTATGACTGCACCACTGCAAAAACCCCTGAGCCCTCTGGGACAGACCGAGTCCTGGAAGTGCTCCAGACAGGTGAGATTGCACGCACAGAGCCCCGACAAATGCAGACACATTTATAAATACCAATGAAAGTGCCCATATTAAAGACATGCCTAAGGTTCATGAAGGCTAAATTATTATTTCTGATAGAGAGAGTCAGATTATGCAAACGGTTACTGAGAAGTCCTCATATCTTCACACTATCACTCTTATAGCTCATCATGGCCTTGACTCAGTGGTACTGTTTGTAAAATCATGACTACACTCTAAGTCAAAATATATGAAAATTGTGGATAAATGCAGACATTTATTTACTTTACTTGCAAAAAGAATATTTGGGGCTTGGAATTAGTTGCAAAAGATGACCTTTTATTTTGCAGTATGATAATTAGGTTCATATACAGTAAATGGCACATTTAGAGACTTGGCCAGATGTAAATGCGCAGACCACATCATCGTTGCAAATTCTACCTTCCTCTCTCAGGAACCATCACGCTGTCTTCCAAGAAATCAATCAGTCCGCGGTTTGACTGTTAGGTATGCAAATAACCCATCCCATCTGGCCACTTGGTCTAAAACAGACCTGAGTCATCATTTTTGCCTCAAAACTCAAAAAGTTGCATCACACATGATTTTGTATGCTTTAAAAAAAGCAACTGAATAACTGTCATCGCAGTTCAGAATGAGTCCGTAGGGCCAGACTTCACTTCAGGCCCAAAACCTTGTAAAAGTTTTGGTGGTTGACCAGTTTGAGTAGTGATACTGTAATACAAGTTGCTGTTTCTCTTCACTGTTCAATGAAACATGCTAACATGGATGGAGAAAGTGTAGAGAAATCGCTGAGCGCTTTTCATGTTCGCTTTCAACAAGAAAAGATGAAAGTTGTGAAAGCGGACACTGAAGATGGCAAGCGGATTCAAGATTTTCAAGAGACGAGTCCCAGTACGAAGCCGACGGGAGGACGTAATGTATTTAATGGGCTCAGATGAGATCAGCAGACTTAAAGTCAAATCATTCAATCTGTAAATAATTACAGGCTTGTACACATCAAAAGTGTGCATCATTTCATAAACTCTGACTCAAGGTATTGTGTATTTACAGAAAGATACCTCAGAAAAACCTCAAAATCAAACTATTTGTTCAGTAAAACTTACATCTTCACACATATTTTATGCTTCAATCTATCAGCTCCTCACATTCACTAACACACACACAAACACACACAAAAACACCTTTCCTGCTGTTTCATACACAAATTGCCACATCTAAATGCAGCACTGAAAAGCCAGAAACTTTTTTTTGCAAAGTTCCACTTTCAAGACTTTCTGGACCTCAAGCTGCTGAGCTAAAAGCATCTCGTGTGAACAATACTGTGCAACATCCACTAACCTTGGCTTGCATCTGCCTCACAGCTGCATCAACTGAAAACAGCATTCAGATTTTCATATATATACTAGAATCCCACACAATATCGAGGCCCCACAGTCAATTAGAAAATTGCTTCTCTGGTGAGAACTGGTGAATTCCAGGTCTTATGACTGAATTTAAAAAAAGAAGACAGAAGACACATGCGACTTTCACACTAATTGAAGTGGTCTCTTTCAATAGCCTTTGATAAAGATCTGATGTTGATAATGAATGATCTGATGATCATTCAGCCTTTAAAAACACAAGGTGACCTCAGAAGATTAGAAATGGAACGATTTATTGCTATTAACTGTGTCTGTATGCAGTGTATCATTTCAAAGCATTTATTTAAAACATGTCCTCTCTTTTCATAAACTTGTTAAGGTAATAACTATATTTGAAGCAGCTCTGTAAACATATTAAGGTGGGAAAGAGGCTCTGGGCTGACAACAATATCTCACAGTTTCAGAATGAGTATTAATCAGCAGGGGGACACAGCAACCACAGTCGTGCTCAGAGGAGCTTATGTACTTTATGGTTGGGTTAATGTTGAGGTCAGGGGGTCGTGCAATCTGATGCAAGACATTAAAAAAGGCCTCACCTCCAGAACGGGCGCAGCTGTATCATGGATGGACAGGATGTGGGTGATGTTGTGCTGAGCCAGCAGCTCCCCGTCTCGAGCATCTGTGGAACGCAAAGAAAATCGAGAAATACACGATACACCCTGCATCCAATCACCAATCACACCGTGTGAGCTCCAAACTAAATAAAGCATCTTCTGCCCAACAACAACCCCCCTCCTGAAGTGACTTCCAAGCAAATGTGGCCTTAAGATTTCAAAGTTTTGCTCTGGTTTTGAACTGAAAGAAAAACCGGAAAACCAGTGTTTCTAAAACAGTCCAACAGCTTGGCCCAAAAGCAAGAAACAGTAATTGTTCTAATCAAATTTTGTTCTTTGAAAGGAAGCCAAATGTTTTCTACCTTGGACAGATGTGCCTTGAGCATTTTTTCTCATATGCTTTGCAAGTTTGCAGGATGCTGATTGGGGCCACCTATACAAGAGCAAGATGAGTTTGCACTGAAACCTCCTTAAAGCTAAATTCATTCAATAATTAAATGTTTTGTCATTGGAACTCTTATTAACTGTAGGACACAACCAACCAATTGCATCATACAGTAAGAAAACAGTGTGAGTGGCATCAGTGCACAGAACACTTGCAGAGGAAATACAACCCTAAATCACTGGATGACCGCAGCGTCAATGTTATGCAACAAGTGCTGCAGTGTGTCATGAGATAAATAGTTTAGTTGAGTGTCAGGTGCTGATATAACAGTGAAGTGACAAGTGATGATTTTTTGCTTAGGGCTGAGAGGTTCAGCACCACTCAAGGTTTCTAGGTGCTGGCCTAGAACCTGCATCCTCCCATTCAAATCCGTCAGCTTCCTTCATGAAAGATTACGTTTTTCTTTTTTTCCCATGGTTAAATATTAGTTCTCAAGGAGAGAAATGTTTCCAAATCTCTTCTGATTTCTAAAGTGCTAAATTTAAGTGTTGTCATCATGGCTACCTTTACTTCTTTTATAAAGTCAGGTTGTTATAAATTCAGAGATCAAGCCTTTAGTAGTGTTGAAGCTGATGAGATTGGGACTAAAGATGTGGGATTAAGCAAAAGCATAGAAGATGTGATGAACATTGAAGAAACTAACAGCTTAGTTTAGCAGACTAGCAAAGCTAAGCAGAGTACAGACTAGCTCAGAATAGTAAGAGCAGAACAGCAGTAACGCCTGTAAATATCCAAAAGTGGCATTGATGGAACTTTCGCAGCCAAAAGCTCCAGCTCGCTTTATATGTGCTAAGTCATGTAGATAAATGAAGATCAAAGGCCTGCTTAAGATTAAAAAGGTGTCACATTTCCTATTTGACAGCAATTCCTTGAACATACTTTATTTCTAAAAAAGAGCTGTCTGCATTTTAAGACGTTTCCTGTGTAGTCATGATTCTTAATGTGTGCAAAGATTAAAAAAAGCAGCCCAACAATTGCATTTGGTGCTTTATGGAAACGTGTGGAATGTAGTTCACACTGAGGGACACCCCCGCGCCATGGGGCATCCCCTCCCACACCACCGCTCAAATATTCACATCAGCGCTCAAAGTAATGTTTCCCCCAGCTGCTGGCAGATTTATACCTACTCAGAGGGTAAAAAACACACTTTTTTTTTGTTAAAATGCAATATTTCAATAGCTCAGCTTTACACTGTGACCTCTCGACTCTATAGAAACTGAGCTCAGTGTAGCATCTCACCACATGCCCCTCCGTATGAGGAACTGAAACAAACTACTACTACATTATCCGGAAAATAAATCAATTTTTTTACACACATGACAAAAGGCACCGCAGCCTACCTTTGATATTTCCAAGATAAAGATCAGGCAGGACCTAAAAACAGTTCAAAATTGTGTAAAATGGAAAATGCAGAAGTTAAAGAAAAAACAAGATCTTGGGGTTGTTGTTTTTGTCTTTTTTAGAAAAATATCATGGCAGGCTCTGAAGGTTTGATTTCCTAGATATCGTTGTTGATACTGTACCTTGTTTATTCCGTTACCCATCTCCGCCAAAGGTGTGTAGATAAGCACACTGAATTTAAGAGGAATTTGAAGTCATAACTGGAAAGTGATTCCTTTAGGGAGACGCTTAAAGCAGCAACTTAACTGTCTCTAGTCACTAACTGCTACTCGGTTCAAAGGAACCCTGACAACTTTTTAGTTTAACTCAAACTGTCATGAAGACCTCAGCTCGTCCGTCTCCCTGAGTGCCTCTTCATTGAGAGCATGTTTTCCTCAGAATGTGACCTTAGCACATGTTTATATTTAGACCATGCGTTGGTCATGGGACCATGGATAGGCACATAGCAACCAGACAAAGATGGTTGAAGGCCAGAACAGATCCGATGGCCCAGCTATCACTATCTGCTGAGCTGTCAGCACCCTGCTAGGAGCACCTTTGAATGAAGCTCAAAATCAATTATCTGTGTGTTCCTGCTGTAAATGAGAGGGCAGCTGTCTTAAAACCAAGATTGCAATCAGGATTCTTTCTCTGTGTTTATCCATTCAGATCAAATTCAGTCTCTATTTCTACTAATATCTGTGACAACCTCAAGCCAGTGTTACACGTTTGTGCCCAAGAGTTGCAAACCAGTGTGGAAAAAAAATCCCCACAATTTTCTGTTTCCTAAAAACAAGTCGTACTTTTCAAATACCCGTTCTAATATTTTCTAATAACAAAGTAGTGCTTTTAAACCTAATTTCGTCTTCGATTTCAGAATTCCCCCATTTATGTCTAATTTTGTGCTTCTCAGTGGACATCCTCTTAATTCTAACTCGCTCTGTTCATTTCCAGTAAATCTGGCTACATCTTCAGTGCATCGCTCTGAGCCGATCGAGGTATTTTTAGCCCGGCTTTGTCTTGTGTTCCTCTGTGTGGTTCAGTGTGTGTGTGTGTGCGTGCGTGTGTGTGTGTGTGTGGCACAGAGACAGGCAGGGGAGAGTGGAGGCGTTTACAAAAATCTGCCTGCTGCCTGCCTCAGAGAACTAGGTGGAACAGCTCATCGGCACCGAAAACTCAAAACCATTGATAAACAAAACAGCTCACACATTAGAAACCATGATGATACATTAAAAATACACCTTGATCAGAGCTGAGAGAGTGCGCGTCTGTGTGTGTGTGGGTGGAGGGGGTGGGAGATTGGGTTTCACAATAAAACTGTCTTTTTAACAAGAAGAAGAGGAGTCTTTCGGGTTTGAGGAAGGTTTGCACATCAAGCCATCACTTTATCGAAAGCCGTTTTTGGGCTCCAACTTAATACTTACTTTTTAAATGTACTTAATTATTAGTTTGCTTATTAAATTGCCTCTTAATAGTGAGGAAACACGTTGTTGTGTGTGAAACAGTCTAAAACCTCAAACTATCTCATTTATGGCGAAATAACTGAGAAAATCATCACATTTGAGAAGCTGAAACCACAAGACCTTTGTGTCTTTAGCCACAGGTCTTTGTAGCCACATGCAAGCCTGTCTCTCTGTGGTTGGCTGTGTTGTTGTGCTGGCACACCACTTCAGTTTAATATTGCAACAATTATTCCACGAGTTTCTCTAAAATCCTATACAGACGTGTACAATCACCAGAGGTTGAAACCTACTCATTTTGGTGAATTTGGGACTTGTCCTCTACAGCTACCATGAAGTTTATGGTAGTGGAAATATCTGAGAAATCACAAAATATTCAGCGTCTCTTAAGGATGAATTCCAATAACTTTGGTGCAAAGTTTTCCTCTCCAGAGGGTCAAAGATGTTGCTTCATTCATTCAAGCCAACATCAGATAAGGAGTCTCGTACACGTATTCATATTTCCCTGTCAGTCCATCCCCTGACTTTACCTTGAGGTTGACATTTGACAGATATCTGATTACACACCCATGAAATTGCGTGAAATACTCAAGCTCGCTCAAGGATTAATGTAGGCCTTTCGTTACATAAACAACAGTAGAAAGATGGCAGGAAATGAGGGGGGAGAGAGCAAGAAGGAAATTGATATGCAACAAAGCTTCCCGTGAAAGGAGTGGTTTCAAAGGGCTGTAACATTTCAGATGTCTCACAGGGATTAACCATTCTGAGGTCTTACTGATCCAACACACAGTAAGTTCTGTAATCAAGTAAAAGAGGGTTTTTTGTCATATCACATATAAAATCTGGAATATTTCCATATGTAGTGTAATGTTGATGCTTTATGGTAATTTTTAAGTGTGTCACCTTCCTCAAATAAAGTCCATTAAAAGGCAAAGGATGAAAAAGGAAAGAACGCTTCCTATAAAACAGAAAAGGAAAACCCTGTATGAATTCTGAGAGTATATTTTGTCGGGCTTAAAGGGGGGAGTCTTTTTAAAGAAAAGCCTCTTGAAATCTATAAGTGCTTATGAAGACCAACTGTACAAAATAGTGCTGAAACCTTTGGAGCCTTTTAGGGACTGAAGTTAGACATCTGTATCTGTCCACTGTGATTCTTCTGGTATCAAAAATGTCTATGATTATGCTATAACTCATAATTCCCACTCATTTTTTTTAATATCGTAGGGGTGTTTACGCAGTAGTCCAGAAGGAATTGGGCCCAAAGAAGCTCAAACCCAAAAATGTCAATGTGGTGGAGTAAACATTTTTCTTCTGGAAATTTAAATTCAGCATGTTTCAGGCGTTGAGACAATATTTGATACAGTTCCATTTTTTATAGGTTTCAGTTGTAGGAAAACACCCTTCTGTAAGTATTAGGACTATTACAGCACTATAGGGCACTTTACAGCATCCACCATCTTGATTGGATTGTAGCAGCAGCTTCAAATCACCTCACACAGCTGCTTCTAATACACATGTGGAGGTTTCTTTTGCGGTTCGGCTACGTTTTTAAACTGTTATCATCAGAGGAGTTCTTTCTCGTTGTAAAACCTTAACCAATCAGCATGTATATACAACACAATACCAGCATTTTACGGACAAAACTGACTTCAGAAGTCAGAAAAACCAGAAACAAGTGTTTTATTTCCATTCTCTTCCGCTTATCGATTCAGGGTCGCGAGGAGGGCTGGAGCCTATACCAGCTAGGACAAGAGGCAGGGTACACCCAAGACAGGCCACATAGGGCCAGTTTGTACAACTGATCAATTCTGTATTTTTGAGAACCAAAAACAGATTATAGCCACACACCTCTATTTGCGTCTTTGTATTTAGGAATATCTCACGAGTACCCCCTGCTGCAACCCGGTTTAACTGCAGCTAATTGCTGTACATTGGCGTTAACAGGATGTGGAAAAGCTCTTGTAGACATGTTGAGTTTCTTGGTTGTAGAAGCAGTCAAATGAACACTGCAGAAAGACATCGTTCAGTTAACCTGCACCATGAGCGGGACTAACGACAATATCGAGCAGATCTAAGCCAAAGTCCCTGACATCTCCTTTGGGTGGAGCGTCATAGTTTCTCTTTTCTGCGCATCTTGTTCATGTCTTTTCTTTTCTTTACAATTTGCAAAGCTTCAATCCTGACATTGAATTGAAAACATGTGACACACTTAGTCACACACTTGGTCTTCATGGGACAATAACCCAGACATCTTGGAAACATTCACTTAATGATCTCCTTTTCATGAAGGAGTATATCTCAGAATATAAACCATAGTTTGTATTAACTTCACTCCACTCGTTAGCTCTAAAAAAAAAGAAAAGAAGAAGAAGCAGATTCCAGATCTGAAAAGTAAAGCCAATGTATTCCGCATTCTTTATAATGGCCAGCAGGGGGCAACTCCTCTGGTTTCAAAGAGAAGTCTGGATAAAAACAGCTATGGGCTCTCATGCATATGTCCTCAGTTCACAGTCACATAAATCTCTTGTTTGTCACGTCCATTCTCAAAACAACAACAACAACGTGGTGATGACTGAAATTTCACAATAAAGCGTGGATGGAGAAGTCCATCTTTTATATACAGCGTATGGCTTCACCTCACTTCTAAACACACAGCAAAGCCAGTATCAAAGCAGACATGCTCAGCTGATTTCTATTCAGATTAATAACATGCTGATCCATGAGAGGTCATGTTAACAGAAGCCTGTTAAAAATCTGCTCTGCCATTATTTAAGACCTGCAGCCTGCGCTCGGACTGGTGGGTCACCTACTTCACTCCAGTGAGCCTGACATGTCAGAGTGACGACGGAAAAGTGCCGTTTTCAGATCAGCTTGTGATTTTGGATTCGCCTTCGTACTTTCGCCTGAAAATATTTCACTGGATAAACGGCGACGTTGAAAGTGCCACACTGATCCCAGCACTTCCTTTAAAAACAAACACGCAGGGCTGGAACGTGTGGACTTTGGTCCACTTCGGAGAGAGACTGTACAATTTTTAACCAGCCAAATCAAACCTGGGGACTGACTGAGGACGTGCTGAGTGTGCGCACCGATCATACATGGCGCTGTTTTTACTCGGGAGACGTGGCTTTCAGAGAGCCATGACAGCGATCCGGCCGTACTGGTAACAGTTCTTACTGTCTTCATACTGTGTGCACTGTGAAATGACACGCACGACTCTTCAAGGACAAACTGCACAGAGCTGCAGAGACCACGCAGGAAATGCGTTGGGTTTTCTTGCAGTCGTAGTTCTTGCCTCGAGGTTTGTTTGATTCCAGTCCACTAGATGGTGTAGTATGCCCACTCACTACAACATAGTGTTTATGAACCAACTGTGATATTACGACAGTATCGATTATATATATATAACTATAAAAACTGATGTAACAGCCATTTCTATTTAATGCGAGTTTAATGTCTGTATTCGTCTTCATCATGGCCACACTGTGTCCTTTATCTGTCACAAATATTACATAAATATAATATTCTAACACGTTTTAATGTCGTAAATCATACTTTGCAAATATTTTAAATGCAGAAAAGGGGGTTAAATATTATATTATATTATATTATATTATATTATATTATATTATATTATATTATATTGTCGATCTGGTGAATAACTGTTAGGGATGTTTTTGTTTAATAGCAAATAATAACAATAATGTCCTTTTTCATCCTTTATCCTTCCGTGACTGTCTTTCAAATTAAAGCTAAACACCTTGCTTGTAGACGGATAATATTTAGAATAATCTCATCGTCATTTAATGCATAAAGTGTTTGCCTCGAGGCTTTTGCAGGAGTAAATCTTGATATTATAGATGTGTTAGACTGCAAAACATTACCTTTAAAAAGATTACTGCGGGGTTTTTTTTGTTTGTTTTTGTTTTGTTTTGTTTTTAAAGGATGGAGAAATATCACAGTCGCGCACATAAATATATGACTGCCATCACGTGATGGTAAATAACCACCAGCAACTCTGAGCTGTTGCAAACACTGTTATCTCTGAACATGTAATTTGCCAGTAGGTTAGTTTTATTCAGTAAATGAATAATTGCTGCATCTGAACTGCTTATAATCAAAACTTATATGAGTTCATGTACACCTTTTGTTTTATTCAAGTACCGTTGTTGGCGCACTTTACTCAGAGCCTTTGATTTTCACAGCTTTGAAATGTGTTCTGCAGTAATGTAGGTAGAACATTTACAGTTCATCCCAGCAAAATAGCTTTAATAGTAACAGAGACCAAGAATAAGAGCGTGCCATACATCAGCATTCTAAATCTACAGGAACAGATGCTGTCAGTGAGGGTTAAGCTGAACAATGGTTCCACTTTTCAAACCTGCTTTTAAGGGCCCATAAAACCCAAGATTCTTCTATTCTCATAAAAGGTGGACAATGTGATTGCTGTAATTGTCTTAACAAAGGACGACTTTATCTTTGGTTGTAACATTCAAAGTAACTATCCCACCTTATTCTGCTATCCACAGCTCATTTTGACTGCCACCGTCTCCTCGTGTGTTTCCCTGCAGCTCTTCAGTGGCCTCAGGCAAGAAGCCTGTTAATGGAGTGGATCTGTACTACGAGCAGACAGGCAGAGGAAAACATGCTGTGCTCTTGCTTCCTGGCGCTCTGGGTAAGTACAAGCACACGCCTCCTTTTAATGTAGAAACGAAGTTTGGCTATATGGGAAGACATCAAAATCTTTATACTCAAAATATCTCTGTTGTAAGAATAGCATATCATTCAGTACAGTTTGATTGAGTCCTTTAAGCATCTAAAAGAAAAACTGCTATATTTTCTACCACAGGAAGCACAAAGACAGATTTTGGTCCTCAGCTTAAGTCTCTGGCCAAAGAACGCTTCACTGTAGTTGGCTGGGATCCCCGCGGGTATGGACAATCCTGTCCCCCAGACAGAGACTTCCCCCCTGACTTTTTTGAGAGGGATGCGAAGGATGCAGTTGATCTTATGAAGGTTTGCTGATAAACTCAGGGTGAAAATGATTACCAATCTGACCTTTACAGGTTACAGAGAAGCCCCTTCTCTGGGGGGTATGTGAAAGAAAGGAACATATGGGGACTGATAAACTTCATGCTCAGTTCAGCGTGTCGTAAAATGATAAAGGTCTAGAATTCATCCAAAATGGAAAATAAGTTAAATTCTGCAATCCAAAACCTGCTAGATTTTACTACAGTCTAATATCTGGATAAATATTAGAAAGCAATACTAATCCTAATATTTTTATTTTTTTTATTTTTTTTATTTTTTTAGCCACACATCGAGTTTTACCATTTATGGAAACTCCCATAACAAAACAGATAATGTATTGGCAGGAAATTACCTTAAAAAAATTACCTGGACCTTTTCTTTTTGGTCTTTCTTTTCTTTTCTTTTCTTTTCTTTTTTGCGCAGTTTAGAGAAAGTGTTTAAAGCACAATTAATAAATTATTATATACAGTTAGTGTATATGCCTCCTCTATTCTCTGCTTTGTGTTCTGATCAAAATTTAGGCAACCCTGACTTAAATGATGTCTAATCCACGGTCCGATTCTAATACTAAGACATGTTATTTTCGTACACCAATATTAAAATTCCTGGTTTATGAAGCTATATCCTTCTTTTACCCTTCAGTAATGAACATGACAACAAGCCCCTGTCTGGGGTTTTAGTTTCCGGTATGAGGCTACAAACAAACCCCCTCCTTTCAGTACTTATTTACTGCAATATTTTGTATGCCAATCAAATTGCTTTTTGACCATCATCATAACTCTTATGCAAATACACATTTTGAAATCACTGGCAACCAATGAGCTACACGTACAGTGTGTGAAATTAGAAGGCTGCAGAATCCAACACAGCTGTTGTATGTTGGTAAGCTTTAATAATATTTTAATATTCTCTTTGATTTTTCTCTTTGATCTTGTTATTGTATACTATATGTTCCAATAGTGGATACTCGTGTTACACACAGCCAAAGTTGCGAAAAAGATTGTAGATACTAGATGCATACAAGTAATCTTCACAGGCACATTATTCTGGCCCCGCCCACCTGTTATTCAAATTTGAGTGATGATTCAAAACAGAAAATTTAAAGGCCACCCCCATGCCCCACCACCAACCATTTGCATGGTTCACTGTTCAAAATGTCTTAGAACTGTGAATCACGCAGGAAGGATTCTGTCAAATAGGTTTCTCACAATATCTGTACATTCAGAAGCATGAAGACTAATTGTCTTCTGCATTATTTACTGCATTTCATGATTTATATATCACAATTCATATACAGATAAATGTACAACTGTCTGGTCTTGCAGTTAAAGAAAGTTTTTGCATTTTTTACAACAGCAAGTTGTGTTACTGCTTTGACACAACCTACTTTTTTTTTTTTAATCATTTCTTTGGCAGACACTGGGATTCGGCAAGTTCTCCCTGCTTGGGTGGAGTGACGGGGGAATCACGGCTCTGGTTGCAGCCGCAAGGAACCCCGATCTGATCAACAAGATGGTCGTGTGGGGAGCCAATGCTTTTGTTTCCCAGCAGGACCTCAAGCTTTACAATGGTGTGTCACGTTTTATTGCCTTGGACAAGTGGCAAGTTATTCGAGCTACAAATTGGCTTTCACTTGACTATGTGCGCGTTGTGTGTTTGTGTGTGAACGGTTATGTTGTGGGAACACTCAGAGGTGCGTGATGTCTCCAAATGGAGTGCGAGGATGAGGCAACCCATGGAGGAGGTGTATGGGGTGCAAGTCTTTGCTAAACTGTGGGAGGCCTGGGTGGATGGAATCGCACAGTTTGTCCACAGACCAGAAGGTGATGGCTCTGTGCTGTTGCAGGCACACTAGACAATCTGAAAAGACACTTGTTAATTTTGTCTCTTACTAATGCAGATAATCTGAATGTTTCCTTTTTGCTCTCTGGTTAGGAAGCATCTGCATGGAACTTCTGCCCCTGATCAGCTGTCCAACCCTCATCATCCATGGAGAGAAAGACCCCATGGTGCCAATTCTCCACCCTGAGTACCTCCTCAAACACATCAAAGGTTCACGGTGAGAACGCACAATAATATTACCACAAATTGATGAATTTCACTTTTAGGTACAAGCTAAATCAAGATTTTCATCCCCAAATCTAGATTGCATTTAATGCCAGAGGGGAAACACAACCTCCACCTGAGGCATGCTGATGAATTCAACACACTGGTGGAAGACTTCCTAGAAGAATGAAACCACGGCTTCATTATTCGACTGTGGAGAAAAAGAGTTGGTGTTACTTTAAAAATAAAATGTAGAATGTGAATTGTAATGTTATTTTGATTTTTTTTTTTTATGATGCAATCTTCATTTGGAATGTTAGATTTAATAAAAAAAAAAAATAGAAATATGCGAAACAGCTTTTTACACTAATTAAAGTTACAATTTAATGTAAATAAATTCCATTTGTAACAAAATCTGGGTTCCATCCAGCTACAGACCTGTGACAACTGTCTTTAACAGGATGCTCTGAAGCAAAGTTTACTAAAAATGTGTCAAGGGCTCAGCAGGTCAAAGGCTTTATTTGAAGAGGAGAAACATTACTACCATCTTTAAATATTGTACATTTATTTGACAAGGAAAGCTCAAAGCGTCACCTTCAAGGGCTGAAGCAAGACTTCAGTGGTAAAATCCCTGAGGTCCCAGTGTTAAAATGCTTATAAGCTCACAGCAAAATAAAGATTTTTACAGTCCGGTACAAGAATAAAATATTTACCAATAAAACTCTTATAAAGTCTCTGCTATTTCATAGAGGGTGCCACTGTAAGAAAGTGTCATTAAAAGCTAATATATGTGTCTTAATTCACACTGAATGAGTAATAGGGATCTAGTGCGGCACCAAGATCGGTTGTGCTGGATTCTCACTCTAGAGCATCGATGATCGATTGCTTTGGCCTGCCTTTTTTGCTAAACCAGGAAGTATTCCATGCTGTTTATAGTTAAGCTAACGCGGCCTTTAGATGTTCATCCAATAAAGAGGGAAACAAAATTGGCGAAATGCAGAACGGTGCGGAATTTGAGGGAATTTCCGTTCACAATTTCTCTGAAAAGATTCTGGAGCAGGTGGTACACTTTCACGTCATGAAGCTCAGCGGCGGGTTTTTCCTTTGGGTCGGTTCGGCTCCGGTTCTGTCCAACTTAGCAGTGTCTATGAGCAGCAAATATGTAAGTACCGCACAGCACACCTTCATTCACCAAGTACTGGTTAGCTGTTTTCCAGAAATAAAGAATATTGGGTATATTCGTCGGGTGAGGAATACGAAACTTGGAATTTAAAAGCGCAGGTCTTCAGTTCTTTAGGAAGATTTTCAAAGTTTTTCATAAAGAATATAAACGTTATATAAAATATGAATATTGTAAAACAGCATAATTAAAAAAAAATCTTATAATTTGCTGAACTTTTTCCTAATGTTGTTATAAAAAAATTAAATATTTTTCTTAAATTAATTTGCGGTTTTGTAACATACGTGCACGACTACACACACACAACACACACACACCACACACACACAACACACCACACACACACACATCTCATTCTCATAGTTCCTATGAGATGATATTTCACTCATTGGTGTGTGATATTGTGTGTGTGTGTGTGTGTGTGTGTGTGTGTGTGTGTGTGTGTGTGTCTGAGTGAGAAAGCGAGTCTTCTGAAGATTAGAAGTGTTTCTCTATTTCCCTGAGTTGTAAAAAAAATTGCCTAGGCCTATAAACAGGTATTAAGTCACTTACATGTTGATTTGGAAAGGGAAGCTAACAGCTTATATGCTTTTGTCTGCAGGATTCAATGCCGTTATCTACATTAGTTATGGGGGACCCATCCAACACAGCACCAAATTCTTTGGCACAAAGATTAGGTAATGTTTAACACTAGTTTGCAATATGTGTTGTATGTAGGAGATGGCTACAGCAAAGTCTTAAAATGCTCATTTAAGTTGCATGTGGTTCTTAATTGTGGATTTCTATTATATTTAGAATTGTACCATTGATGTAATTTTGAACCCAGAGTCAATGGCACGCCTTTTTCTTGCATGTGTTTTTGGTGTCTACTTGACCTTCCTTCCTGAGGGTCAACAGGGAGAATTGAAACTTGAGTAGAGTGATGCTTCAAAGTAGCGTATCTGTGTATGGAGTATTCAGAGTGTGTGTTAGTACAATAACTAGTGTAACCGTGAAACGATAGGTTTGAAATCAAAAGTGATATTGCATTTAGTAACAGAAGCAAGGCAAGTCTCAAATCTCCACAAATTCTATCGTCAAACTTAATTACAGCTGGCTTGGAGAAGTGTTTCACACCTCTGATATGCTGCGGAGTGTTAAATAAAACACTACATTTAACTTGGTTCAAAACACAGCAGCAAAGAATAGCCATTTATCTTTGTTTTGTGAAAACACTTAGCTAATCTCAGTGTCCACTGTAAAATGACGTCCGCACTGGAAGACACTACATAATATCACTGGAACTCAGCAGCTTGCAACAGGTGAAACATTGACAATGTGACGTGAGTAGGAGGCAACTAACCTATTTCAGTTTTGAGGTGACTGGTAACTACCAGTGTGAACAAAGGACTGCTGGTTGACTGTTGACTCAGTGTCAACTGAGTGTTGACTCATTAGCAGTGTACCTACACAATGAGAACCTGGTATGCTAAATAATGTTGTAGTATCTATTCCTGAAAATGTGCAGGGTGATGCAGAGGGCAATTGTGAGGCTGAACGTGGACGTCTTTTTACCTGCCAGCTCATGTCTGGGTAGATTTGTCTGTGGAGACTCTATTATACAATACAACAACTTTGTCTGTGCACATGCCTAATGCAAAGTCTACAGAGATGACTACTCATCTATGGTGTCTTTACCACATAATGTTGCCTTGACAACTAAACAGGAAACATAGGATTTTTTTTTTCTCACCCACAGCCAATGAAATTAAGGAATTGACTGGCTGAGGCATGCTTGTAAAGTCTGCAGGAATGCAGAACTATAAAATATGTGCATAAAGAGCTCAAATTGTCTGCCAGGGAGTCCTTGTGACAGTGGGACAGTCCTTATAGGCGTGTTATAGTTTCATATCTAACTGACCAGAAGTCGGGATTCCCGAAAACAATTTTGTGACTATTCAGACTCAGTACACATGTTGTTCAGGCAAACTGTAACCAGACCTCGGAGAACAATAACAGGATTGTCTGCAACTGATGATTAAGTCCTCGTGGTCTTTGCAGCTATGTGCTAAGTTTATAAGTCTCTATAGACATTAGAGTTGGGCCACTGCTGACCTTAATTTATTTTTACCATTTCGTGTTTTGTGTGAACACAAAGTTAACTAATGTTGTGTCTCTCCATATTTCAGCAAAGAAGACCAAAAAACAAGTATTTGTCAGTTACAGTCTTCCGATGACAGATTCCAGCCTCAGTCTCTTGGTGGAGAACAGGATCAAAAAGGAGCTGGAGCTGCACGCTGAGCATTTTTGAGCACATGTGACCCTTTGTAGGAGGAGGGCAGCAGTGTAGTACTGGAGTCGTACTCAAATGCAATAATCAGGACAAACGGCCACATCAAGTGTTTTTTTATTGACAATAAATTAAGTAGTTTATTATCAAAACATGTACTATAGGCCTGTGGCTTTGTCTGTTTGTTTGTTTTTTTACAAATCCATATTAAAAAAATAACACTTAGAAAACAGCATTAGTGGTTGAGGTTTTTTTTCCCTTCAGTTTTCTTAGAGTATTTTTTTACTGTTGAAAACATACAAACTACCAAACCATACTGAATGTCTAAAATATGTGCTGTGTACTAAATATGACTATAAAAATGGAGGATTCTCGGGTTCTGGTGTATCTGCACAAAAATGCTTGATGGGATGGTTTGTCTATTCAGTGTGCTTCACAGTCTATAAAAGTAAGGTTATGTTCCATATTTTATAAATGAATGGCACATGTATACATACCTTAGATTTTTATGCAGTCCTAAGGGATACCAATATAATAAAGTGTATAATGTACACCAATCACAACTAAACCAGGTCTATGCAGACTATGCTGCTCTATTCTAATCTTCACACATCTCAAAAAACTGTAAAATATTGTGCTTTCTGTCTAAAGTTACACACTCTAGGAACAGGATTACAGTATTAGCACAGTACAGAGAACGAGGAGTGAGTTTGGAAATGTTTGCTAATTAAGGAGGTATTTCAAGCAACAAAACTTTCCCTTGGCAGCATGACAAAAAATAAATACAGTTTTTTTTTCTTTCATTACATCGTATCTTCTCTGTTTTGTTAACAGAACAGAGCGATAAAGCCATTTAAATTGCTGAGGTGCATCATAAGACATACAGTAGTGCACTAGCAGGTCACGCTCATGTCCGTTCAGCTCTCAGATTTGTTTAACATTATGCACAAAGTCTCTGTAGGCTACACATATGGTCTGCAAGAAAGGTCTCCGGCTGTTCGTCTTCCAACAACCATCATACGCCAGCATCAGCAGTAGTAACGCTTCTTTAAAAATCAGTGTCCACACTGACCTCTCAGCTGAGGATAAAGTGCCACATTGGACTTCATATAAAGAGACCACAAATGAGGAAGTACTTGTAGCAGTTCACAATACAGCCCGCAACTTATTGTCCGGTTTCCCAACATTTACCATGTATTATTTAGTGAATTCAAAGTGGATTTTTTGTGTGTAAGTCCTTGGAACTGGTTCGGGAATGGGCATCATTAAAGGAGGGGTCAATATGAGTTCTCTTTCTTTTATAGGTGCAGTTCCTGGCACCTTGGTAGTCTCTTGCAAACCAAGCAATAGCTCCAATGTTGCCTACAAATACTCGCTGGTTCTGTAAAATGTTGTTACAGTAGATTAAGGGAGTTTAAAGGAAATGAGAAACAAATTGTACGTTGAGCATTTTAATCTTTGAGTACCTTTCAAGTGTTTTAGCAGTAAGGTCGAAATTTTATCTTTATGAAATGACAATTGGGTTTAGACTAAAGGCCAAGTGTGTAATACCTAGTATTACACTGGGTATGAGGTATATTAAAGAGTAGCCTAACATCCACTTATTTTTTGATAATGTAGTATTATTGTGGGTATAGGCTATGAGATACAGTATGCTGGCCTCCACTTCTGACACAACAAATACCTAAAAATAACTACAGTGTAATTCATCCGTCTTTGTATCCACTTACAGAGTGGATGCAAAGAGGTTACAGAGGGGGCTGTCCCAGCTGTCATAGGGCAAGATGCAGGGCACACCCTTGACAGGTCACCAGTTTATCACAGGACTAACACAAAGAGTAAATGGTAAATAGACTGGTTCTAAAATAGGGCTTCCCTACTTGAGAACATCACTCTTTCATATCCACACAGGGACTTTTTCTCTAGATCTAAGTGCTTTCTATCAAACATTTTTCCATGTTAGGAGCAACTTGGGCTTCAGTATCTTGCCCAAGGATACTTCGTCATGCAGACTGGAGCAGCCAACTACCAACCTTCTCTACAGCCACCAGACAACCATTCACACCTAGAGCCGATTTAAATTCGCTGATTAACCTAACCCTATGTGTGTATGTCTTTAGGTTGTGGGAAGAGTTCCCAAAGAGAGCATGCAAATTCCAGTCAGAAAGGTCCCAGACTGGATTTGAGCCTAGATACTTCTTGCTGTGAGGCAACAGTGCTAACCACCCCACAGCCTGTTCAGTTTTTTCCTTTAAAACTGCTAACTGTTGCCCCATAGTTTTACTGTACCTGTTGGTAAGTATTGTAAGGTACTGAAAATGTCAATTGAGAATTACTTGATAAATGCTGGGGAATTGCACAGTGAGTCACAGGTTGTATTAACCAATGCTACAGAACAAAACAAAAAACATTTGTGCCCTTTTCATGCAAAAAGTTAGTGGCTTTAGCCAATCCCTGGATCTCCAATGTGTTGGCTGCAAATCACAAACACTTGATTGTGTCTCTGACATTTAGTGCAAAATAACCTACCTACAAAGAGATCTAAGATGTAGTGAAATCCAGTTTCAACGAGTCAAAACTACAGACAGTAAACTCAGAGCACACGTTATTGAAAGTTATTCTGCTGTACTTTGTCTCTCCACTTGTGTCTGCTTGTACCCTCGAGCAGAAGGTGGCTCAAGAAAATCACCAACACCACTGAAGACGCTCATATTATCTGACATACACTGACTTCAATACAATATATTTTTGGCAACTCCTGAAGGAATCATAGTCACTACAAATGACACAAATTTACTATCATCATCATCTGAATCCTCAACATAAAAAGAGTTCATATGAACAATTAGTTTCCCTTAAAGTACAGGAAGTTCAGTCATCGCTTGCTCAGGTTAGTGCTTGGAGCAGTTATTAGCACAGAAGACAACTTGCAAAGCTGCTCACACTCCATTGGCTATGGCATGATTCCCGATCACCTCCCCACCAGTTGCAAGGGCGTATGAGGCAGGTACCGCTGCCAGAGCGGTGGCTGCTGCCACTGTAGCGCCCCCAGTGGCTGAGAGATGTAATGGTGTGTCGTGAACACGGGAGTAGTCCCTATCACTCTTGGCGAGAAGGAGGTGCTGCTCTCCCGGATGGAGCAGGGTCTGACGGGTAAAGGTCTCTCCATCAGCCAGGCTCTCCGGCAGTGGCTGTCCCCGTGGCTCAGGCAGCAGCAGGAGGCAGATGATGCACAGCAGGGTGCAGCAGGCAAAGATCACATGATGCAGGAAGTAGCCCTTCTGGTTGTGGAGCTCCATGATGGGTGCAGTGAGCATGCCAAAGCCAGCGCTAGCCAGGACCAAGCCCAGTCCTCCACCCCTGCAGAAAGAAAGGTCAGAGCTGATTTATTTCCAAGGTGTTCTGACGCACCTTAAACTAAAAACAGCAGCATTCTAGAAGCATTCTTCATACAACAGGATTGGAACATCATTAAAAGTTGACTTCTTATTTTTTGAGATATAAACATGGTCAAATAACTTTAAATGGACTGCTTCTTATAAAGTAGCTTTCTACTACAGGCCTCACTTAGCTTGTCTCATGCAGCACTTTTTAAACTATGCCTAAAGGCTTTCTAACCTCCTAAATTACCTAAATTATTTCCTTAACATGTCTCGAAGGTCTCCAAAGGCCTGGTAATGAACTAATCATTTGATTCAAGTGTGCTGACCCAGTGTGATATCTAAAACCTGCATGACGCCAGCCCTTCAGGCCTGGAGTTCCCCAACCGTGTTGTAAGGAGTCACAGATTGATCCACGACTTTCTAATTGGTAGATGACCCAGTCTACTACTCGAGCCACAGTCACCACAATGCAAATAATGAGATCAGCCTACATACATACCCCTTTTTTTTCCCTATTTTTGTCTCTGTATTATATTTGCAAAAGTAGAACACATCACCTATTCATGTCATAAAAACAGCTCTAGTTGTGAGCATAGAAGCCCCACCCACCTGCTGTTTGGACCTTCTGTTTGTAAGGGAAAGCCAATCAGAACAATTGGAGGCTGGAGTGAAAGGGAAATGAGCTCAAATGGCTTTTTTTTTTCAGATGAAGAGGTTGCACCAAAGCCTAATGTAGGATATTTGTGGATTTTCTGACTGGTGAATCATACGGTGCTAATGTATTAGGAGTACAGAGCTGAAAGTGGGCAGGATACATCCCACTTAAGAGTATTAAAATGGCAGGCTTTATTCAGCCACTTTTATCACTTTCTTAAGCTGACAACGGTCTTCACTCAGCATCTGGTCAGATCTATTGCTCTGAACCTCCTTCATAACCTCTTATAGCCCTTTTTCCTTAAAGCCACGTTTTCACCAGTTTTCTGTGGAGCCATTGTAATCAATAATGTGGCACACATTTTTCTTTCCAAACACTTGTCAGTCATAAACACACCACAAGAGGGAGCAAATATGCAATTTGAGAACAAAAGCTGTGTGCAGACACTGTCATAATAGACAATATATATTTTTAAAGTAATAAGACTGTTTGCTTTCATAAGATGTGTGTTGTGTTTATGACTATGCAGGCTCACCTGATGACAGTAGGAGTGATTTCAGCACAAAAGAAAATGCTGAGTGTGCTGACAGCATGAGAAGAGAACATCCCAATTATGGAGAAGGCCACAGAGAATTTCCTGTTAAGAGTGTCTCGCAAAACTGTTCAAAAGAGAGGAAACAAGCAATAAAAATCAGCAACAACAAATGTAACATGATTCCAGGGACATAAATGACATTGTTTACTGTGTATCACTAAGTTTTCCTCAAACCAGTGGAAAGGTTTATCATTTTAATTGTTTTAGATGATAAATCTTGTAACTGCAAATGTACCTGTGTCATGGCGAAGGCTGTACTTCCCAATCACTGGATTCCATTAGTGAGCATTGGAGAAAAGAGAGATGTCATTAGTAAGCACGAAGAGCAGCACAGCACTGACTCAAAACAAGCAGAATAAAAGCCTTCAGGAGAACAGTTTACCACTGAAGCCTGAAATAATGACTACATGCTGCAGATGTAGGTCAAAGCGGAAGAATGAGGGGAAGCTCCTATTAGAATCAAGGTTGAGCTGCAGTTGGTACTGTTTTAATGACTAAGGGAAGGACGCCGAAGTGTTTGAGAATTTCAGTAAAAGTCTGGCTAGCATGGCTAAACCTTTTCAGTTACAGTTCTCAAGCTAACTGCACGCACAGCATGTCTGACAAGCTTCAAAGTCGTCAAACTGTCCGATAAACAACAGGAGGAGGGCACAACTAATTTCAGGATTAAAGCCGATCCAAAGAGGCCATCCAAAGAGTTTCAAGGATATATTCATGGTATTTTCACCAGTAAAAACAAGAGGTGAAAAGTGTAAAGACTGGATTAACAATGTTTCTATTAGTTTTGAGAAGAGAGGCTAAAGTTAGCATGCCTAGCTAATAGCTTGCTACTTATTTGAAATATAGTTTTACTTTGAAGGCAACAGGATAGTATAACATTACAGTCATGGTGTCTGTACAAAGTTAGTTGTATTTTAGACCTTCACACCAAAGTTTTGTTTGAGTCAAACTTTGCAGTAACTTTAGTAGCTATACAAAAAATTCTAAGTAATCACTTTTATCCTGTGATAAAACCCTTCTGTCATGATGGTAGTGGTCTCCCCCCAAAAAACATGGCCGTAGATGCATTACAGTGCATCTATGTAACAAAATGTGATTGTGTAACAAAGGTGATTGTGGTTTGGAGCTATATAAATAAAGTTGATTTGAATGGTCTACTTGTGCATTTTTTTATTACTTACAGTTAAGCAAACCCAGCTGCAGCAGTGATGCCAGGGCTGTTATGATCATGAATGTGAGCAGCCCTCCACGCCGACCCATCAGCCCGACCGCAGGGCATAGTGCTAGACAGGTTGCCACGGCGATGCCCGCCATGGTGTAATAGTCAGCATGGCACAAAGCCGTGGGCTGAGCCTCGGGGTCCATCATACTGCGAGCGAAGCAGTGGTGAATTCCATAACCTGTCAGACTGTACATCAAGACAAAACCACAGAATAAGAGAGTGGCCAATGAGGTGCCACCTAAAACATGCGTCCGCCACAGGGCACGTGAGGTTTGAGTATGTCTTCATTCTCTGGAGACCAGCTCATGTGTAATTCATGCTCTCAACACAACGGATGTTGGCTGTTATTAGCAAAGGAACTGTACAAGCCGGGACCACAAACGCAACACACTTACGAGTTGACACACAGCACCACAATGTTTTTCCACAGGTTCCTGGTGCTCATCATCTTGACAATGCAGCTCCTCTGGGGTTTCTTGTGCAGCTCCTGCTCCAGCTCTGGTAGGAAACATGAAACGCACACCTTGAGACCTTTCCTTTTCAGGTGGTAATGAGCACCCGGCCATAAGGGATCTCTAGCACGGAGAAGCTAAAGAGCTTTGGGGGGGCTTTAGATAGATGTAGGACATCACTGTGCCCACTCTCATCATCCCTCTGACTGCTTGGCTACTGGGAGAAGCAGCGACAATGAATCAAACACCAACTCGGGGGAACAAGAAGTGTCGTGGCAGAGAAAGGTGAGACACGTTAAATCTGTCGCAAGACAATTAATAGCCAGGGATCTCATTTATAAACATGGCGCACGCCGAAAATGAAGTCTGAAAAAGGCCTGTGCAACTTCCCACGCACAAGTTGGGAGTTTTCAAAGGCAATCTTGACATGCACACTGGTACAGAGAGTCCGACCCACGCTTATGAACATTTTGGAGACAGACAGAAATTAGCAATGCACATTGTGAGGTGCTAAATTAAAGGCATGATGTAAAAACCAATACATAATACTTCACATCATACGTTAAGTATGATTTCCTATAATGTAGTACTTATGGATCTACTTTATCATAAATATTGAAATGCCAGTAACCCACGGCAGCACTGAGATGAGCAGAATCAAATATTTCTCCAACTCAACATCATATTTTTCATCATCCATTACACTAAATATCATCACAAGTTATTATAAAGTGGGCCAAGTTCACCACAGCAAAACAGCTTTTTGAGGGCAGGTTAGAAGACTGATTGAAGTGCACACATTTCTATACTGACCGTGATTTATAAAGGGAAGCGTCTGAGCTGGTGAGCATAGGCATGCTCTATAATTATTATTGCTATTTTTTGTCCACACCATCTCAGCTTCTCTGCTCAGGTATAGTATGGATCCTACACATTCTTTTTAAATGAGACCCCAGGTGCTTCGTACTCAACTGAGATTTACAGGATAACAATGTTGTTGTTAACTGACAGTGCACATGCTCTCAGCACTATTTGGAAGTCAGACTTTGTGTATATTATAATACAAAACCATTAACAACCTAAAGGACTGTGGATCTTTACCTTATTGCGTTTGCATTTCATCATATCAATGGTCTGAGCAGTTTTATATGCATGTCAGTGTCTTTGCTTGCTCATTTCATCACACCGAGCAGCAGCTGTAATGTAACATACTGCAGACAATTTAAATACATTGCAAAGTGAAGAGAATTGAAGGAAACCAACAGAAAGAATAGAATTCGTGGCCCAGTGGTTGTGGGATCTTTCATCTTCTCGCTCCCTCTTGAATTCATCCTCACCTGTAAGAACTCCGCTTGGCTCAGTTGTCATGTCGACTTGGTTCTTCCTGGCGATCTGCAGCATCATGGCTTTGGACCGCCGGTAATGCTGGGTGGCCAGCAACCAGCGCAGGGATTCGGGAAAAATCCTGTAGAGGGAGTGAAAGAGGGGGATGGCGAGGAGAAGCAGACAAAGGATGAGCAGAAGATTTGTAAATGCAAGAAAGAAACAAGTGAGGGCAGAAGAAAACAAGAGGAGAAAGAGACTATTGTTTGTAAAATCAGAGCGAGCTTGTGTGGTGCCGTGTGTACTGTACAAGCCATCGCCTGGCTCAGAGCTGTGGATTTTCTTCAGAGGGCGGGACTCACCAGACGTACGGCAGCATCAGTACGAAAGGACTGATTATGACGATCTGCAGGACCTGCCAATCATCCCGGTTTGGCCAATGGCGACACAGAGCGGCCACCCCTGGCATCAATAGCTGCCCGCCCACCATAAGAAAACTGGCCACCATAGTCATGGAGAAACGCCAACCTGGCAAACACAGCTCGATCCCTAAAATAAAAAGACAAGCACGAGAACAAAAAGACTTCATTTTACAGAAAACATGGCTTCCTTTGGTGTCAGTGCGCCACGATAGGCGAATAAATTATGTATGCGCTCTGTGTGTTTGGATGTGATTACCATTATAAACTTGCAGCTGTCTTAATGGCCTGAAAGAGCATGTGTTTGTTTAATGGTGAGGTTGGCACTGAATTTCCTGTCATGAATTATTGAACACTTATTGCTGATCCTTCCCCTGAGAGCGCACTAGTTTAACACCAGGCCTCTTCATTAAGTTAGGATGGACTGCATGTGGAAGCGTGTGAGTGAGTTCAGCTGCTCGGTGAGCTTTTCGCTGGAACCGTCCTTTAAGTCCTTTCCACGTGACTGGGCTCCTATCCTTTCCCTTACTGCCTGTAACATGGCACAGTCCAGATGGCCTGGCCCATATGGCAAGGGCCTTTTGAAGGTGACCATTGTTGGTGGATGAGAAGGGAGGAAGGGGGGCATACTCACTATACTCACTAACCTGTACTGTCACTTGTTATTGTGAGGCAGAGAGAGGAAGCTGGGCTGGGGGGTTGACAGAGTAAAGAAAGTAGAGTAGGGACTGAATACAAATTACCTAACCCTCCAAAAGTCCCTCCATTCATCAGTGGAATCACCAGAGGAATGATAATAAAGACTGGTGTGTGTGAGAGAGTGAGAGAGAGAGAGAGAGAGAGAGAGAGAGAGAGAGAGAGAGAGAGAGAGAGAGAGAGAGAGAGAGAGAGAGGAGGAAATACAGAGAAAAACACAATGAGGAAGAAGGAGGCGGGATGGAAAGATGACTAAGATTTTCAGATAAAAGAATGAAAGGAAAATGATTCAGCTAGAGGTTAAAGGTATTACTGAAATTCCCTTGAACTGTTTTTCTTCCTTAGACCTGAGTCAAAAATCTTCCCACACAAGGTCCAAAACAGATGAAGGAAACTGCACTGACCCATAATCCTTAACCTGGCCTTCTGCTTCTACTTTTTCTAGCCAAAAAGACAGTGTGAGTCTGTCTCTGGCCCAGTGATGGGAGCAGTATACAGCTTTTCACTATTTTTTAACATAGCGGTCTAAAAATATAGCATTAAATGTAAATTATCAAATCCAAATGTTTCCAATGTAAAATAAATAAATAAATAATAACTTTATCTCAAATCACAAAAAGAAACTGAGAAGTCAGACCACGAGCCAGAGTTGACCCAGGATGTGAATGTGATGGATGCTTAGTTACACTTCTGCTGATCGGCTTTATTTTCATATCGGTTTCTTGTCCTGTGTGTTTAGTAACCACACGCTGTTCCCAGATCTCGGTCAGTCTGTACAATTAAAACTGCACAAATCAATAATTTACTCAACAGCAGATCGAACGACTGAGTCTAATGTGAAAGAGGTCGCTAATGGTGACAAACAGACTGAAAAAATCACCCAACTCTGCTTTTTATATCCACCCTGCTGAGCAATTTAGCATTGTTTATCCCAGAAAACTCAACCCTGTATAAGGCAGCAACAGGTGGCCATTATTAAGCTTCAGTTAAGCTCTGTGCACTTCGTAGGAAACAAGACCAAATGACAAGGATGATGCAGCTAAAAATACAAGTCGCTGACTTTAAATAAACAAGCTTTGTTTCAGCAGGATATGTATACTGTACGATAACTCATTACCCAAAACAACAGTGAATGCAACTTCAGCTTTAAGCATTTGCCTTAACCCATGTCAAGCCATCAGTGCTAAATGTGTCTAATATTTATAAGATAAGATAAGATAAGATAAGATAAGATAAGATAAGATAAGATAAGATAAGATAAGATAAGATAAGATAAGATAAGATAAGATAAGACTTTATTGATCCCACAGCGGGGAAATTTTTGCGTCACCTCAGCTCAGGTACAGATATATGAAGGAAATACAAAAATACAAATAAGTACAATCAATGAAAAAAGTAAGATAATACACTATATACAATGGTAGCATACACAGTATGTGATTATGGATATAGTTGGAAATATGGAAGACATAAACTATATAGCTTGGAAGGTCATGGAAGGTCCATTATGCATGAAGTGGTGACCGTGGATGTTCACAGTGTCCAGTGACTTATGACATCGTGATTGAGGAGTTATAGAGTCTAACTGCTGTTGGGATGAATGATCTGCGAAAGCGAGGGTGTTTCAGTCTCTGACTAAAGGAGCTGCTCAGCCCACTCACATACTCATGCAGTGGGTGATGTGGGTTGTTCATGATGGATGTCAGCTTTACTAACATCCTCCCCTCACCAACCACCTCCACAGACTCCAGGGGACATCCCAGCACGGAGCTAGACCTCCGCACCAGTTTGTCAATCCTGCTCCTGTCCCTGTCCGTGCATCCACTCCCCCAGCAGGCCACTGCATAGAAAAGGGCAGATGCTACCACAGTGTCATAGAATGTCCTTAACAGAGTCCTGCAGACTCCGAAGGACCTCAGTCTCCTCAGCAGGTGGAGTCGACTCTGGCCCTTCTTATACAGGACGTCTGTATTTGTAGTCCAGTCCAGTTTATTGTTGAGGTGAACACCCAGGTACTTATAAGAGTCCACTATCTCAATGTCTTTCCCTTGGATGTTCACCGGTGTTGTAGGGGGTGACTTCCTCCTGAAGTCTATGATCATCTCCTTTGTCTTGCCGGCGTTGATTTGGAGTACGTTGGTCTCACACCAGCCAACAAAGTCACTGATGACCCCCCTGTATTCCTGATCATTCCCGTCTGATACGCATCCAATGATGGCTGTATCATCTGAGAACTTCTGTATATGGCAATCGTCCGAATTATAACAGAAGTCTGAAGTGTAAAGGCTGAACAGGAAAGGTGAGAGAACCGTGCCCTGTGGTGCCCCCGTGCTGCAGATTACCACCTCGGACACACAGTCATGGAGCCTCACATACTGTGGTCTGTTGGTAAGGTAGTCGATGGTCCATGCAGTCAGCTGTTTGCCTACTCCGGCTCCCTCCAGCTTCCCTCTCAGTAGTGCGGGTTGGATGGTGTTGAAAGCACTGGAGAAGTCAAAAAACATGATCCTCACAGTGCTCCCCGCCTGCTCTAAGTGAGAGAGGGATCGGTGTACCAGGTAGATGACAGCGTCATCCACCCCAATTCCAGAACGGTAGGCGAACTGCAGGGGGTCCAACACTGAGCCCACCAGTGGCTGAAGGTGGTGCAGGATGAGCCTTTCCATGGTCTTCATCAGATGAGAAGTCAAGGCAACAGGCCTGAAGTGGTTGGGCTCCCTGGGGTGTGCGATTTTTGGCACCGGAACCACACAGGAAGTCTTCCACAGTTCAGGAACCCTCTCCAGGCTCAGGCTCAGGTTGAAGATGTACAGGGCCACCTGACAGAGCTGGTCTGCACAGTCCCTGAGCAGTCTGGAGCAGATTCCATCCGGACCTGCTGCCTTCCTTGCCTTCGTCCTCTTGAGCTGATTTCTCACCTGATCAGCTGTGAAGTAGATGTGAGGCTGGGCTGGAGTGGGGGGTGGGGCTCGCTTTGTTGTGGATAGATGTGTGGATAGGGGTGAAGCAGGGTTGTGGTGAGAGGAGAGCTCAGGTGACAATGGCATTGCACCCGGAGGGGGGGCGGCAAATGGAGGGGGGTTAATGGAACCTGGGGGGTGGGAGAGGTGATAAGTGGGCCATTGTCAAATCTGTTAAAAAACAGATTCAAGTCGTTAGCCCACCCCCGGCCAGCAGACACTGTGGCTCCTCCATTGTCCTGGAAATGTCCAGAGATTTGTTTCATGTTCCTCCAGACTTCTCTGACGTTTTTCTGTTGGAGTTGGTTTTCCATCTTCCTCCTGAAGCACTCCTTGCCTTCTCGGATCTTGTATTTAAGATCCTTTTGGACTTTCTTAAGTTCCTCCTTGTCTCCCGACCAGAAAGCACTCTTCTTCTTGTTCAGCAGGGCCTTCAGTTCTGGGGTGACCCACGGTTTATTGTTTGAGAAACACTGTATCTTCTTGGTAGGCACAGTGTTCTCAACACAGAAATTAATGTAGTCCGTGATGCAGTGAGTGAGGGCGTCGATGTCCTCACCGTGAGGCTTGCAGAGTTCCTGCCAGTCTGTGCATTCAAAACAGTCTCTTAAGGCCTCAGTGCATTCCTCAGACCACACCCTTATCACCTTCTTCGTGGGGGGGTTCCTCTTCACCATAGGAGTGTAGGTGGGGTGGAGAAGGACCAGGTTGTGGTCTGAGTGGCCAAGCGGGGGGAGGGGTGATGTACTGTAAGCCTGCTTTGTGTTGGCAAACAAGAATCTTGGGTCGCTCCTCCAGGAGTACTTTCCTGTTGCCCAGTGCTAGCAGCTGCTCCCTACAGTAAACAATGGCTTGGCTTACAGATTCTCCAGAAGTGGTGGTAAAAAGTCCCAAAAAGAGTAGAAGACATACTACTACTCTCACAAAAATTTGTGGGTCCAAATTTTAGCTTCTTCTTCTCCTTGACTGTTTCTTAATATCCAAGTATGCAAGTTTTTACTTGTTTACATGCTAGTTTGTACCTGGAAAGTTCATTCGGGAGTCCAGACTTCCCGAGGACGTGAGACGCGTGCGATCATTCACAATTGGAACGGCAGTGATGGTATTACAGTTCAGGTCCAGTGTGTTTTTACCACATTTTCACTTTAATTTCATTGTGATTTTTATTTACAATATACATTTTCCATGATACACCTAATTACTAGATTTCTTTTTAAAAAATCATGTTTAAAAAACTGGCTTTAAGCAATCATGCAAAATGCTTGGCTATAAAAGGACCATCCATGTGAAATTATTTGGCAAGATTGCAGTAAAAACTGGACTGATTCCTTCATTAATTTACATTGGAGTGATCTGAGAACATGGTAAAGAGTTGTTACATGCCAGAGTACGTTGCTCTGTTTTTCTGTTGCTCCTGTCTTTCAGGTGTCAAGCCTCCACTTATTGGCCAATTCAAAGATAATTGGCACACGTCTATTGGCTGACCTGGGCACAGTAGGTCAATAGCTTGCCAGGGATCATTAGAAAAGAGCAGCTCCCTGGACAGCTGGGCAGCTTCTGACTCTTGTGGAACTCTTGTTTGTAGGCTTCTGTGTACATAAAACAGAGTGTGTTGGTGGGAGGCTGGACAAGTAAGCTTGGGGTACCCTATACACTGGCAGCAGACGTTTGACTGTTACAGACACTAGGTTATGCGGCTGATGCCACTTTTGTATGTTTTGACTGGACTTTTTTGTCGAGCAGCTAGACGGGCCTTTTGTTTTGCATATTGCTTTATTTAGACCCAGGGAAGCTGTTGACCTCCTTTTGTTTTGTTAATTTATTTGATTTGGCTCAACCGATTGGTCCTCCTTCCCCACTTTTTTTTTTTGTTGTCAAGTTCATCGTTGTCAAGGCATGACAACAGAATGAAATCCTGCCTGACTATTAACCTAGCTGTTGTCCGTCTTCGTTAATTTTGGTGGTCTTGTGTTAATGTCTCCTCCCTGCCTTAGCCCCCACCATGGTCAGGGGGGGATGCAACACAAATGGAGGCTCGTCCAGGATTCGAACCCAGAACCTCTTGCACCTGAAGCGAGAAGCATACCCCTAGAGTCTAGGGGTATGCCAGTGTTCTAGACATGCTACCTACTATAATATTAATTTTGTCTTTAGCTAAGCACAAACAAACAGATCATCTGACTCCATCTTATCTTATTCTTTGCATCTTCTCCTGTCAAATCAAACCCTTTGCATTTTGTATTCTACAGGTGTGTCGAAATACAAAAATTCGCTATTGTAAGGTTAAAAAGTTTTGTTTGTTAAACCTTAATTTGCTTTACTTACAGACAACACTAAACACCAAACTTTATCATCTGGAAATATAAAATTATTATTGCACTTTTCCTCAGCTAGTATGCACATGTAGTCAGTTTGAGCTGCAGTCACTCAATATTACCTTTGTTCACAGTCAATAAGACTGAATCACAATCGAAAAGAGAAAATCAACTGTACTTTGGCAAAGGCAATGTATCCCTAAAGTAACCTCACAAAAAAAAAAATGCTACCCAACTCTCTGGGGAGGAGCCTGATCCTGCTGACTCTACTGGGATATCAATGCGCACACACAAACAGGCATGCTGGCAAGGACCTTTTGTTCCAGCTGAGTGGGAGAATGGCTCTCCTTGTGCTGATTATCTCACTGCCCACTGCCACCCTCCCTCCTGTGTGCAACCCCCTCTAGCTCATCAGTGTGGTTGAAGTAGCTTTCACACCCTGCATAAAAGCACCTCCACCCCCAGCACCACCACAGTTTTTTTAATCCCCCGCAGCTTCTCATACTTTGCATCTAAAAGTGAACAGTCATACAGAAAGAAAAAGGGTCTGAATAAAAAGAAGCTGATAGAATGGTCAAACTAATTTTCAATGATGAATGGTTGATAGTACTACCACACACACATACACACACTTTTATGTTGTCTGCTGCTCCCTGGCTAACCTTGCCTCCGGCATGAGAACAGCATGGAGAGACAATTAGCTTCCTAACAGCATGAGCTCAGAGTGAGAACCACAGTCTGTGTTTGCGATTATGACGAAGATTTATAGCTCAGCTGGTGATGGGAAAAGATATTGTTGAAATTTTGGAAAAAGGGAGTGTCGTGTTCCTGAAACAAAAAGCTATACTGGAGCCAAAAAACAAACAAACACCCAAAACTATTATAACAAGCTTTCATTAACTGTTCTTAATTGTTTAACTTACAGAGTTGCTATAAGTTAAATGCCACTGTTAGTATGCTAGCTCGCTCACAATACTGCAAGCTAAGATGCTAATTAGTGCTAAGCATGAAATAGAACCAAGAGAGAGATGGGATTTGTTAGGTTGTAATTGAACACTAAGAATCGCAACAAACATGACAAATTGACATGAGACGACCATGCAGTGAAAATGTATGCTATGCCTTCTGATGATACTGCCTAAGGGAAGCATATATAATGTAAACAGAATTGGTCCTAGCACTGAACCCTGTGGAACACCATAATTAACCTTGGTGTGTGAAGAGGACCCTCAGTTTACATTAACAAATTGGAGTCTATTAGATATATATGATTTAACCCACTGTGATGCAGTACCTTTAATGTCTACAGCATGCTCTAATCACTCTAATAGAATATTATGGTCAACAGTATCGAACGCTGCACTGAGGTCTAGCAGAACAACCACAGAGATGAGTCCACTGTCAGAGGCCATAAGGAGATCATTTGTAACTTTCACTAAAGCTGTTTCTGTGCTGTGATGAGCTCTGAAACCTGACTGAAACTCTTCAAATAGTCTATTCCTCTGCAGATGATTAATTAGCTGTTTTAGAACTACTTCAAGAATTTGTTAGATAAAAAGAAGGTTGGACACCCCCCCAACCTGCTCGGCCTGTTGATTAATTTAAACTAACATAATCATCCTGTTGCAACCAGGTTTCTAACAGGCAGAGTAAATTGACTTGTTTATCAATTATTAATTCACACTTAGTTTTTAGTTTATTTTTTGTCTGTTTGGGAGCTGACACAGTGGGGACTCTGTGGGGATGGGATTTTGGGGGAGGTAACAGGAGGCGAGAAGCAAAAGGAAAGGCGTGTAAGACTGCAATTCTGCTTCCTGGTGCCAACTCTGGATAGTCACGTTTTGGGTGTTTTAATAAATTTGGCCAAATTTCTAGAAATGAGAACTGCTCCATCCAAAGTGGGATGGATGCCGTCTCTCCTAAACTGACCAGGTTTCCTCCAGAAAGCATCCCAATTATTTATAAAGCCCACATCATTTTTTGGACACCACTCAGACAGCCAGCAATTAAAGGAGAACATGCAGCTAAACATGTCACTCCTGTCCAATTGGGGAGGGGACCGACTACAGTTAACTACAGAGTCCAACATTGTTTTGGCAAAGTAACACACAATTCAATATTGGTTTTAGTGACCTCCAACTGACGTAACCCGGTGTCATTACTACCGATGTGAAATATAATGTTATAATTTATTGAATTTAAACCCTTAGCCAGCAGTTTTAAATTTCCCTTAACGTTGCCTGCTCTGGCCCCTACAAGACAACTGACTATGGTTGCCGGTGTCTCTATCGTCACGAGCCCTAGTTCGATCCTGGGAGGAAGCACAAATCCCTTTGGGTTGCGTCAGGAAGGACATCTGCAGTAAGGAATTTGCAGAGTCAAACATGCAGAGCTACCCACTGTTTTAAACCCTTTGTGAATAGAAGCAGCTGAAAGTAGCTTTTACTCTCCAGTGTGAAGATTTGTGACTTTTATAACACTGTTCACCTATTCACACACACACATTCATTCAGCACTTTCTATTTCTTTTTAACTAATACATACAGTCTCTCTCACAATAATGAATGTTTGGGGGGAAATGTAGGGTTCAGTATCTTGTGCAAGGACACTTCAACACGAGACTGGTGGAGCTGAGGCTCATACCATCAATCTTCCACCTGAATTTCAATTCAGTTTTGTTTATATGGCACCAAATCATAGCAGTTGCCTCAAGGCCTTTTATACTGTAAGGTAAAGACCCTACAACAATAAAAAGAAAACAGAAAGCAGTCATGCTGTTAGCATGTGAGGATTTAACTTAAAATAAAAATCCAATTGGAATTTGGACAGACCAAACAAGCACTATGTAGACACCATATGGGGCTCCTGAAACCCCGCTAGGCATTTTTGTGGCATTTTATAGACTAAACAATATTAATCAGTCATGACACAAATCTGTTTCAGCCTAAGGGGGTGACTTCATAGACAGCTTGACAAGGGCACAGCATCTGAGTCAGCAGAAGTCCTCACCATGAGCTCAAAACTGCACACACCTGCATACACCGTATAGTGCTTGTCTTTGTCATTTCCTACAAGGAAATCAAGGGGCAGAGACAGAGAGGAAAAGGCAAAGGCATTAACCTTGTTCCACTACTCTAACGCAACTGCAGCCTAATTCTTCTGGGCCCATGCAAATTACATTCACTGAAAATCTTTTGAGAAGCGAATACCAATCCCCCTCTAGGATTCAGTAATGGTACTAAAAATTCTGCAGCTTTCTACAGTTGCTCCAGTGAATCTGCTGGGATTCATATGTTTGATTCACATGTTGACCCAGTTTATGGAGAAAAAGAAACTTACCAAATGTGTCTGTATAAACTTTTCAAATGACTCCTGCAGCATAAAATCCACTTTTCTGCCGCAGTATGCTGCAAACCAGAACATTCAAGTCAAGTCGGAGGTTCGTCAGTACAAGAGAAACTCTTTCGTGTCGAGTCTGAATCGAGTCTGGAGTCCTTATTTTTACTTGAATGTGCCAACGACATTTGGACACTTTGGGGAGGGTAAACAAGTTATAAATAGAGCTGACTATCAGTCATCATTGGTACTACTGAACAAAAATGTATTTCTCCAAGCTTAATTGCAATGCAGGAAGGAACAGTATGTGAAACAAGATATACAACGGCTGTTTAATCAGAACTTACATCTATTAAAGGTGAAATGGAGTCATCAGGCAAACTTAATCAGGAAATAAAGCAGGTGTTAAAAGGAAGAACACGAAGAGCGAATCAATGATGAGAAATAAAACTAAACTAAATAAAACTCTCGTAAGCTTGTTAGCGAACATTTGCTTATTTACACATCCAGTAGATACATTTTAAAACTGTGTCTGTGTCCAAAGAGTCCTTGGGGAACTACGTGGCTCTTTAGCTGTTAAATGGTGCAGTGTGTTCACACAGAGTGTGCCAAGCTTTTGTTGAAAAAAACCTGCCAGCTGTGGCTAAAATTTGCACTTTGATACTGAGCTAAAACCCACACAAGGAAATGTAGTCTGAAAACAAGGTGAAAATACTTTTTTCAGTACTGTACTGAAGTACCATTGGGCTATACGAGATATCAAAAAAGTACATGTAAGTACAACACACCATGACGCACTGTGCGTTTTGTATTTGACAAAAATATAAAATCCCCCTACGTGCACTAAAGGTGCTCTATATTTGGATATATTCAGGGTTATATGAGAACTATAAACTACATGGCATGTTCACATATGGTGTATGAACCAGTGAATTTTGTCAATAATTACTGCTGTAAAAAAGCATATTTTTGTACACTTTTTCAAGAAGACTATGTCTCCAGGATTGTTTTCAGTGTTTGAGCAAAAAGAAAATAATGTCTGAATTGTAAGTCCAAAATTTAACATCTGTGGATGTTGGATGCTTGGTGGGTTAATCTGCTAACCAGAAAATCCAAATTTCAAATGGAAATACATCATGATGTTACGCAAAACTGGAGGAAGGATCCCACTCACACCACAGACTTATTGTATGTAAGCATGAGTTGGAACCAAGTCCACCAGGTTTTGGATTCAAACACCCAGTTTCTCAGTTTTGGGTGGCTTACAAATCAGTAACTGCATAACTGCAGTAACTGCATAACTGCAGGCTCTTATTCCCAGCAGGTCAGTTAATGCCAGGGTGTTGGTGTGGCTCGTTACACAAAAGCGGACACATCAAGTTATGGCGTCAGTGTTGTTCTCAGCGTGTAAAGCAGCAAGTGAAAAAAGTCGTAAGAAAAAAGGAAAAGCAAAGTGCAAAACGCAAAGCTAACAAAGTGCCTGGCGTCTGACTGAATGCCTCTCTGGCAGTGAGTTGACATGCTTCATTAGATTTTGTTGGTTTTAAAAAGACTGTTTCTCATTGGAAGTATAGCAGCTAATGTAAATATAACCATTTCCTGAATAAAATCCATGGCCCACAACTCAAAAGTTTAAAAAAATGTGGAACACAGGTCTATTTTAAATACTTTGTCCAAAGCGTGCATAATCGTCAGCCATGTTTTCATGACGAGGCTCAGCATTCTCTTCTGAAACAGACAGAATAAGAAGGAAAAAAGCACGAGGAAAAGGAAACGCTATCCCCTGCAGTTCCCAGAGGACAACTCAGAGGAAGGTGCCATATTACAAACTAATAAGCCCGTGCAGAAATTGTGAAACAACCAAAAACGCACTACAACGTGCACGTGAACACATTTATATTAGGCAAGCTTCACGGCAGCTCAGTGGATTTTATTATGTGCTGTGTGCTATAGAGAGATAACTAAAAGATGAGAGATTTTAAATGAGCCTCCAGAAAATGAGCGCGCGATTGTGTGAGCGCTGGTAGTAATAAGGATGATGGGGTGAAAGGGTGAGGGAGAGAGGGAGGAGGAAGAGGATGGTGTGAATGGGGAAGTTGAGGTAAGCAAAGAGGGGGGAAATGGAAAGGGCTGGAGAGCTGCTGGATTTAGAAACTGGAAGTCAGCGCTGCATTCACAGCAGCAGAGGGTGAAAGGAGGTGGAGGATGAGGCAGGCAGAGAAGAGTGTTTTTAGACGCGATAATGCAGACAGAGCAGTGCATCCACAGCATGGACAAAATCATCTATAATACAGAGCACGCGTGCTACATGCTTATTTTTGCATTTCTTCTTCCTGCTGCATGCTATTTCCAACTCAGCAGTCCAACAGACACTGCAATTACGTGCCTCTGTTGTTCCTCAGCATCTGTTTTTAACAGCACTTTCAGAACACTGAGACACTCTCTATTATTTTGCTTCCCTACTACAGCTCATTGGGTTTGAAATGTAACATGACTTTGGGATTAAAATATTGCCTCTGAGCTTTAATTTGAGAATGTTTACATCAATGATGGCTGTAAACATCTGGCCCCTTTATGCACACAGTTCCCCTGTTATGGCGCAGTGCAGCTGGATAATAATACTGAACATTACAGAGTAGCCAGCCATAGGGGGGGGGGTTATGATCAAAAAGGAGCGTTCTTGACTGGTTAGTTCAATCACATGACCTTCATTTAGTTTCACCTGCCCCCAGCCTATCAGTGAGCAGTGAACATAGACACAATTACTCACACTCACATTCACAGCTAAGGGCAGTGTAGAATCACCAGTTAGAATAACATGCATATCTTTGGACTGTGGGAGTATCAGCGTACTCCACAGAAATTGCTGTTATAGTTTCCGTCTGCAGCCATAACTGATGACTGTTTAAGTGAGCGAGTTAAAACTAGGCTTTTGAAAAGTTCAAACAAAACGAAACGATTTGCAAACTTGGAAAATGGACGTGTTTATTGAGCCTCTAATTGTCAGCAGTTGACTGAGAGTAAGCCATTTTCTAAAGCATCCTACGCAATAAAAGTTGTTAAAAAAGCAGGAGCTCAGCCTGAAAGCTGTGTGGAGACAGTTTGGTCAGTTTGCTTTGACTGCTTTCCACATAAGATAGGATGCAAACTTAGAAAGATTCCCAGCTTGTCCGATCGCCTGGCTTGCTGTGTTTCTCTTGCCCTGCAGGACGTCTTTCCTAGATCTCAGAGAAGATAGCACAGTCACGGCATCATTAAGCTGCCTGGGGAATACCAGGTGCTTCGAAGATGAAACAAAAGGAAACGACCACTTAAAATTAAATCCAAGGTAGCCATTACAGGCAAACGAACAAAACAATATGCCGTTGACTGACTTCACTATTTCTGTCCTACTCTACCTCTCTTGGCAAACAACAGAAGGTGATACCAGTAGAGTATGAAGAAATTTTCTATTAACAGTTCCACCTGCATGTGTGTGTTTTTAGCTTGCAATGAAAACAACTGCAAACTGTGTTCCACTGTTCTGTTGTCAGGTGTAAGTACAGTATGTAGTCTTTACTGTTAATGGGATGCCAGCATCTATTTTCACTGTCATAGTCTGAGTTCACTTCAAAGAGCACCAATCTGTGGCGGGGAGCCGAATGTTCCTCCTACTGCATGCATCCACACCTCACACAAACACCTTTTTTGTTGCACTTCAAAGTGCATACAGACAATCTGTTGTCTCACACACACACACACACACAAAAATAATCCCACACACAAACAGTTACTTATCCCATCATTGTTAGCTTGGAACACACAAACAAGTGAAACACAGAAAAACTGCCCCACGCTACAGACATTTTTCTTTAGTAAGCAGACTGTGAAAACAGCAGCGAAAGGGGTGAAGCAATTCATTAGCCAAGTATAGAAACAGAGGATCAAATGTATGCTGTGTGACATTCATGTATGTGAGAAAAAAGTGCAATAATGATAATGAAACAAAAACAGGCTTCTGACTTTTTAGGAACAAGGTGGGAAACAACGTCTTTTGTTTAAATGACATTTTTAAAAATTTGACAGCCCACGAACATGACGCCCCCGAGAAAAAGCTAAGCACATCCTTACTGCTTCCATAGGAAATACAAGTATTAAAGCGGGGATCATACTTTCCACGGCTGCGAGTCCACTAGGGTCTGCTTGGGTCCCAGTGACGTACATTTAGTCATCAGACTGTTAGTGCAAGGGTTCGTGTGAAGGTCTGTACACCTGCCTATTTTCTGCGACCACACAGATGTTTTCTCTTCTCTGGAACAAGAACTTGGCAGCATAGCTTAGGTTTGTAAAGCTGCAGATGAACAAACCACAAAACTTGTGAAACAACGTCCTTTGGACAAACAAGACCACATTGGAGATTTGGCCACAGTGCACAGCACATCACCACAAACACCTCATACTAACAGTCGAGTACAGTACTGAAGGAGTGAGGAGATCATATTCTGTGGCCTTTCGTACATTTTCTATTATATCATATTCTTTGTAACGACCCAAACTCCAAGTGGTTATCAGTAATATCAAAGCGAAACCTATTATGTTCATTTCCATTTACACATTTTTATTCTTGGACTTGTTGATTCACTCATGATTCATAGTTCAAAACAACCCTAATGCATCTTTTACTGGGCCTTCATGCAGCCACACAGTTCATCTTTTAGCTCCCTTCCCCTCCCTTTAACACTTTGTTTCCTGATCGTGAGGGGCTTCTGTGCTCACAGCAGAGCCAAGAGTACAAAAAACTACCTGAAAACAGCATTTTAGAGCAGCCTGAAGCCCGAGCTGTTGTTTTACAGGGATTAATAGCATAGGGACTGATCTCGCTATTTAAAACTTTGGTCATGTTTACAATATGATCATCCCCCATTGGAACAGTATATTCGTGCAAATAAGAAGAAGCACAATAGGGAATCCCAATGAGTGCAGTTTTCCCATTTCCATGTCTCCCTCACGACTCCCAGTGTCTTGGATTTAAAAGCCATAAAAACAAATATTCTCATATCCATCACAGATTAAATCTGATTCCTCACAAGGCTCTTGGCAGACAGCTCAGGGGAATCTATTTTGCTTGTTTGTTTTCAAAAGCAGTTCAGATGAGATTTATCCAGGACCCCTGCAGAGAGGGACAAAACCCACCCCAAAGCCTTATCTTCATAATGTATGACTAATCTCACTGTGGCCTGAGAAACAGGGGGCCAACAGAGCAATGAGAAAGAGTGAGCGAAGCGGTGAAGAATGCAAAGGGGTCAAATTGAAAGTATCTGGTGTCGGTTTTAAAAACCTCTGACTCTTCTGCAAAACGTGACACAAGGAGAATATGTTTGGAGTGAAAAAACAACCTTACTGTAAAACATATTCCACTTTAACATTGAGCAACAGAGTATTATGGTGTGCTGTAGCAGCTAACTTTAACAATAAAAGCATATCATACTTCAGATTCAGCCACCAGATCCACTAATGGAAGCTCCTAATAGAGATTCAGGGCCAGGGTTAGTGTTACTACCTATGATGACTTACACCTCAGAGAGCTAAGTAGCCGAGTTTAAGTGCAGTTAGTTTTTCTAAGCATCAAAGTTGAGTTATATGATTCCCTTGACTGTGTGATGTTTTCCAAAGAGGTCAAGGTGGAGTGTTTAGAAATGATCAATTATGCTGGAGTATTTAAACTTCCACCCAAGATATCAGTCGATACATTTAACTGTTGCTGAGTTATGATTAAATTCATTTCGGCTTTAGCAGATTATTCTAGGCTTTCATAATAGCATTACTGCCATTGCCAAACACAGCAAAGGATACACCAGGAAAGAGAACAGAACAGAAAAAGGAGAGAAGAAAAAGACCAAGCAAACAGGCATGAGAAGGTGAAGGCTTGTACTTACTGAGCACGTAGAGGGAGAGAGCAAGGCCCGCCAAGCAGAAACCCTCAAAGAAGCGCAAGGTGCTGAACATGGTGACATTTACAGAGAAGGCAACACTCAGACCAAACACCAGCATGAAAAGCACCGAAAGGATCAACACTGGGTGTCGACCAAACCTTAGAAACAAGAGAGAAAGACAGGGAGATAAAGACGTAGCAAAGAGCTTAAAAACCCAGTTAAACTGAGAAAGAAACTTTTCATGTAACGTCCGGAGAAAGAGAACATTGCATTCATCGTTTCCTTCAGACTCTAAGCACGTCCTGGTCTGGAGGGGCGGGGGAGGGTTAGGAGGTCACTGGGTCAGGTCCCAACTGAGGCCTCATGGCCCCCGTTGCTTCTTTACATTGTTTTCTTTACATTGTTGTGCATAGTTGCTGATCCCTAACACAATGCAGGTGCTTATTTTCCCACGATGCCACTCGAGCGGCTTGCAGACGGCAAAAGTGACCATAATTAACTTGATGACAGTGGCATTTTGCTCAGTTACAAAAGATATTGTATCATTTAGCTTTGCAGATAGTTCGATATTTAACCATTAAGGCTCTGCGATACTCTTCTTTAAGCTTCCCACCACTCCTAGAGAAGCTGTCAGACATTTCTTTTTTCTTATTCTCGATAACTCTGGATAAAGCACTTTTACAATCTGGTTAATGCCAATTCCACTGTTTGTCTTTTTAGTTTGAATTTGTTGTTATTAATTTTTGAATGGCTTTAAAATCCTCCTCACACAATTTTAGACATTTTTAAATATCTAGCCAGCTAAAGATTGATGTGACACGACAGTCAACAGCTGATGCTGATCTTCACCCAATCAGCTGGTCCATGTTCTATTGTTTAATTTTGGGAAATCCATGCAAACTGTAGCCTCATTTTCCTGTCATTTGCTGACAGCAGCAGTATTCAGCGTGGTCTTCTGCCCGTACAGTCCATCTGCCTCGAGGTTCAACGTGTTGTTCAGAGATGCTCCTCTGCATGCCTTGGTTGGAACGAGTGGTGATTTGAGTTACAGTTGCCTAATAATAGCTCTAAGCACTCTTGGCATTCACCTCTGACCTCTGAAGATATTTGCACCCAGGTAACTGACCATCTTCTTTAAACTCTACAAGCTGTGTGGGAAAAGCCCAGCAGATGAGCAGTTCTGACAAGATAAACCCATCTGCTACCAATAGCCAACATTCAAACTTACTTAAATCACCTTTCTTTCTCAATTTCAACTTCAGCAGGTCATCTAGTCCATGTCTAAATGCACTGAGTTCCTGCCATGTGATTGGTTGATTAGATATTTCAGCTAACAGTTAAAGAGTGGTGCCTAATGAGTGACCGATGAGTCTATATTCTTTGAGTTTATTGAAACAATAATGCAGCACAAACACATACTGCAGTGTGTTAAAGGGAAAGAAACAAGGTTTTAAAAGAATGGGCAAGTTTGGTTAATCGTTGCTTACACGTTTTTTTCCTTTTTCTAGATATGTTTGGCTTTTCTTTGGGAATTTTTTTTCAGCCTGCCTGAACATGTTTTTCTGATTCCAATCAGTGCTGAGGACACTGTTACCATACTGTTACCACCAAATGCAGATCTTAGTTGTGACACCTGGAATTATCCTTACAGTCTAACAAAACAGACAAAGAAGGAGGCAGCGTACCAGTCAGCCATGACACCCATCACCAGGTATCCAAATATGGAGCCCACAAGCAAAGAGAACTTGGCAATGTGAACCTTCCAGGCCGAGTCACACACTAGGTTCCACTGGAACAGAAACAAAAAGAATGAGAGAAACATAAGTCAGATATTGTTTTCAGAGTAAGGCACTCCCAACATGTTAAAAGGGAATAAGACATCAGGAGGAGCTGAGACACTTATAATATGAACGCTGCACAGAAGCCAAAAAAGAAACGTGGGCTTCTCTCATCAGAATCCTGTCAAACTCTTCTCACTCTCTGACTCACTGTGTTGATAATTCATGAAGTCGGACGCATCTGCAAACATGCTACAAACACTTCTTAAATATTCAAGTGTTCATCCCACATCTATATTTATGTGTGTTTCTGAGAGACAAAGAGAGAGCAGACACAGTGCATGTGGGAAAGCAGCTGTATGTCTGTTATAACAACAATCAATAGTTTCCCACTCTTTCCTCTAAGCCAGTGGGGTCAGTGCACACACCACTGCAGCACTCAGCATCTGAAGTTTAGCCAAGGACACATGCAGAAGCACTACGTGTGCACCATACTTGTGCATAGCCTTGACAGCATCTGCAAGAGAGCCCAGTGGAGTGACTGAGCTGTGTGTGAATCCAATGTTGGTGTTTAACAAAAAATTTACACATCTCCCTGCTGAGCACCCAACTGCACCACGAAGAGTGAGTAGAAAGAGACAGTTAGAGGTTATGCTCTATGATGGCTGGACAACACAGCCACTGTGAGTTTATTAAGTCTGGGCTTTTAGCACCGCTTTTATCTGAGAAAGCAGGTGTCATTAATGCACAAATGCAGAAGCAACGATCAGCATTGTTGCTCATTAACGTTCAGCCTCTTCTTGTCACAAGGATTCAGTTTGGTGGGGTTGTTTTTCTGAATTCTGTCTCTGTAATTGGATTCCAAGAAAAAATAAATAAACTAAGGTTTGAACATAAGCACATGTCAGAATTATCCCGCTTGAGGACCCCGGGGCAAATATGTCAAATAGAGTTTCATTATGCTTCTGTGTTTATTGTGCTTGAATACTGCCTCCTCCCACTACCTGTAGAATAGTATGCTAATGTGATCATTACTGTATTATCTGTGCGCTGTGCGATATAAATGAGTCAACCAAAGTTTTCAGCTATTGTGACACAAGGGATTCAGTATTAGTTTATTGTATTAGTATTAGGAATACTAGTCTTAATGTATGTGCGAAAATCTCCCATGATGCACTGAGCACTTCTCCTTCATTGGCCTCTTTTGACTCGCCATCTGTTTATATACAACTTCATGTCATTAACTCTTTTTCGGCTCTGTCCTGTAGTTTGTGTATGTGTTAGGCTCTCCGGGCTCCTATTTTCTCTCTTCTCTTTCTCTCTCTGCACACTCCACTCATACACTCTGGAATTCAGGCGCTTAAGTGTAAGATGTAAAAAGAGTCTCATTATTCTCTTTGAACTGATGTACCAGGCAGCACCAGCTCACTCCAAAGCACAATAAATAAATAAATAAATAAATAAACAGTACGCGGGTCAGTGGGTAACGTGTCAATCAACTGTCTGAGGCTGGCAGTAGTGATGATGACGGCAATCCCCCCCCACCTACCCACCCCTGAATAACACTATGGGTCTATGGCGCTCACTCGTTACCTTGGTAACCACATTCTGACTAAGTCCCGTCTGCAGCTCCAGCCTCCACTCCTTACAAGCGCACAGCATTCCGACGCCGTCGCCGTATCCGTGCCCGGTGCCGTTGCCTGTGGGCTTCAATGAGGGCGCGATGCTGGTGACGGTGACCGGCGGGGTCGCCGCGGTCCAGTCGCTTTCGTTTGCCAGAGGCTGCACGCAAGTGCCATTGGGCTGCGCCAGGAGGAAGTAATCCGAAAACTGGCTAAAGCCGATGAACAACGCCGGTATCCAGGTCAGGACCACGAGCTGCTTCTGGTGTTTCCCGAAGCCCCCGAGAGACGGCAGAACGGAGCCGTCGATGTGCGGCAGCAGCCGGGGCGCCGGGCGCTCCACCGGGGTGAAGCCGTTCTCAGGCGTGTGGTCCTGCGCCTCCGGCCGTCCCGCTGCCATTACGACCCGGCACAAAGAGAGCAGCTGTGCGCAACAGCAGGCGAAGCGAAGCCCCCGCTCTGTCGCCCTCCGCGCACTCTGCGTTAAGCCCTTTGACACAAAGGAAGCTCGCCGCACAGATAAATCCGGTGTACGGCCAACAAAAGCACAAACCCCAAAACACACACAGACAGAGAAAGAGAGAGAGAGGGGGGGGAGGGAGGTCTCCGGTCCGTGCGGGCGCGCAGATGCACCGAATCACCGAGCAGTCGTCCTCATGGCGACGGGACTTGAAGTGACCGGTGGGTGTCCGAGTGGAGCGGTTATGTCAGGAGGAGGATGACGCTGTGGAGAGGCTCCCGGAGAGCGGTGGGCTCGGACGGGCATGCTCACGGGCTTTGTATTCCATGAGTGCAGCCGGATCCATCCATGCGCCAGGCCCGGTGGTTGAATGGAAGTGTGATACTGAGCTGCATTCAGATCTTCGCAAGATCTGCCGGTTCCTCATCCGCGAGTGCCACAGGTCTCATACCTGTCCAAAACGCGACCCTCTGCAGGTGCGCGTCATTTATCTCCTCGAGCCCAGAATGCGCGTCCTCGCAGACATCACGAGTCCACTTTTGAGAGCGCTGAGTTCAGAGACGCAGTGAAGCACGCTGCTCGGTTTGTCACAGTCTAGTCAATGGGACGCTGTGCCAGAGAGGGGCTTGGAGCAGTAATGGGGGACGGAAGACAAACCCCGCCCTCCTTCGTCGCGCTATGCGCTGCGATTGGAGAGCCTTCAAAGAGCGACTGCACCACTGACGGGCATCTGCAGGCAATAATGATCCCCTTTGTGCAGCCTGTGCCCTCTGCACTGAGCAGAAAGCGTGTCAGGATTACGCACTCATCATGTTTTCCGCTGATCCCACATGATTCACGGTGAAGGGATCAAGTAGAGGGCTCAAGTTTGTGTCTTGTGTTTTTTTAGTCGATTTGTGCCGAAGTGTCCGCCGAACAGCCCACTCAGGCAGTTTTGCGTCATACAATCTTTTTCATAACCGTCATATAAATAGGCAACGTTACTTACTGGTTTGGGGAGACAATAGAAGAAGATGGCAGGGGATTGAAGGAGTGATGTGCTGCACCTCAGACGCGAGGGGGCGTTAGACGATCGCAGGTCGGATATATCAGCTCTAGATCAGACAATCGGCAAAAATCCAAGAAAGGGAAATAAAAAAAAATAGCCCGTATTTCTTAAGAATGGTGCACGTTGGGACATAAATGAGGGCCAAGGCTCTTTGGTCTTCAGATGTGGCTGCTGATATGGTGATGTGCCAGCGTCTGTCGCACATGTTGTGAGTGACCTTGAGATTCCAGCAAGTGACAGATTTTGTCTCAGGACTGGGAAAAAAGTGTAATGTGTGAAAACTAGTGTGACTTGCGTGAAGCTGTGAGCAGTGTACTCCTGAATGATTTTGAGTGACATGAAGCTGGTGTTCAGGCTGCGGCTCACTGAAGTGACAAAGAGGTGACAACTTGTGCTCAGCCACAACTCATTTCTCACCTCCTTCTTTATCCCCAGAGCACTTTGTTACGGCTCGACGCTGAGGAGAAGGAAGAGGCTTAAAAAGAACCCAGGAGGCTGTTTTGTCGTGTGTGTGTGTTCCAACCACACCCATGTTGTAGCACATACCAGAGCTGACTTGTGCTCTGCACTTATTAGAATGCAACCCCATCAGTACATCCAAAAACAACAACAACAATAATTATTGAGTTTGATTTTGCAAAACTACACCGTGTGGCTTAGTGAGTTGAACTTATGGTCATTTCATTTAAAGTAATGCAGAACCCCATCTATAGAGGATAACCTTTGTTATTTTGTCACAGCTACAGCTGGCAGATGTGCGGTGTACAGGGAATTGCCAGGTTTCTGTGATAGACTCGCTGGTATGTAACTGTGCCTGTGTAAAACGTGCGGCTTGCAGTTTTCTCAAGGAGTGCTGATCCAAACCACCCGAGTGAGTGACTGAAGTCACATTGTGACACATTTGTTACATTAAAGAAGAGAATAAAGAAAAAAGAGATTTTTTAAAAAAGTCAGTAAAAACTAAAGGAGTCTGCATGCTCTCCTCACATCTGTGTGGGCTCTCTCCAGGTACTCCAGCTTTACTCAAAGGTGTAAATGTGAGTGTCTGCCCAGGATGTATGCCGCCTCTCGCCCTGTGGCAGCTGAGATAGGCTCCATCAACCCTACAGCCCTGAACTGGATAAGCAGAAGAAAATCAATGGATAGACGGTGCTTTATTGAGACCTTTAAACTTAGAGTAAGTCATGTGAACATAACTGTTAGAGAGTGTTCTCATGAACAGAGAGAAAGTTTGTCTGTATCCCTCTCGCCAAATACACACAGAGTGGCGCAGGCAGCAGTCACTTCACTCCATTAAATGAGACCC